>NC_058132.1:96980522-97004853 GCF_016433145.1 Gracilinanus agilis
CTCTGCCTCCCTCTCTCTGCCTCCCTCTGTCTCTCTCTCTGCCTCCCTCTGTCTCTCTCTCTCTGTGTCTCCCTCTGTCTCTCTCTCTGTGACTCCCTCTGTGACTCCCTCTGTCTCTCTCTCTGTGTCTCCCTCTGTCTCTCTCTCTGTGTCTCCCTCTGTCTCTCTCTCTGTGTCTCCCTCTGTCTCTCTCTCTGTGTCTCCCTCCCTCTCTCTCTGTCTCTCTGTCTCTCTCTCTCTCTCTCTCTGTGTCTCTCTCTGTGTGTGTGTCTCTCTCTCTCTCTGCCCTTGTGATACACCATTCATTCATGGATCAGAGAGGGTGGACCCTCCCTCCCTTCCCAGGAAAGGAGAGAGCTGAGCCAGCAAATCTGACTGAAGGAGGCTAGTACTGGCCTTCCTTAGCATAGGAAGTCATCTTTTCCTTCAGAATTATTCTCTGGGAAGCAGGGGGCAGGAGAAGGAGGCTGGGAGGAAGTGGGGGAGGGTCCATGCCCAACTGGCTGTGGTGGAGGTCCAATCAGCCCAACGCGCTGTGCCCACCAACTTGACACACACAAAAACTATCCCAGCGTTCTCCTCTTCTTAGTAAAATAGTTCTTGGGTGGCATCCGCTGGGTTGTGGCTTCTATTTCCACCCTCTGAACATACCAGCCTCCTCCACTGGAGCAGGAAATCAGAGACCTTGAGCCTTGGCTCTATCCCTAACTCACCGTATATCCTCAAATAAGTCGTTTCCTCTCTTGGTCTGTTTCCTTCACTTATATAAAACAAGGGGGTTGGACTAAATGATCTCTAAGCTGAAATGTTCACCAGGAAAATACAGAAAGGGAAGAGAAAAACAAGCCCTCCTCCCTTCTTCTCCAACCCCCAGCCCTGGGAGATCATTTCATTTCCTGCTTTTCTGAGGCTCGAAGCCATCCAGCAGGAATTCCTTCTAGCTTCATTCCTGACATCTTCTGGGCATCCTGACCCCACCATCTCCTCCTCACTGAAGGTGACCCTTCTTGCCAAGGTTAAGCCCTGACCCCTGTGCCATAAACTGTGTCTACACTCTCAGCCCTCGGTGACCTGGCCCCATTAAGCATTCCCTGCTCTCTTGGGTGTCTTTGAACCTTCTCTCTCCAGTGGTTCCCTCTCCTCCCACAACCTATAGATAGGATTCTAAAAACCACATTTCCTTTCCCTTGTCATCCTACCAAATTAATCTTCTTTCTCTTCCCCTTCCTTGCTGCCCTAACAAAACAGAAGGGTCTACACTCAGTGCCTCCATTTCCTCACTATTCTCAATACTCACTTCTCAAATCTTGCTTGCAAGTGACTTGCAACCCCCCCCCCCCCATCACTTCACAGCTCTCCCAACTTCATCATCATTAAATCCAATGGATTTTTTTCAGGTCTCCTCTACCTTGGCCTCTCGTCAGCAATGGGCACGAGGGGGATCACTCTAACCTAACTGACACCCTCTCTTCCTTGGCTTCCATAACAGTGGGTTGACACAGTTCTCCTCCTCCTTCCCTGACTGCTCCTTCTATGACAAAGAAACACAGAACCTCAGGGGCCATTGGGTCTGGCCTGAACCCAAACAAGAGTCTGTTCTGAACCTAAACACTCCAATCTATCCAAGTGGTCACTGGGTCTTCACTAGAAGGCATCTACCCCTGTAATCTGTGGTCTCAGGTAATAAACAGTTTGGTAGGCTCTGAACCCAAGTTCTGTCTCCAAATCCAGCCTCTTCTCCACTGTACTACTTGGTTGGACCTTAAATTGGATCACTCTCATGCATTTGCCAGTGCCTCCACCCCCTCACCCCCCCTTGCCCCATTTCTTGTCCTGCCATTGCCTGTTTTTCTGGGCCTTTGCTAATGGTCTTCCCTCATGTCTGGAATAGACCTCACTCCCCTGATTTTTATCTGTTGAAGTTACTTCCTTCCTTCAAAGTCTAGTCCCTCCATGAAGCCTTCCCTGATGCCCCCCTGGGCAAAAGTGGCCTTGTCTTCCCCACATTCTCCCTGGAGTCCTTTCTTCCATTAGATGATAAACTCTCTGAGAAGAGGGCTGGCTCTTACCTTTGTTATCCTGTATCTAACAGGGCTTGACATAGTGGGTATCAAGTAAATCTCTCTTGAATGGAAGGATAAGGCCTCCTCCAGCTCTGACATTCTAAGTTCTAATGTTCTAAGATTAACAAACCAAGAACCCTTTCTTTCCCTCTGAGAAGCCAGTGTTACCCAAAAGACCCTCCCCATCATTCTGGGAATTACCTGCCCTGGCTTAGCCAAAGCCAACACTCAATCTCTCAGGCAGTATTGAGGGGTAGGGATAGGATATGGAATCTGATGGGAGAAGGGCCAAGGCAGAGGGAAAACAGGACCTGGTTCCTTGAGTTAAAGGGTAGAGAAGAGGAATAAGGTCTCCATCATCGCAAATGGCAGACAAAGCACATGTAAATGAACTCAATGCAAACCGTCTCAGCCACCTGGATCGTTCCTTCCCCATCAATCCCACTGTAAGTTAACCTAGAACACAAGTAGATGGTTTCCTCCAGTTTAGCAATAAATACTGGAGGATCTTTAGTAAAACACCTGGATCAATAGGCAGAAAATATGAGAACCTGCCATGATGGGAGTCTGGTACATGTGCAATTCCCATCAGCCTGCTTGGTTGACATGACCTTCCCATGAGGGCATCATGATGACATTTAAGGGAAACACCTTAAAGAGATCATTGTACACGTATGGTCTTTCTATGAGTGATTCTAGTCAATTAACCATGTGGTGGACAGCATGCGAAGGGAGGAAGGGAGGAAGGAAGGAAGGAAGGAAGGAAGGAAGGGAGAGAGGGAAAGATTTATTAGGTATGTATTATGTGCCAGGTACTATGTTAAGCACCTGGCAAATATTAATCTCATTTCATCCTCACAACCACCTTGGGACGTAGATGCTTTTATTATCACCCCTATTTTACAGTTGAGGAAACTGAGGCAGAAAGAAGTAAAGTGACTTGCCTGGGTCACACAGTTAGTAAATGGAAATGATTCAGTCTGGATTTGTACCCAGGTCTTCCCAATTCTCATCCCAGTGCTCTATCAATTGTGCTAAGTAATTGGTTGGACCAATGCTTTGGAGGAATGTATTGTGGGAAATATTTATATATTTGTTCTTGCTTTATCACTGAGGAAAATGTCCCTTTGTAAAAGCCAATATGTTAAGCAGATAAATGGGCCTGAGATGCTTGGACCCCCAAAACACAAAGGAACCACAATCAGTGGGGGCTTTGGTCAAGGGCAGGGAAAAGAGACACTGACAACCTCTTCCCTACCTAGGGTACCTTGGAACCCTGGTGGGGAAGATGTGGTCTTCATGGTTCTGGAAAAGTAAACCAGGGCATATGCTGGATAGACATGTAGGGTTGCCATGGGAATGGGCATAACCAAGGTCACAGATGTGGCAAATGGCAGAGACCAACTTTGAACCCATCCCTGCACCACAATGACTCACAAGATGACCTCTGTTCTCATCCAAGTTTGGGATTCTTCGGGACTCATTTCATTCTATCAACAAACATGTACCAAGTACACCCCACATTCAGCACCAGGAGAGAGAGAAATGCAGGGAGAAATATGAGCTGGTTTTTGACCCCAGAATGCTCAGAGGCCATGGAAGAGGGAAACAAAAATATAAACACAAATAACTACAATGTGAGACAGATTGGGAAATGTGCCCCAAGAGCTGTGCCATTTCATTGTGGGTTGGGGAAATCAGAGAAGGCTTCTGGAGGAAGTTTTGCCTCTGTTGGGCTTTAAAATATGGGATGTCAGCAAGAGGAAATTGGGGAGGAGATAGTGGGAGATGACAATAATTTCTCCTGTCTTTAGAGCACTTAAAAGATTTACAAAGCATCCTCTCCATTTTACAGGTGAGACAAACAAGCTTAGGAAAGTGTTAACCCAGTTGGCCATATAAATAAAAGAGCCAGCACATAAACCCAACTGTAGCTCCCCAACTCAAGTCCAATATTCTTTTCTCTACTACACTATCCAATTTAGGCAGCAAAGACAGATCAGACCAGGTACTACCATACTTCCTTCACTCCCACTCTTCCTATCTTCTTACTCCACCCCTCTTCTAGCATCCCGATCAAAGAAGCAGAGACTTAGTAAGATGCCAACCCATTGTTAAAAGCCAAAGGAGAGGAACCCCAGACCACTGCTCTCCCTGTTCAAAAGCAGGGATAACCCCCATCCAGAGTTCCTGGTCTTAATCTGATTTCTCTCAGACTCTTTCTCTGATTTCTTTTAAGTTTTGTCACTGGATTTTTCAAGGGGCCAATTTCTTCCATGCGCTGGGCATGATTTGTTGCTATTTGTAACTTTGTGGAGGGTCAGGAGCAGGAAGGTAGCCAGGAGCCCCAAAAGTGGTGGGTAAGGACACTTTTTGATGAGCAGCAGCCAAAACCCTGACGGCAAGTTCCCAGGGAACCTCCAAGAATTCCTCTTTCCTCCACGAAGCACTGCCCTTCACAAAAACACATCTTAAGATTTGTTGTGGGTAGACAAATCAAATAAATATACTCAGCATCACATATTTTGTTAGCTTCCTCTGGGAGATAAACACTGTGAGGTTGTGGGTACATCATGGGGTCTAGAGTCAGAAAGATCTGGGTTCAAATTTCTTTCCAGACTCTTACTACTTGTGTGATCCTGGACAAGTCACTTAACCTCCTTGGGCCTCAGTTTCCCCTAAGGTCCATTCCAGTTATAAATCTATGATACTATAAATACTCAAGAATTCAAGTGCCATAGGCCAGCTCTAACACTTTAAATTCTGATTGAAAGACTGTAGGCTGACCACATTGGGAACAGAGCCCCAGAGTCCACCTTGTCCCCAGGAAGCCATACTGGTAAAGTATGTCTAGGTCCAAACCTCTGCCTTTATCTTCCCATGGTAAAGGTCTCATTTCCCGGGGGAAGGAGAGGCTGTGTTCTAAGGTGCCTACTAGTTCTGACATCCTAGATTCTAAGGGTTCTCCCAACTCTGACATTCTGGGTTCTAAGGGCTCTCATAACTCTGGCATGCTGGGTTCTAAGGGCTCTCCCAACTCCAACATTCTGGGTTCTAAAGGCTCTCCTACTCTGACATGCCGGGTTCTAGGGGTTCTCCCAACTCTGACATTCTGGGTTCTAAGGGCTCCCGACCTTGACATTCTGGGTTCTAAGGTCCCAACTCTGACATTCTGGGTTCTAAGGTCCCAACTCTGACATTCTGGGTTCTAAGGGCTCTCAGAGCTGACATTCTGTGTTTAATATCTCTTCTAGCTCTTGACATTTTCTGGTCTGAGGTCTCTTCCACCTCTGGCATTGTGTTCATTATGGTCTTTTCAAAATAATACCTGATTGGCCTTTGATTCAAAGAGTGAGTGAAGGGGAAGATCTAAGTAGCAGAACTACCAATGTTCAGCTACCAAAAATGTACCCACTCCTGTCAGCAAGTTCATGCTGTCCTTCCCCTAAACTCTTGCCTCTATGGATGCAATATATGAGCTTGTCTGTCCTGTTGTCCTTAAAAGGATTCTAAGAAGTCAACATGTGTTCTTTGTACAACATCCCTAGCAGCTGTGGTATGGTAGAAGAAGTCTTGGAGATTGAGGGCCCCAGTTTGAATCCTGACCCTGGCAACCCTGGACAAATCACTGAGATTCCTTTGATTCATTTCTACCTGAGAATAATCCTTACATTCCCTATCAGGCAGCTACGTGGCACAGTGGATAACGGATTGGGCCTGTAGTACAAATGGAACCTCGGACACGTCCTTAGCTGTGTAACTCTGAGTAAGTCACTTAACCACCGTCTGGCAGTTTCCTCATCTATAAAATGGGGAGAATAACAGTCCCCCTCACAGGGCTGTTGTGAAGATCAAACTGAGATAATATTGATAGGCCCCAATTTGTGAGAATAATGAATCCGCCAAAGTAGCTGCATGTATTTAAATTTATCCTTTTTATATTTATAGAGTTATAGTTATAATTAGAGAGGCAGCTAGCCTTAGACACTTAGTAACCTATGTGGCCCTTGACAAGTCACTTAACCCCTTTTTACTTCAGTTTCCTCAACTGTAAAATGGGGACAATAATATCATTGACCTCCCAAAGTTCTGAGGTTAAAAAGAGATATCTGTAAAGTACTTAGCACAGTGGCTGGCACATAGTAGGTACTTAATAAATGCTTCTCCTCCCACTTTTTCCCTATCTCACAGTATTATTAGGAAGAAAGTACATTGTGTACTTAAAGCCCCGGAGGAGTGTTAGCTATTAATATTCAGATTACACCTCAATAATGAGGTGCTGGCTGCCTCATGAGACGGACCCCCAGGTGCGGTCACACCAGGCTAGGTAGCCAAGGAACTGTGATCTGCCTTTTAAGTAAATTTATGACTTTATGTTTAAACACTGAAATTCTCATTCTCCATCATCCCTTTACGGGGAGGGACTTTTCCCTCAGGAAAGACATGAGTAAAGTAAGTCTCTGATGTATCCCCAGTGAGAGCTTGTTGCTTAGGAAGCAAAATCCGACAACACCATGCATGCATGCAGTACATGTTAGACACAGATCTGGAGGCCAAAGGAAGCTCTCTAAGGGACAGCCCCAGAGAGATCTCCACCTCCTCCTCTTTGTCCTTCTCCTTCCCCATCCTCTACACACATTTTCCGACCAGGGCCTGTGGACCACATTTCACACTCCTTCCCCCCAGCCCGGCCTCTGCCATCGCCTGGTTTGGATGGGAGATTTCAGGCCTCCCACTAATCTGAATTAATAAGATCCCATGAGACAGGGCTGACGAAGTCTGATAAGATCAGTCTGGTGCTTAAGTCTCAAAAAGCTTTTCTATTCTTAGTAGCTTCAAGCCATATCTTAGCACTAGAGGGTCCTGGAGATCTTCAATGCGGGTCCCAGGGGAGACCACCTCCATGGTTCTGGCCTCACGTGCTGCCTCTGATAAATCCTGACTTGTGGGTGACCCTGGCCAAGTCCCTTCTGTTTCTCAGGGCTCTATTAAAGCTACAGAGAAGGGACCAATCTGTATTGAGACAGCAAATTTTCTTATAAGGAATCACAGGTTCAGTCAATCCTTATTCTAAGTCCCAAGGTCCCTCCCAGCTGACATTCTGGGTTCTAAGGTCCCTCTCAGCTCTGGCATTCTATATTCTAAGATTTCTGCAGCTCTAACATTCTTTGTTTTAAGGTTTGTTCCAGCTCTGGCATTCTGTGTTCTAAGGTCCTTCTTGGTTCTGACATTCTGGGTTCTAAGGTCTCTCCTAGCTCTGACATTCTGGGTNTTCTGGGGTCTAAGGTTCCTCCCAGCTGACATTCTGGGGTCTAAGGTCCCTCCCAGCTGACATTCTGGGGTCTAAGGTCCCTCCCAGCTCCATCATTCTGCATTCCGAGATCCCTCTTGGCTGCACCATTCTATATTCCAAGGCCCCTCTTGGCTTTGTTATTTCAGGGCTCTCTCTGCAGCCTCTCTCCCCTCTGACTACAGATTACTATTAAAATAGCTCTGGGTCAATCCGGCAGTCACCACGGAAGCCCTATACCTACCAGAAGCTGGGCGTCTGGCTCTTACGCTCCTTCCACCCGCGTATCGGGGATCCGGGGATTTCTTTCTGTCTGGGAAAACTGTCTCAGTCAGTTCTATCCTAACAACAGGCTGAAGTGGCTGCAGATTTGGGCTGGGGAAGGGCAAAAGAGGACCCGCTCCCTCCCAAGGCAGAAACTCTAAGGGGATTACAGTAATCCCGAGCCTGGCCGAGGCTGGAAGCCCGATGCTCTCCCACTCAGCAACAGCAGCAGCCCGGGGCTGCTCCATGACAGGGGAGGTGACTTTTGAGCGAGCTCCCTCCTTCCTCTCTGGTCTCCATCACGGCCTCTGCTCCAGGTGGGTACTGCATTTGGCTCAAGGCCTAGTTGTGCAAATGAATAGCTGTGTGGCCTGGAGCAAGTCATTTTACCTGTTTTGAGGTCTAAAATAACATGTATAAGGTGGTTTGCAAGCCTTAAAACTAAATCTAAATGCTAGTTGTTATCATTACCTGTTATCATCTGTTAAGATGGAGATAATAATGTATTTACCTACATCACAGGCTGGCGAGAAGAGTGCTCTATAATAAACCTTAAACGGCCCCAAAGATAGGGGTGCTGTTCACAGCCGACTGTCGGGGCACCCTCCACCCTTACCCCCACCCCGATGTGTTCACAACTGATAAGCTAGCAGCTTTCTAACTCCCCCAGTTATCCTCCCTCCCTCCCTCTGAAGGACTTTTTATCTTTTAATAGAGAGCTTTGGAAAAGTAGAGCCCTCAAGGCCCCAAGGAACTGAGGCAGCCTGGTCTAGGAGGAAAGTACCCCTATTAGAGGGAGAGTAGATCTGGGGGTTCTACTTCTCACCGTGTCACACTGCAAGTCCCCTGCCCTCTCTTATTTTTAACTTTTTAAACGCTTATCTTCTGTCTTAGTATCAATTCTAAGACAGAAGAGTGGCAAGGGCCAGGAAATTGGGATTAAGTGACTTGCTCAGGGTCGCACAGCAAGGAAGTATCTGAGGCCAATTTTGAACCCAGGTTTTCCCAGCTCCAGGTCTGGCACCCTCCCCACTGTGTGACTTTACCTGTTCCACCCTCTCTCATTTTTAGGTTGGGCTATTTACCTCCTTTTTGTATCATGGATCCTCCCCAAGTTTGAGGAAACAAGCTCTTCCCAGTACTGTGTTTTTAAATAGAGGAATAGGCAAAATTTCAGTGATAGGTGAGTAAAGTTTTTAGTGAGTAATTTTTCCCCCATCCTGGTTCACTGACAGCTCTGAAACCTATCCCAAACTAAGAACCCCTAGACCAGATGGCCCCTGAGGTTCAGGACAGCTCTAGCTACCCCATCCTAGCCCCTACTGTGATAGAACATGGTCCCCTTCCTCTTATGTTCTAATCTACTCTGTTTCCCCATCCCTTACTCCTCTCCTTTCTACTTATATAGAAATCCTGCCTAAGATTATAGGCTCAGAGATCTAGAGTTAGAAGGGGCCATGGAGGCCATCTGGTCCAACCCCCATTTTTTTGATACTGGTTCTCCCTCTCTGGCTCAGGCTGGAAGCACAGGAGTCATTCATTGGCCTGAACCCACCATTGATCAGCCAGGGAGCTTTGATCTACTTGGTTTCCACCACTGGCCTTTCAGACCTGCTCTTTTCCTTAGGCAAACCCAGTCCTGGAAGTTCACTATATTGATGTCAGACTCGATTTGGGAAAAGGATCGGCTTTTGGTCCAAGCAAGAACTAAGCCAAATTTACAAGAATACAAGTCATTCCCGAATTGATAAATGGCCAAAGGATATGAATGGGCAGTTTTCAGATGAAGAAATCAAAGCTATCAATAATCATGAAAAAATATTCTAACTCTCTCTTGATTAGAGAAATGCAAATTAAAACAACACCGAAATACCACATTACACCTATCAGGTGATAGGTTCATATGGTCAATATGACAGTAAAGGAAAATGATAAACGTTGGAGGGGATGGACAAAACTGAGAGACTGATGCATTCCCAGTGGAGTTGTGAACTGATCCAACCATTCTGGAAGGCAATTTGGAACTGTGCCCAAAGGGCAATAAAAAAAATGCCTGCCCTTTGATCCAGGAATATCACTATTGAGTCTGTATCCCAAAGAGATTTTTTAAAAAATGGAAAAGGACTTCTTTGTACAAAAATAGTTATAGCTGCTCTTTTTGTGGTGGCAAAGAATTGGGAACTAAAGGAATGTCTCTCAATTGGGGAATGGCTGAAGAAATTGTGGTATATGATGGTGATGGAATTCTATTGTACTGCAAGAAATGATGAACTGGAGGATTTCCGAAAGACTTGGAAAGACCTGCATGAACTGATGCAGGCTGAAATAAGAAGAACCAGGAGAACATCATACACTGTAAGAGCAATATTGTGGAACAATCAAACGTGGGAGACTTTGTTACCAACAGTAATACAATGATCCAGCACAATTCTGAAGGACTTACAACAAAGAATGCTATCTACTTCCAGAGAAAAAAAGTGTTGGAATAAGAATGCAGATGTAAGCATATGACTTATCACTTGTTTATTTGGGTTTATGTAGGAGGGTTTTGGTTTTATAAGATTATTCACTTACAAAAATGAATAATACAGAAACATGTTTTGTGTGATAACACATGTATAACCCAGATTGAATTGCTTGCCAGCTCCAGGAGAGGGGAGTGAAGAAGGGAAAGAGACAATTTGGATTATATAACTTCAGAAAACTCATATGGAAATTTATTAAAATAAAAAAATTTTTTTAAGTACTCCCCAGCACAAAGAGATTTAACAGCCTCAGCCTCCCCAGCAATAATCCCCTCATAAGACACAAGAACACCGGGATGAAGTGATTTACCCAAGCTCTCACTGGTAAAGTGGGATCAGAGCCCAACTCTGGCTCCTCCAGAGCCAAGGCTCTGTCCACTTTGCCACAATGAACCAGTAGATAGAGCACTGGGCCTAGGGCTGAGAAGTCCTAAATTCATATCTAGCCCTAGATACTGACCAGCAGCTATGTGACCCTGGGCAAGTCACTTTACCTCTGTTTGCCTCAGTTTCCTCATCTATAAAATGAAGGTAACAATTGCACCTATGGTGGTTATGAAGAACAAAAGAGATATTTATAATTTATAAAATATGTAACATAATAATTTATAATCATAATAAAATTATAATAATTTATAATTTTCAGGATCTGTATATAGTAAGCATAATATAGGAGGGCACCTCCTTACCCTTTTCCAACTAGTCTGTAGTCTCAGATTCAGAAGGGATTAATTAATATTATATTAATTATTATATCATATCCCTTAAATTAAGCACTAAAAGGGACCTTTAGAGATTATCTAGTTCAACTGTATCATTTTACAGATAGGAAAACTAGTCTTAGGAGCTAATGTGACGTACCCGCAGATGCACAGAGATTAGTGGCAAAGGTGAGGCCAGAGGACTAGGCTAGCCTGATCGCCAAAGCCAGGCCTCTTGGCGCCATCTTGGCTGCTCTGACCTTGACTGGCCTTTCCAGTCTCAAGGCTCCGCTGGCTAGCCAAGCTTGCACTCACCCATTAGCACTTGATAAGATACCGCTGTTTACTGATCCCTGAATATTTCATGGGCCCTGGTCTTTAGTTTTCCCAAATGGACCAAAAGGGAGGTGAGAGTTGAGTGCTATATGATACTCCCCAAGATCACAGGATTTAAAGCTGGAGAGGAATTTAGAGGTGACCTAAATCCTCTCAGTTTACAGATGAGGAAACTGAGGTCCTGAAGTGATTTATCCAAGGCAGATAAAGGGCTGGATCTGGAATCAGGAAAACCTGAGTTCAAATCTAGATATGACCCTATTTTGAACAATGTGACCGTGAGACAATTTCCATTTGTCTCACTTTCCTCAACTGTAAAATGGGGATAATAACGGCACCTACCTCGAAGGGTTGTTGTTGTGAAGAGCAAATGAGATAATACATAGACAAAGCACTTTGCAATTCTCTGAGCATTAGATAAATGAGGGCTGTTATTAAGATATAATTATGATGCAATTATTATAATAATCCAATTCTCTAGAGCTTTGAAGGTTTATGAAACACTCTGCTAAAACAATGGCCCTGTGAGACAGGTAATCCAAGGATATTTAGCACTGTTTTATACTTGGGGAAACTGATGTCCATATCAGGGAAATCACTTGGGGTCACTAAGTTAGTTGGTAGCAAAGACAGGACTGGAACCCAGGTCTCCTGCCTCTGGTCCAGTGCTTTCAGCCACACGGGAGGCAGGGTAGAAAGAGGCCATTCCCCTGTCAGGTTAGTATCTCCCCCCAAACTGTGCCCTCCTGTCGAATTCCCAGCCACCTCTACCTCCCCGTAGTCAGAGGCCCACAGTCAGGCCTAGCCTAAGCTACCATTTGTCCCCTCTGCTCCCTTCCCTCCCTCCCTTCGGGGCTGTATCTTTCTCTTCAGATTTGGGGGCTCTCCTGGGCCCAAGCCATGCTTGATCCTGCTTAGACCCGAAGGCTTTTTAAATAGAATGTTTCCATTGGTTTCTAGATCTTTCCCTCTCCCTCCCTGCATTCCCCAAAGGGAAGGACTATTTCTTCTCAGTAGGGCTCCTTGAGAATAAGGCTACAGCCCACCCCACCCCCCATCTTGTCCCTCCATCCATTCTCATCAACTGCAAACAGAAAAGGAGTCTCTCCTCCCAGGTCTCTCCCACCCAGGCTCAGCATGGAGGGCAAGTGGTCAGTCCCCTGATCTCCAGGGCTACAAATGGGACAGCAAGTCCTGCTTGTCTCTCAGGCTGAGCACACACAGAGCACACCCTGTCTGGCCTGGCATTTGTTCACTGGGGACACTCCAGGCCTAATTGAGCAGCTATCCAATTAGGGGAGGAAAATTAAGCTCCACTTTGGGCCTAAGTGACTTAGGCCGCTTGCTGTACGTGCCTGTCCCTCTCACAGTTCTCCCAGCTCTCCCATCTCCTCCCCTCCAGCTGGTCCTGCCAGGTCAAGGCTAAGACCTCCCCCCTCCCCACCCCAATCCACAGGGACGATGTTTCCTGATCTGGAGAGGACGGCGCTTGAGGGACTCCCCGGTCAATCAGCTTTCCTCTTCTCTTCAAGGCCAGGCTCTTAGAAACAGCAGACACTCACAGAGACATGGATTACCTACGGCTCAATTCATGGACAAACAGACCACGGGGAAGGCCGAGGACTAACCTCAGGCTGGGGGAGGGTGGCTAAGAGGAGAGAAGGAAAGCCTCCAAACCCTATTATTATTAATAATCTCATTAATTCTTTACATTTATATGAGGCTTTCTGGTTACAAAGTACTTAAGAGAATGAACAATGTTGAGGCTAAAATTCAAAATTCAATCAATTAAAGAAAAAAGTCAATCCACTATTAAATGTATATTGTACGGCAACTAGGTGGCTCAGTGGATAGAGAACCAGGCCCGGAGACCAGAGGTCCTGGGTTCAAATGTGGCCTCAGACACTTCCTAGCTGTGTGACCCTGGCCAAATCACTTACCCCCCATTGCCTGGCCCTTAGGCCTCTTCTGCCTTGGAGCTGATTCTAAGACAGAAGGTAAGGCTTTAAAAAAGAAAAAGTGGGGGGGGGGGGGAAAGTGTGTATTTTGCAATTAGACAATATGGATAGGTGTGAGAGAGATAAAAATCTTATTTAAAACACAGTCCCTATCCTCATTCCTCTCCAGAACTGCTACACTTTTTCTAACATTCGATGGAAGCCTCCTTACCCTGGAAGCTCATTCTGCCCCAGATCTCACATAGTGGAAGCACCCACCAGCTCTGTAACCCCTTCCACGACTGGCTGCTTCCTCCCAGAACCTCTGCTTTAAGAAGAAAGCCCAGGTCAGTCTTAGCTTCATCCATCTCCAGAATCTCCAAACTCTTGACTCTCTAGCCTTGCTCCCCTGCACCCTCTGCCCCCTTTAATTGTTCAGTCATTTCAGGCATGTCCAACTCTTTGTGACCCCACTTGGGTTTGTTGTTGTTGTTGTTTTTTAAGCAAAGAAATTGGATTAGTTTTCCATTTCCCCCTCCAGATCATTTTACAGATGAGGAAACTGAGGCAAAGAGTTACGTGACTCATCCAGGGTCACAGAGCTAATAAGTATATAAGGCTGGATTTTAACTTACAACTTCTTGACTTCAGACCCAGTGCTCTAGCCACTGTACCACCTAGCTACCCCTTCTCCCCCTATACAGTTTCCTTTTATGCCTTTTCCCATGAAAATATGAGCTCCTCTGAGGGCTTTCTTCCTGCTTACATTTGCATTCCCAGAGCTCACTTAGCACAATGCCTGATGCACAGCAGTCCTTTAAGAAAGGCTTGCTTATTGATATGTGAAAAAAAATTTTATTGGTCTTTATGAGCCATCAAACGAGCTTAAAGAATTTATCCTGGAAGGACTTTAAAACACTGCCTGTCCTTTGATCCTGCCATACCACTGCCGGGTTTGTACCCAAAAGAGATAATATAAAAAAAGACTTGTACAAACATATTTATAGCTGCGCTCTTTGTGGTGGCAAAAAATTGGAAAACAAGGGGGTGTCCATCGATTGAGAAATGGCTGAACAAATTGTGGTATCTGATGGTGATGGAATATTATTGTGCTGATCTGGAACAATTCCATGTGAACTGGAAAGACCTCCAGGAACTGATGCAGAGTGAAAGGAGAACCAGGAGAACATTGTAGAGACTGATGCACTGTGGCACAGTTTAATGTAATGGACTTCTGTACTAACAGCAGTACAGTGATCCAGGATAGCCCAGAGGAATTTATGAGAAAGAACACTATCCACATCCAGAGGAAGAACTGTGGGAGCAGATCACGTGGTTCGATGGGGATATGATTGGGGTCTTGGCATTAAAAGATCACTCTATTGCAAATATGAATAACATAGAAATAGTTTTTGAACAGTGATATCTATATAAACAAGTGGAACTGCTTGTCAGCTCTGAGAGGGGGGAAGGAAGAGGGGAGGAAAAAATCACGAATCACGTAACCATGGAAAAATATTCTAAATTAAAAAATTTTAATTAAATTTAAAAAAAAAAAGGAATTTATCTTGGGAACACAAAATAGTTTACCTGGCAGATCTTTGGAGAAGGAAATAATTTATGACCAAATAAGAAATACAGAGTATTATAAAATGTAAAATGAATAATTTTGATTATATAAATTAAAATTTTACAAATAATACAAAATTTTATGAACAAACAATTTACAAACAAAATTAATCTAACCAAGATGGGAAGGGAACCAACGAATTGGGAAAATTTTTTTATAACAAATGTCTCTGATAAAGATCTAATTTCTCAAATTTATAAAGAACTAAGCCAAATTTATAAGAATACAAGCCATTCTCTAATTGATAGAGGCAAAGGATATGAACAAGCAATTTTTAGATGGAGAAATCAAAGCCATTAATAATCATATGAAAAAAATGTTCTAATTCCCTCTTGATCAGAAAAAAGCAAATTAAAACAATACTGAGGTACTACCTCATACTTATCAGATTGGCCAATATGGCAGTAAAGGAAAGTGGCAAATGTTGGAGGGGATATGGCAAAATTGGGACACTAATGCATCACTGGTAGAGTTGTGAACAGATCCAACCATTCTAGAGGGCATTTTGGAACTGTACCCAAAGGGCTTTAAAACTGTCATACTCTTTAATCCAGTAACATCATTACTGGGTCTGTATCCCAAAGAGATAATAAAAAAGGGGAAAGGACCTACCTATACAAAAATATTTATAGCAGCTCTTTGTGGTGACAAAGAATTGGAAATTGTGGGGATGTCCATCAGTTGGGGAATGGCTCAACAAACTGTGGTACATGTTAGTGATGGAATGCTATTGTGCTATAAGAAATGATGAGCAAGATGATTTCAGGAAAAGCTGGAAAAATCTGCATGAACTGATGCAGAGCAAAACAAGCAAAAATGGGAGAACATTGTACACAATAACGGCAATATTAAATGATAATTATCTGTGAAAACTTGACTAATCTCAGCAATGCAATGATCTGGGACAATCCTGTAAGACTCATGGTGAAGAATGCTATCTACCTCCAAAGAAAGAACTGTTGGAATTGTCTTTCAAAAAACAAAAAAAGGATCCTTTTGCAGTCACTGAGCATGCAAAGTCAAAATTGGAGAAAATAAGAGCTGGAAAAGCCTTTATAATGGAGGTGGTGCCTTGGCTCAGGCCTTGAAGGAAAATCAAGAAGACTCAGAGCAAAAGATTGAAGGCAGTAGACAGGAATGGAATGTTATTGAGGCACAGTAGGAAGAGCACTTTGAAGACAACAATCATATTCCTGCAGAAATCTTTTCCAAGCTAGACATTCCCAATTCCTTCAACTGATCTTTATAGGGCAATAGATTTAAACCCAGGCAGCTAGATGACATAGTGAAAAGAAAGTTTCATTGGGAGTCAGGAAGACTTGGATTTGAATCCTGTCTCAGACACTTCCTAGCTGTGCAATCTTCAGTTCTCTAATGTGTGAGATCACCTCTGTGTGTCTCAGTTTCCCCATCTTTAAAATGGAGATTGTAATAGCACTCACCTCCCAAGGTGGTTGTGAGGATCAAATAAGAATATACTTGAAGAGATTTGCATACTGTGTAGCACTACATAAATATTAGCTATTATTATCCATTCCATCTGCACTATAATAATTTTAGCTATTATGATCAATTCCATCTGGCTCATGTTATGACTAAGGAAACTGAGGCCAAAAGAAGATACGTGACTTGAAGAAAAAACAATTTCTACAATAGCAATCCAATAAAAACATCAAATTTGAAGGATCACTGCAACAACCAAATCCAAATTGAGAGGACCGAAGATCAAACAAGCTACTACCTCCTAACAAGATAGTAAGGAATAAAGCACACATTTTGGATGTGATCAATACATCAAATGGATTTTTAAGTGAAAAAAAAAAGTATTTTGCAATGACTTAAAAAATAATGACTTGTCCAAGTTCAAATAGCTAGGAAATAACAAAGGAGGGATTTTTGAACCTCAGTCTTTTGACTGCAAATCCAATGCGCTTTCCATTGTCTCCAATCCCTTGACCATCCAGATTGCCCTTTGTTTGGCTGTCAGTACCTTTCTGAGAGTGTGGTCCCTGAACTGACCATGAGACTCTTCTTGTGGAGAGACCAAGGCAGGTAGAAAATAATCATCAACTTCCCTAAACAGTTTCTATTAATGCAGCATCAGATGAAGTTAGCTGTTTTGAAGACCATATCCCAAGCATCCCAGTCCATTCCTTGCCCTCAGCATATTCCATGGTTGTAAATATTTGGACTAAACCAGGCATTTAAATGGAGGTCTTCCATTTCCCTGTCCTGATAGCGCCTCCTGTGGGTTAGGTCAAATTAGCCATTAGCACAAACAACTGGCCATTTCATCCTGGCTGTGGGAAAGAAGCATGAATAATGAATGTTGTGGAAATTGCTACCCAGCCTTCCACTGGGGAAACCTCTCTCCACAAATCCCTGCAATGTCTGGTCTTTCTTCTGGGAAGGCACTTGAGAACAAGCAGCATCAGTGGCCCAAAGGGAAAAGCTGTGGCCTCAAGAGATTGGTTCCTTTCAGTGTGGACATTGTGTTCTTTGTCCAAAGGTTTTTTTCTTACTCTGACATTCTGTGTCTGACATTCTATGTTCTACATTCTGTGTCCTAAGGTCCCTCTCCCAACTATGACACTCTGTGTTCTAAGGTCTCTCCATCCTCTGATATTTTGTGTTCTAAAGTCTCTCCCAACTCTAACATTCTGTGTTCTAAGTAATCTCCCAGTTCTGATATTCTATGTTCTAAGGTCTCTCCATTCTCTGATATTCTGTGTTCTAAGGTCTCTCCCAGCTCTGACATTCTGTGTTCTATGGTCTCTCCCAATTCTAATATTCTGTGTTCTATGTAATCTCCCAGTTCTGATATTCTATGTTCTAGGATCTGACCATTCTCTGATATTCTGTGTTCTAAGTAGTCTCCCAGCTCTGATATTCTATGTTCTAAGATCTCTCCATTCTCTGATATTCTATGTTCTAAGTAGTCTCCCAGCTCTGATATTCTATGTTCTAAGATCTCTCCATGCTCTGATACAATGTGTTCTAATGCCCTTCTCCCAGCTCTGACATTCTATACTCTAAGATCCCTCTCAGCTCTAATATTCTCAGTTCTCTAAAGTCCTTTACAGCCATGACACTGTCTTTTTTGTTCCTACTCTGACAGTCTTTATTCTAAGATTCTTTCCCATTTTAATATCTTGTGTTCTAAAGCTTCTTCTTGGGACAGCTAGGTGACTCAGTGGATAGAATGATGGGGCTGGAGCCCTTCCTGAGTTCAAATCCAGCCTCAGACATTTTACTAGTTGTGTGACTCTGGACAAGTCACTTAACCCTTTTGCCTCAGTTTCTTCATCTGTCAAATAAGCTAGAGAAGGAAATGGCAACCCCCTCTAGTATCTCTACCAAGAAAACCCCAAATTACAAAGAGTCAAACCTGACTAAAAAATGTCAGAATAACAACAATGTTTCTTCTAGCTCTAAGACTTGGGTCGGTAGCCCTGCTCTGCCATTTACCACCTGTGTGGCCTTGGGACAATCATCCTCCTTTTTTTCCACGCCCATTTTCCTCATATACAAGAGGAAGGAGTTGAGCTGTATAAGCTCTAAGGTATCTAATGGATCTAAGCGTTAGGAGCTAACATTCTACATCCTAATATCCATTTAAGTTCTGGAATGTATATTACATAGTAATAACTATGATGAGAGGCAATGTGGGAGAGTGAGTAGAGAACTGACCTCAGAATCAGGAAGACTCTCTCTGACACAGTCTGGTTGTGTAACCCTGGACCACTCACTGAACTTCTCTAAGACGTTAAGTCAAAGAGAAGGCGCTGAACTACATTAGAGGATGACCTGCTAAGCAGATGAAATCAAAGATTTAATTTTTTTTAAATTATCCATAAAGAGAAGGTGACTCCAACAAGTCTACATCAGTGATTCCCAAAGTGGGCGCCACCGCCCCCTGGTGGGTGCTGCAGCGATCCAAGGAGGCAATGATGGCCACAGGTGCATTTATCTTTCTTATTAATTGCTATTAAAATGTAAAAAAAATTAATTTCCAGGGGGCTATGTAATATTTTTTCTGGAAAGGGGGCGGTAGGCCAAAAAAGTTTGGGAACCACTGGTCTACATCCTCCAGCCCTTTCCAGTTCTTGCATTCTAAGCCCGCTCCTTCTGGGGATCTAAACTTCCAAAGGTAGGATGACAGAGAAGACTAGTTCCAGTTCCAACACCCCACTCTTGCCACAAGACTGACTCCATGCATGTCCTCTAGAGACACGTCTTAGTAGTAATAACAGTAATAATTTTCCCTACAAAGGTAACGAGTGATTTAGGAAATCATTTAGGAGGTTTGTACTCCTATTGCCAAGAAAATTCATCGGCTCTTCTCCGGCATGTCTTTCTGCTTTCCCTGAAGTCACGGGTAGCTATGAGGCAATCTCGATACCTTGAGAAAGTCACAGAGAGGAACCTCGTGAACCTTGTATTCTCTGGCAACGTCGGCAAATTCCAGAGCTGTCACCAATGCTCAAAACACAGGATCTGACTTGGGTTCAGGAGGTTATCTAGCTTGATACCAGTGGCAGTGGCAGGTATGAAGTAAGAATTGTAATGGCAGACAACATCCAAGAAAAGAACTAGAAAGAAATCTCGTGGACTCTGATATCTATAAACAAATGCACTGTTTTGTTTTTTAAATTCTTACTTTGTCTTAAAAACAACTCTAAAGGACAAAGAAAGAACACACACAATTAGAAGAGTAAAAATCTTCTTAATGTACTAAGACAGGATTAAGTGATTTGCCCAGGATCACACAGCTAGAAAGTATCTGAGGCCAGATTTGAATTCAAGTCTTCCTGACTCCAGATCTGGCACTTAGCTGCTCCACAAAATATGATGAACAAAGACAAACCAGAAATCCTACACAAAAAGGCAAATCTAACCTCATAGGCATCTCTGAGACTCCTTGGGAAGGAATTCATCAATCAGAATATCCTATAAGTTCTAGAAAGGCATCACTAATTCAAATGGAACAGAATAGCTAGGGAGCGTGGGAAAGATAATTTATTGACTATTTACAACGTGAAAGATACTGGATGCATATTAAGAAGATACTTAAGAAGGGGCAGCTAGGTAAATACAGTGGATAGAGAGCCAGGCCTGGAGTCAGGAGGCCCTGGGATCAAATCTGTCCTCAGATACTTCCTAGCTGTGTGATCTTGGGCAAGTCATTTAATCCTGATTGCAAAATCCTTGCCATTCTTCTCTCTTATAATAATAATAATCATTATTATTATTACTATTATCTTCTCTCTAAGATGTAAGGTAAGGGTTCAAAAAAATAAAAGAAGACATTCATTAGAGAAATCCAAGAGGGGAAACATGGTGGAGAACATCTGGGTAAAAATCAATATGGGCAAAAATAAGAATGCTATTTTCCCAGACCACCTAAATAGAAGGAAGAAATAAATGCCTGGAATGTAGGAATAGAACACCAAGTATTCAGCCATCTACTTCCTGTGCCAGAGAGAGAGAGAAAGAGAGAGAGAGACAGACAGACAGACAGACAGACAGAGACAGAGACAGAGAGAGAGACAGAGAGACAGAGACAGAGACAGAGACAGAGACAGAGACAGGTGGAGCTGCTGATAAATTACTGACTTGCCTTAATGATAATTTCTTCCTTCAAAAAAGAGCAGGGAGGGGTGAGAAGGAAAGAGAAAATCTGGAACTCAAAATTTAAAAATTAAATGTTTTGTTTTAAAAGAGGAAGCAAAGAAGAGAGCTGCTTTCTGAACCTAATTCTTAATATACTTAGCACTAGTGGCAGAAGCAGAAATGATGGAGCTCTTGGGGAGTAGGAGGGGGGCAGAACAAAGAACGCCAGGTATAGTGGGATGTACACACATATTCTGATTGATGAATTCCTTCCCAAGGGGTCTCAGAGATGCCTATGAGGTTAGATTTGCCTTTTTGTGGTAGAATTTCTGGTTTGTCTTTGTTAAGCAGATTTCAAAGAGTTTTCAGAAAAGATAGGTAAGATTCAATAGCCTGACATTCTTTGGGGAAATTTTGGGCCAAGCAAAGTAAAAATCAGAAGGCACAATTCTTAAGGAAGAAAAGGGGGAGCTGCCCAAAGAAACCAGGGAGGCAGAGATCTTAGGGACCAACTGAGATTTTTCATAAAATGTTTCAAAGAAGATGAAAAAAGCAGACAACAGAAGCAAGGGCAAAGAAGGGAGGGTCAGTGCCAAAGAGCAACAGAGTCCTCCAAGCCCTCTGTCCAGGGTGGTACAACACAGCCAGAGATGAGGCTTCTGATGAACATCAAGGACTAAAAAAAGGGCTTTTTTAAACCACTTTGGGAAACAGAGGAGAATCAAAGATTGGACAGGATTGCCATTCCTGTCTGGCAGACGCTATGATGATAACAAGACAGTGAAAAGACTGAACTTCTCAATTCCTCTTTGGCTTTTGTTATCCCATCTAAAGAGAATGATCCTTGCCTGGAAAGGACAGAATAAAAGTGATAAAAGGTGGGTTGAAGCCAAAGATAAATGAAAAATGGCTTTAGTTTATTTCAATAAGTCTAAGTCACTAGACCCAGGCCAATCATATCCCAAAGTACTGAAAACCCAGTGGGTGTGAGAGCTCAGCTACCCTTAGTGATCTCTAAAAATCTTGGAGAAGGCACAAGTGTGGCAGGAATAAAAAAGGGGTAGTTTTGAAAAAAAGTAAAAGAGGCTGAGACTTGGCCAATAAGCTTAACTTCTCATTTTAAAATTCTAATGCATTTAAGAATAATACCAGTGAACATTTATGTAGCTCTCAATGTCTAAAGTGTTGGCTGTTGTTTTTAAATAGTATACTTTGGGCAGCTAGATGGCACAGTAGACAGAGCACCAGGCCTGGAGTCAGGAGCACAAATCTGGCCTCAGACAGCTCCTAGCTGTGTGAGACCCCAGGCAAGTCACTTAATCCCATTCGCCTGGCTCTCACCCTTCTGTCTTAGAGTTGTTACTAAGACAGAAAGTAAGATTATTTAAAAAAAAACAAAACAGTACACTTCATTAGTCCTTACAGCAACCCTGTAATGTGGGCAGTGCAGGTGACAATAACCCTATTTCATATAGATAGATAAAGGTAAGGATCAGAGAATTTTTGTAAATTGCCTTTGATCACATAGCTAATAAATAAAAAAGTAGGATCCAACCCTAGATCTCTTCTTACTCAAGAGTCTAAGCTCTTTCTGCTATACCATGAACCTTATTATCCTGGGCCTCTTTGGAACGTTGTTTTGAAATGTATAAAGTGAAATACAAAGGATTACCAAAGAAACCAAGTATGTTGAAATGAAATTATCAAAATATTTTTAAAAACCAAGTTCATGGACGCCAGGTGAAGGACCTCGGCACTACCCAATGCTGCCTCTCCCACTGAGGGATGGTTTGTGATGATTTAGAAAGGGAGACAATGATCACTAAAAGCCAGACTAACTTCATTTCCCTTTTTTTGGCAAGGCCAATACATGGGTGGTTCAGGGAAACCTGATACCTCTAATTCACTTAGATTATAGAAAAGTATTTAGGAGCAGCTAAATGGCACAGTGGATAAAGCACCAGACCTGAAGTAAAATCTGGCTTCAGATAATTCCTAGCTGTGTGACCCTGAGCAAGTCATTTAACCCTGATTTTCTACCCCTTGCCACTCTTCTCTCTTAGAATTGATACTAAGACAGAAGATTAGGTTGCTTTTTTTTTAAAGTACTTGACATTTCCTCCTAGTTTGCTTCGGACAAGATGGGCATAGCTGGGCAGATTTGGAACTGCCCACTTATCTCTCCCTCTTCATTGGCTGCTTTCTGTCTGACTAGAAATACTCTCTTCTAAAGAAATTTTCCCTTGACCCTTCCCAGATTGTCACCATTCAAATAGGTCTTAGAGTTCCCAGCCCAGTTTTGTCGTGACTACTCAGCCTTTCATTCACACCCTCCAATACCACTGAAACTGCTCTCTCAGTCACACTAAATTCAATTTCTTTCCTTCCTTCTTTCTTTCTTTCTTTCTTTCCTTCTTTCCTTACCACATTCTCTTGGTTCTCCCGCCTCCTTTCCCTCTGCCATCACCACCACCAATCAAGACTTTTGCTGGCTCCTCCTCATCCTCTTTCTGGTCCATTATTATATGTTCTCCCCAAAGCCCTTTCCCTCATCCTCTTTCTCTCCCTCCATTCTCTTCCTTGGCAAACCTATCTAATCACACCCATGACTTCAAATAGCATCTCTGTGCAGATGATTCCCAAACTAGCACTTCCTTCTCTTCTTGAGTTCAGATCTCAGACTCCAGTCCAATTTGTGTCTCACTTGGCTTTTCTCCTTTTCTACCCTTTTTCCATATCTCTCTGCTAAACTGCAAGGTGCTACCTACACGTGAGCCATTGTTATTTGTCATCAGTAAGCATTCCAAAAATAAATATAAATCACTCCAGGATTACCACTAAAATCTTTTTTCATAAAAAGGGGGAGGTGGTGATTATCCCGACAGCAACCTTAGATCCCAGCCTCTGCAGGGGCTTCCCCGGGTCTGGCAAGGGTCCTAGGGCTAAGAACTCCAGGATTTCCAATCTCTCACCTACACTAAGACTTGGGATACTGTAACTGAGCTGCCTATTTTATATAAGGCATAAAAGTAATCCTGCCATTCCACATGCACAACCGACCAGGAAAACGAGGTGACCCCTTGCTCTTGGCCGTCCTCACTCCGATCAGCAGGAGGTAGGGATCGATGCCCATCTCAAGTGGCACTAGGAGAAGGCATTCCATAGAGATGGGAAGTGGGAGTGAGAAAGGAGTGAGGATGTAGGCCAGGCCATCGGTCCCCTGAGCCAAGAGGGCCTCCAGGCACCAAGCCATGGCATCGCTTTCCTGTCCCCACCCCCAATCAGCCTTGCTTCCGATCTCGTTCTCAGGTTCCAAGGGAGGATGCCAGGAGAGCTGAACAGGCCCAAGACTGAAGCCTTTCCTTCTCCACAGGGAGGCAGGCTGGTGGCAGTGACTGGGGTTCCCACAGAGGTGACCCCCATTTGTTAATGCCTCTAACATTCATCATTCCTTCAAGGAGCCTCATGAGGGAAGCAGAAACGGGCATTCACACCACTTCGGAGGAATTTCTGAGATTAGGAATCTTCCATACAAGCCCATCAAAAGGGAGTCTTTCCCTCTAACCCCCAGATTTCAGACCTCATCTTATCTGCCTGCAGACAGAGGGGGAAAGGCTGGGAGTCAAGAGACTTGGGTGTCAATGGGGACTCTGCTACTGCTGACCAGACGTGTCACTGTGGGGCGAGATCCTACCTTATTCTGGCTCTCAGGACCACGTTTTAGGAAGGACTGGGTACAAAGCCCGGAAATGTATAGTCAATAGAAGGGAAGACTTGGGCGATACATGGCACCTGTCTTAGGGAAGGATTCGAAGGGAATAAAGGTCAGATTTGTTCTGCTCATACCTAGAGGCACGACTGGAACAAAGGGCAGAAACTGCAAAGAAGCAAATTCAGGCTCAATTTAAAGACCAACTTCCTGACAATCAGTGATCCCAATGTGAAAAGGGCTGCTTCAGATGGGGGGGGGGG
>NC_058132.1:97014832-97042127 GCF_016433145.1 Gracilinanus agilis
AAGGGAAGGGAACAAGGGAAGGGAACAAGGGAAGGGAAGGGAAGGGAACAAGGGAAGGAAAGGGAACAAAAGAAAGGAAGGGAAGGGAACAAGGGAAGGGAATGAAGAAAATGATACTGTGCTCCCCAAAGCACCCTCCTCCATGCAAGAACACTTTCTTCACACCTCTCAGGTGTACTCAGGTTGTATTTCACATGACAGTTATCCAAATGAGTATCTTGTGCCCACACATCCTATACTGCAGGCTCTCTGTAGGCAGGAACTGTGTCTTATCTGTCTCTCCCTCAAGCCAGAGCATGCGGCCAGGCCCACAGTCAGCATTGGTAATAAAAGGAAAGGGGAAAAAAATGCTAAATTTGGGGCAGCTGGGAGATTCAAAGGCTTGAGAGAGCCAGGCCAAAAGATGAGAGGTTGTGGTTCCAATCTGGCCTCAGACACTTCCTAGCTGTATGTTCCTGGACAAGTCACTTAATCCTGTTCACCTAGCCCTTGCCCTTCAGTCTTGGAACCCGTACTGATTCTAAGATGAAAGAGAAAGGTTTTAAGAAAAGAAAAAGAGAAGAGAAGGCCCATTTTACAGAAGTTTCCCCTGGTCCTACTGTCTCCATCCATTTCTCCTCAAAGCCTCACCTACCCCTTTATTTACCCCTCTGAGAGGATCTGTAAAGTGTTTAACAACAGTGCCTGGCCTATAACAATCCCTTCCAAAAAGCACCAGTTCCCTGAGCCACTCTGTAAAGCCCTGGTGCACCGGGGGAAGCATCCATCCATCCATCCATCCATCCCCACAGCCTGGGAGCTCGGGGAGGCCAGAGGTGGTCTCTGTGTGTCCTCCCGCAGCTTGGGGAGGCGTGCTTCCCAGAGAGGAAGAGAAGGGTCAGGAATTCCAGGACGGAGTCTTGGGCAGCCTGCTCCAAGGAGGGATGCTCATTCTCAAGGGAGAGGGCTGGCCCCAAGCCAGGAGCCCCGCTGAGGTGGAAGGGCCTAGTGGGCACGGGCTTGGGTCCAGGGAGGAACAGCCGGGATGTGGTAATACCCAGAGCTCAGGTTTACATCCTTCTCCCTCCCTATTTGGAGCTTAGTTCCAGTGTCTTCATGTTTGCTGAACTATTTAATTTTTGAAAATAACCTTTATTTTCTGTCTTAGTCACAACTTTAAGATAAAAGAAGATGGGCCAGGCAAAGAGAGTCAAGTGACTTGGCCAGGGTCACAAAGCTGGGAAGTATCTGAGGCCAGATTTGAATCCACAAGACCTCGTCTCTAGGCCTGGCTCTCAAGTCCACTGAACCACTTAGCTGGCCCTGAGCTATTTAATCTCACAGAGCAATGAGCTTTTTCTTATCCCCCTTCAGGGTTCAAATCTGCACTCTGATTGTGTGACCTCTGGCGAATTATTTCACCTGAACCTCAGTTTCTTCATCAATAAAATGATTCTAAGACATATGAGAAAGAAAGCTATCCTTGGGGGCAGCTGGGTAGCTCAGTGGAGTGAAAGTCAGGCCTAGAGACAGGAGATCCTAGGTTCAAACCCGGCCTCAGCCACTTCCCAGCTGTGTGACCCTGGGCAAGTCACTTGACCCCCGTTGCCCACCCTTACCACTCTTCCACCTATGAGACAATACACCGAAGTACAAGGGTTTAAAAAAAAAAGAAAAAAGAAAGAAAGCTATCCACATCCAGAAAAAAGAACTGTGGGAACAGAAATGTAGAAGAAAAACATGATTGATCACATGGTTCGATGGGGATATGATTGGAGATATTGGCTTTCAACAATCACTCTATTGCAAATATTAATAATATTGAAATAGGTTTTGAACAATGATAAGTAAAACCCAGTGGAATTGCTCATCAGCTCCAGGAGGGAAGAGAAAGAACATGAATCATGGAATCATGGAAAAATATTCTTAATTAATTAAATTAATTAGTTAAAAAATAAAGACAAGTCAAGTAAAAATAATTCAGAGATCTGAAATGTATCTTCTACCATTGAGAGTATCACTGATGATGATGGTGATGATGTGGCTAGCATTTATCAAATGAAGAGAACTTTTGAAACAAAAGGATGCACTTCATTGTCTGAGAGTCACTACCTCACAGAGTGACCTTGGGCAAATTCACTTCCCCACTGTGGGCCTCCTGTTTCCTCCTCAGAAATGAGTGGATTGCCTGGGCTTCTCTCAGCTCCCTTCCAGCACAGACAATTCATGCACCTGGGTCGCTCCTAGCTCTGACGTGATGGGAAGCCCTGAGTTCAAATCCAACCTCAGCTCTGGGGAGAAAGGAGGCAGGGTTAAATACCCCCATTTTCCAAAGGAGGAAATTAAATAGCAGAAAGTGGCACCTTAGGAAATGTGCCATTGGAAGACCAAAAAACAAAGAACCACAAAGATCTTGACTCATGGCCTTCCCAACCTTCTAGAAGAGTTGGAAGGGATCTAGTTTAACACCCTCATTTTGTAGAAGAGCCTCAGAAGCGACCTGCCCAAGGTCACCCAGCCAGCCAATCCCAGAACCAAAGTTCTAATTTAATACAACGAGATCTGGACTAAGACCAGATTAAGATCTTCTCGAGACCAGAAAGAGTTCTCAGGAGCTCAAAGTCCTCCAGTCACACAAATATTCTCCCAGATAAAAAGAATCAAGAAAAACACAAGGGTAGGCTATTGTTGTTGCCGCTTTTGTGTTTTCTTTTGAAAAAGAACCAACCTTGGTGTCAAAATGCATTCAGCAGCATGTGCATTGTTCACAGGATGCTGAAATACCATCCACATTCCAGGTCTAATCAGGGTGCCGACTCTGTCTTCTAGGTGGTACTTGGCTCCATTTGCAGGGAAGAGAACACAAGAGGACCTTCTTGACCCCTTCTCCCCATCTAGACTGGCTGCTGGATGGGGGTGGACTACCTTGCCTCGGTCACTGATGTGTTCTCACTTCCCTTCTATGGCCTTCCCCATCCACAAGTGCCTCTTCTTTTCCCCCTCAAAAAATACCTCCTCTGAGAGAATGGAAACTCCTTCTGAGGAGAGGCTGTTTCTCTTTCTTCTTCTTCTTCTTCTTTTTTGTTTTTGTTTTTTATTTTAAAAACGTTTCTTCATGGACTGGACTGCTCAGCTTCTTCCCATTTTATAGAGGAGGTTGGAAGAGGTGATTTCCAGGCCCCTTCCAGCTCTGACATTCCATATTTAAGTCTCTCTCTCTGAGGGTTGCAGGGAGGATCAACTGAGATGAGCAGAAATGACAGCTCCTCGCAGGGACGTGACCCGTGCCGGCTTGGAGCCAGCCCATGGTTAAATTTTCCTTAGAACATTTACACCCTGTAAATGGGAAAATGCTACAAATCGGGGCCTGGTTTATTGTTTTGTTGATTGTGTAGACTTAAAATGATGAAGAAAATGTTACTAAAGCAGATTTAACTTAAAAAATTGTCTCCTGTTGTATGTTTTTGGAAAATGGGTTGTTAAACATTGACTAGCACACAGATGTCTCTAGCCAAAGGGGACGGGCCTCAAAAGATTCCAGTTCTTGCTCTTGCAAGGCTTTACCATCCTCGAGTGAGAAGCCGTGCTGCTCCATAGAACAGTCCATTCGAGCAGATCAGAGTTCCATTGAACACCGGCCTTGGCATCTCAGGCAGCCCCAAAAAGCCAGGGGAGAGTGAGGGCACCCTCCCCAAAGAGATAAACAAAGAAAAACTCCATCCCAAGGAGCCACCCAAGAGAAACCCCTTTTACTGACTGACTAGGAAGTTCACTGCCCACTCTACCCCATCCTGAAATCCCCCCACAGTACACTTCCCCTTTGGGGCATCTGTTCCCCTTCCCAATCCCACCCATCAAAGGGGGACGCCGTGAAGCTCCCACAGCTGGGACCCAGGCAGCCAAGAGCCGGTGGCCCAGAAGACCCATCCTGGCAGGACATACTTCAAAGAATGCTAGAAAGAAGCAGAAGTGTCAGAGCAGAAAGGGGGGTGGGATGTCTTCCAGCCCTCTCATCTTACAGAAGCTTTGGAAAGCTAACTTGGCCATGGCACCTATTGGGCACAATCACCCACCTTCCCAAGCCCTATGCTCGGGGAAGCAGAACCATGCTGCCTATGGGTGGCTGAGCCCCAGAGCTCAACCGTGGTCAAGAGCTCTATCAGCAGGCAGCAGGCCACAGACCAGGTGGGCACAGTGACTCAGAGTGAGAGAACTGGCATCTTAGACACTAGATGATAATCTAGTATCCAGCACTTGGCACAGAGGGCAGAGCCAAAATGGCGGCTCAAGAGCAGTGAAAGCTGAAGCCGCTCCAAGAATGCTCCCAAACCAACACTTAGTTCAGTGCCTGGCAAACAGCAGGTACTTAAGAAATTTTTTATTTGGGGAAGCCAGGTGGCTCAGTGGATAGAGAGCCAGGCTTAGAGATGGGAGGTCCTGGGTTCAAATCTGGACTCAAGACACTTCCTAGCTGGGTGACCCTGGGCAAGTCACTTAACTCCCAATACCTAGCTCTTTCTTCTCTTCTGGTTGGGAGCCAATATACAGTATTGATCCTAAGATAGAAGTTGGGGTTTGGAAATAGGTTTTGAGCAATGATGCATGTATAACCCGGTGGAAGTGCTTGTCAGCTCTGGGAAAGAACATGAATCATGTCACCATGGAAAAATATTCTAAATCAATCAATAAATAAATTGGAAAAAAAAGTTGGGTTTAAAAAAAAAGTTTATTCATCAATGCATTAGTTGAGCAAGTAACTTATTTACAATATGGAGTATCATCCAGCTTCTACTTGAACTCAACTCATGAGGAACTCCCTTCTTCCTGAGCTCGTTCCACTTTTGGGAAATTCTACTTTCTAGCAAACTGAAATCTGTCTTTCTGCAACTCGTGCCCACTGTTTCTTCTTCTTACACCCCTTGGGATTGGGAAGATCATCAGTCCCAGACAATGAACACATACCACCGGAGTCTTCTCTTTATAGGGTTATAACAGCCCCAGCTCCTTCGGCCAAGCCTCCTATGTCAGGTCTTGGCAGAAGGGGAGGACAGGGTCAGAGGGCAGGCTGAACAGAAGGGATCCAGTACAACCCCTGCTCCTAAGTTGCTGGTCAAGGCAGGTCTTCTGGTTTCTCAAGTCCTAGAGGACCCAAGAAATAGTAGGGAACAAAAGCAAGTCAAGGGCATAGGCTCGATGCCAGCAAGATCCCAATTACTGGGACTGGGAAAAGAGCAAGAACAACTCTGTCTTGTAATAAAAATGGAATGGGAAAAAAATTGGTCCTTACCTTCCATCTTGGAATCAATACTTAATATTGGTGGTAAGGACTAGGCAATGGGGGTTAATGGCTTGCCCAGGACCACAAAGCCGAAGGAAGGAAAAACCAGTTTAAAATTTTTGACTCTCCTACCCACAAGGTAGATGATCTTGGGAAAGAGATTTGGGGAAAAGGCTTGGAATAAGAGAAAGTCAAGAGGACCCGAGTCCAAATCTCACCTACATGTGTGATCTTGGGCAAATCATTAAATCTCCCTGGGCCTCAGTTTCCTCAGCTGTAAATTAAGGGGATTGGTCTAGGTAGCCTCAGAATCCCCTTCCAGTCTAGGTCTAGGATCTTTGGGGTTTTTTTCCCCAAGTCTCAGTTTTGTCTTTTGTAAAAAAGAGACAATAATGCTTGGTCCTACTTAATCTTTACCGTACAATCTCAAACTGGAAAAAGTTCTTTGAGAATAATAAGGTACCCTAAAAATGAGCCCTTCATCTTCACTTCAGGGTGAGATTGAAGGTCTAGATAACTAGATATTTATTTTATATTCCAATAGGGCCTGGAGTTGGGAAGATCTGGGTTCAAATCTGGCCTCAGATACTTCCTAGCTATGGGACCCTGGGCAAGTCACTTGATTCTATTGGTCTCAGTTTCTTCATCCATAAAATGACCCAGAGAAGGAAATGGTAAACCATTTCCATATTGCTGCCAAGAAAACCCTAAATGGGGTCATGGAAAGTGGGACACAACTGAACAAACAATAATTAAAATAAAAGAGGGCTGGCTTGGAAGATTCAGGAAACTAGAGTTTGATTTCTACCCTAGTGTCTTTCGATAAGTCATTTAATTGAGAATCTCACCTATCCTCTTCTATAAAATGGGAATAAATGCTATTTGCACTACTCGTTCTGGGAATAGTGCTCTGCTGGACGGGTATGAATTATTGCTGTCATAACTTCCTACCAAGGAGGCTGAAATGCCCTCAGAGGGATCAGAATCTCAGATCCCCCCAAAATCACCTGGTGTGGTCCTCAGCCCAGAGAAGTTAGAGCTACTCCATGCCAGCTTCTTACATGGCCCTCCTAGGGGCCACTGATTTAGTCTCTTTCCTACCAATCTCTAAAAAAGGACAAGAGTTACCCAAAAGGCAAAGGTCCAAAGGGGCCTTAGGGGCCGACTCCAACTCCCTCCTCCAGTAGATGAGGAAATTAAGGTTTCAAAGAAGGGAAAGGGTAAAGCCCAGATCAAATTGCTTAACCATCTCCGAGTGGGGAAAGGAAGGAGGGAGACGATTGGATCTTATGATTTCGGAAATCATATGTTGAAAATTATAGCAAATAATTGGGAAAATAAAATATTGAATTAAAGAAAAGGCAAAGGACTTGCTTAAGGATACAGAAAAAGTCAGCGGCACCAGAACTAAGACTCAGAGTCCTTTACATAATCACACACATCTCTTCCTTAGAAGTCCCAATGGGGTCCCAGCAGAACCTTTGCCTCCATTCTTACCCTCTCTGTTCCCTCTGCCCCTTTCCACCTCCCGGCTCAGGGTTCTTTCCATGCCTGGATTGGCAAACACGGGGATTTGTTTCTAGGGGACCTCCTCTCTTCTACATGAGGCTCACACTGGATTCTCTCCGGGGGCGAAGAGGCTGAGGAGGTGACAGGAAGGAGAGACACGGCCCCCCTTTCCCTTTAAGGCCAGATGGGTTCTTTCATCCTGACTGGGTCACTCACTCTGATAAGAACTGAAAAGTGCCAAGAGGGAAAAGAAAAACACCTCTTTCCATCACTCCCTCCCCCCAGACTGGTCACATGAACATCTCACCAACCCTCCTCCAGAGAGCTCCAGCTCAGCCCTCCCCAGCAGTTCTCCAGCATTTTTTTATTTAAAAAACCTTACCTTCTGTCTTAGAATCTATACGAAGTATTGGCTCCAAAACAGAAGGCCCATAAGGGCTAGCCAATGGGAGTTAAGTGACTCACCCAGGGTCACACAGCTAGGAAGTGTCTGAAGTCAGATTTCTCTAGTCTCTAGGTCTGATTCTCTACCCATTGAGCCACCTATGTATATGCCTTATGCCTAAACTGTGAGCAATTTGAGGAAGGTTGCATTTTCTGATCTAAACATCTCTTCTGCAGACAATGGAATTTCTCAGACGCTCCTTTATTCATTCATTCACTCAATCTCATCTGCTGTGGTGCCAGGCACTCTACTAAATACTGGAGATTCAAAGACAAAAACAACCTTCAAGGAATGAGAGATGCCTTTACTAGTGCAGAGGATCTGTCCTGGTGATATCAAGTCCTGGCTACCCCACGGCATCTCCTCACAGAGATTCCTAGCTATTCCAAAGAGATCCGTCTCCCCTGTGAAAATGGAAATTTTGTGCCTTTGAACTACATTACCCAGGAGTTGGGTCATTGTGTGTTGAAGAGGATGGGAGAGAAATTCAGTGGATTTCTGTGTCTAGCTCTCTTTCCTTCCTCTGAGAACAGCTGTGAACGTGGGACTTCCGAACAGACAGATTAGCCATGGGCACGTGTTTTTATTGTGTTAAATAAATACCTTTTTGTTCCTTTACTTCTAGGGATTATTAATAAATCTTATATAATATTTTAAACTATTGTATATTGATTTTAATGTTTACACCCCTATCCACACAGGAAAAACCAAGTGGATGAAAAATATCTCTTGCCCAGATGGTGACATCCTTCCGAATAGGCCATCCATCGTATTAATCCAGCAGCACATTTTTTGCACAAATACCACAGACGAGCAATTCTCTGGGTTCAGAATTGAGAAGGGAGGGGTGTCGCTCAATTAAACGGTGCTTTCAAAAGATTTCCCCTGCCTTAACCGCCCCCCACAAGCTATTCCCTGCCATAGTGATAGAGACAGACACATCACCATCCCTTGATTTCATGTTGTTTGATCTTGACTCACCAAAATTAAAAGGAGGATCAAAACTGCTGGCGTCCCAAAGAACTCGTGGTGAATGTCGAAAAGATACAATATATTAGTCAAGAGGTGGCATAAAAGTTACCAGAGACACACCCGAGCAACAAATGTTGTGGGCTGGGCCTGCAATAGGAGCAGTTGGTGGCTCAGTGGATAGTGTTGGGCCAGCCTTAGACACAAACTGCATTTCATTAAAGTTTCTGTACTAGAGTATAGAAAAAGTGAACTATACAAATACAAAAGAGTTTAAAATTCCTCAATTTTTTATTCGTGGCACCACTACTACAATTTTAGTATACCTAATGTCATGAAAAGAAAAAGACAAAATTTTTACAACAGCTAATAGACTTGTGTGACCCTGGGAAAGTGATTTAACCCTTTCCTCATCTGGAAAATGAACTCCAGTATCTGTGCCAAGGAAGCCTCTGATGGGTCTCAAAGGGTCAGATGCTACCCAAAACTGATAGAATAACAAATTATGCAATAAGTGTGAGAATCACAGGTGCCACACCATTATCGTCCACATCCCAAAAGACTAGGGCATCTAGGTGTCGTAGTAGAGAACACAAGGCCTGGAGTCAGGAGGACTCATCTTCGGACACTATGACCCTGGGCAAGTCACTTAACCCCGTTTGCCTCGCTTAATGAACTGGAGAGAGAAATGGCAAACCACTCCAATATCTGTGCCAAGAAAATCCCAAATGGGGTCATAAAGAGTGGAATAAGACTGAAACAACAGAACAAAAAACCACCAAAAGACTACAAGGAAAGTCTCCACTGTGGAGAAGAGCCTCTCTCTGAGTGGCATTTATGGAAGGATGGGGCCAAAAATCAAACCACACAAGAAGCCAACAAGGGGGCCTGAGCTATCCCTATACAGGGAATGGCCACGTCGATGAGAACCTATATTCAGTGAAGCCTAAGTGTCTCCCCCAGGGGCTCTCCCAAGAACTGTTCACTGCCCAAGCTGGTCACCCAATACATAGACATTTCCTTAAGTCATAATCCTTAGAGGGCAGCTAGTTGTTTCAGTGGACTGAGAGCCAAGACCAGAAATAGGAGATCCAGGGTTCAAATCGGACCTCAGACACTCCCTAGCTGTGTGACCCTGGGCAAGTCACTTAACCCCCATTGCCTAGCCCTTTGCTGCTCTTCTGCCTTGGAACTAAAACACTTGACTCTAAGACAGAAGGTAAGGGGTTTTTGTTTTTAAAAAAGGAAGAAGTCATGACCCTGCAGGGTGTACTGGATGTACTGGATGATCCACTGATGGCCCCAGGGGTGAAGGAGGCTGCACTGTGCCTGAGTGAGCCCTTCCGAGGATGGCAGGATTTTTTTGTGCTCTAAACTTCCCCCAGTCTGACACTGTCAGTTGACTAAGTCTGGAACCCCTCCCATCCCACCCTCCTGCCAGACAGCAGACTGCATTCATCCGGCTCCAAATCACAGGGCTCTCCATTTAGCACAGCTGCTAATTACCACGGGGAAGGAGCCTCAGGCAGAAGCAGCCTCTGCTCATTTGGGTGAGCAGAAATCCTTTCCCCAGACGTTGGGTGGCCAGGTTGGGAGAACAGTCCCAGCTTCCCAACACAATCCACACAGTATCTTACTCGGAGAGAGAACATGCTGTAGCTCCCTGGGGCCTGCTGCATCCGGACATCAGAAGTCACAGACCTTAAGACCGAACGTGCCAGAACCAGGAGGGACCTTCGAAGGGAGATCAAATCTTTGAGGGGCCTTAAAATACAGAATATCAGATCTGGGAGGGTCCTTAGAACAAAGAATGTCACAGGTAGGAGAGATCTTAGAACAGAGAATGTCAAAGCTCAGAGAGATCTTAGAAGAGACAATGTCAAAACTAGGAGAGATCTTAGAACAGAAAATATCAAAGCTAGGAGAGATATTAGAAAAGAGAATGTCAGAACTAGGAGAGATCTTAGAACAGAAAATATCAAAGCTAGGAGAGATCCTAGAACAGAGAATGTCATAGTTGGGAGAGATCTTAGAAAGAGAATGTCAAAGCTGGGAGGGATCTTAGAACAGACAACGGCAAAGCTAGGAGAGATCCTAGAACAGAGAATGCCAAAGCTAGGAGAGATCTTCGAACGGAGAATGGCAAAGCTGGGAGAGATCTTAGAACAGAGAACATTAAAAGTGAGAGACCTTGGAACACAGAATGTCAGAGCTGGGAAGGATCTTAGACCTTCCATGTCAAAACTGAGAGAAACATATAATATTAGAAATAGAGATGCCCAAAAAAACATAAAATGTGTGGAAAGAATATTAGAGGTGGAAGGAACTTCTGAAAACCTTCCTACTTAAAAAATTTGGGGGCCATCATTTTTGGTTTCCCACCAAACAACACATAAATCATCGTCTCCTCTCCTTAATGGATGGTTTTCCCCAGGTATAGGGCCCCAAATAAAACAGGAGGCAAAGTGGCCAAACCCCAGTAACACATCTGAGTGCTCGGTCACCTCCAAATGTCTATGCATTCTCCTTGAAATTACTTTGGATTATATGCTTTGGATTAACCTCCCCTGGTAGGATGTAAGCTCCTTGAAGGAGTCACTGTGCCTAGTCTTTGTACTGAATTCACATACCCGTTGGGTAGCACAATGCCCCCTTCCATTGGCATAGGGACTCCCAGGAGAGAAGGTTCCAGGGTGTATTATTAACTATGCTGGAAGTTTTAGTCTGAGTTGCTTAAGGCACTGCAAAGTTGACTTTCCCTGAGCCAGTATGCATTAAAGACAGGATTTGAACTCAAATCTTCCAGATTCTAAGGCCAGCTATCTATCCACTAGGCTGCTCTGCCTTGTACAGGGTAGAAGACATTACTCTGTTTCTGGATTGAATTTCTAACTGCTCAGAAACATCTCTCCTAGGTTCAACCAGAATGTTGTTATTCAGTCATGTCTGACTGTCTATGAAGTTTTCTTGGCAAAGGCAGTGGAGTGGTTTGGCATTTCCCTCTCCAGCGTAATAGGGCAAACAGATTAAGTGACATGCCCAGGGTCACACAGCTTGTAAGTATGAGGCCAAATTTTAATTCAGGTCTTCCTGACTCCAGGCTCGACACTCTATCCACTGAGCTACCCAACTGTCTCCTAAAGGTAGCCTCCAAATTCCTAAAACATAAAAGGCTCACTGTCTCAGAGCAATCTCTTTACACACGGATCACCTCACCCCTCACCTGCCCCACTTCTTCCAGGAAGCCCTCCCTGACTGCCACCAGTGTCACAAGCCTCATCTTTCTGAACTCTAGCTGAGGCAGGATACACCCAAGCACCCGTCAAATAAGTCTGTTTTCTCTTACTGCAGATATCAGTATCTTTTCTCCTCAATTAGACTGTGAGCTTCCCTTGGGAGGGAACCTTGAATCCTCTTTCTTTCCTACTATGAAAACAAATGACTATTTCTAAGGCATTTCCTTCACAACCCCATGAGTTAGTAGAAGTGTATCCGTGTTATTGATTTTGCGGAGAAATCTGGTTCAGAGACTTGTCCAAGGTCACCCCGCTGTTGTCAGTGACAGGGTAACTAACGCTCTACTCACCTTCACTATTTTATATCCTAATACTGTGAATTTGAGGGAGGTCCTTTCAACCCTGACAGTTTAGAAAGCACTTTTCACATCATCACATTCATTATTTTATTGGATCTCTTCTCAAAACCCTTCAGGGGCTCCCTCTAAGTGCCTGCTAGGTCAATTCCAAATTCCTGCCATTCGAGGCTTTCCCCAAGCTGACTACCTGAAGGCCTTTCTAGCTTTAGCTCACATAATTCCCCTTGCTGCCTCTCCCAATGCAGCAAGGCTAGCCTCTGCCCCACACCCCACATATGTCCCTGTTCTTCTGTCTCACTCCCTTTGGGCACCTCGCTCCTTCCACCTGGAAGCATTCCCTCTCGCTTTGTCCAGGCTTCCTAGAAAAGGTGGCATTTTCTCTCTGATCACTTCACTCTTTAGGCCAGGAATCGTTTCTTCTCTTTTGACAGACTTCCTAGAAGAGGTGGCATTTCTCCCCATCTCCTCCCCTTCCTCCTATCCTCCAGGAATCTCTTTGAATTTTACACAGCTTTGTTGGCACCTCTAGAATGCTCCTGCCAAGGATTAAGGGCATTCGGGTTTGTGCCTTCTCATCCTTCTGGTATCCTTTACCTGTCTGGTATCATGGATCCCTTTGTTGGAATCCCTTGATCTGGAAAAGTCAGATTCTGATTGGTTGGGATCCTTCCCAGGGTATCTGTGGCCTACCTTCATAACTGAAGAAAATGCTAAATTTCAGTGGGTCAGTGAAAGAGAAATGTCTTTTTTTTTCTTCTTATCCAAATTCCTGGTTCCCCTAAAACCGATCCACCAAGCCGGGATGAAGAACCTCTCTTCTAAAAAAGGCTTCACGAGGGCAGAGTCTATGTCACCTCTTCAAAATACTAGATTTCCCCAGCGCCTGACATACACGCGGCGCTTCATACGTGTTTGTGCATGGCACTGCCCAAGGTGGCCCAGTGAGCCAGCCAGCACCCAGGCCTCTGCCACTGGGACAAGACACTTCCTAAATGCTTTGCTGGATGACTTTTAAGTCCCCCTGCTCTCCAGGGGCTGGAGGAAACGCTTATCTGAGCATGTAACAATTTCCTGAGCCTCCAGCACATCCTAAGGGGTGTGATAAATTATTCAGGACACACCTTTGTAGAGAAAGGGCCCCGAGAGGGAGGCCAGCCCGGGAGTCCGGAGGGAACCAGCCAGCAGCTGGGGCCTCCTTCTCGGGCACCTGTCAAAACCAAGAAAAGTTTCCTTTTCCTGGAGAGATGAGAGACAACCAAGGAGATCAAACAGAGAGCAGCCTCTGACTTCCCCTGGGCCCCTGAGCACCCCCATCCCTTCCCAACAGGCTGGTGTGGACAATTTCCCTGAACTTGTGGTGATTCGTGGGGGGCTTGCTGGGGGGATTGGGGACGGAGGGACACCAAGAATTCCAAACCAGACCCCAGGGCCAGTTTTCCCCTTCACATATCCTTCTGCTATCCTTAACCAAGGACAACCTCCCCCAACACACACACACAACCAACAAAACAAAATCCTTCTCTGTGCTTGCTATCTGGAGGCTTGCACAATATCCTCTCACGTTTAGAGAGAAAAGGAAGGAAACCCCCTCCTCCTTCAAAAGGAGATAATGTGGCATGGTGGAAAGAGGATGGGAATGAGAATAGGGCGCCTCTCTGCTTTGCTGTGTGCTCCAAGGCAAGTTTCTTTCCTACCTCCCAGCCCTCAGTTTCCTCATCAGTAAAATAAAAGGGGTTGGTCTAAACTCTTCTGGCTCTGAAACTCTGTCACCATCCCCTCCTCTCTCGCTTTTTACAGGAATTCTCTGATTGATACAGCACTGGTCCTAGAGTCAGGAAGACTTAAGTTCAAATCCAGCCACAGAAACCTGTGGCTCTGGCCAAGTCACTTAACCCCTGCCTGCCTCAAGTTTCCCCCCCTCTGTAAAATAGGGATGACAAAACACCCACCTCCCACAATTGCTGTGAGGATCAAATTATAAAGAATTTAGCACAGTGCCTGGTACATAGTAAGCACTGCATCAACAGTAGCCATCATCGTTATTGCCACTCAATGAGATAATGTTGCAAAGTGTTTTTTGGACCTTAAAGCTTTCTAGAAATGCTATTTGTTGTTATCATTACTTTTGGAGAGGTGGGTGAGGAGAGGTGCCTTGAGGGCCTCAGTGAAAGCGGCTAACCTGGGTAGATTCCAGGGAACCCTGGGACTGAGGGACCACAGCCCCAGCCTAAGAAATGCAGGCCACGAGATAATCTCAAATCCTGACAAACAAAACTAGAATAATCTGGTGCACGGGGAAGAAGCCAGACCTGCAGCCTTGTGGGCCTGCAGTTAGAAAGGATTGGAAAAGAATGTGACATGAGAATCAGAAAAATGATCATGCTTTAAAAATCATCACTCCAAAGGCCTTTCACCACCGATGAGAAAACTAAGCGCCAGGACCAGAGACGGACTTGCCTGAGTTCCCAATGTATAGTTTGTTTTTTTAAACCCTTATCTTCTGTCTTAGAATCAATACAGTTTATTGGTTCCAGAGCAGAAGAATGTAAGGGCTAGGCATTGGGGATTAAGTGACTTGCCCAGGATCACACAGCTACAAAGTGTCTAAGGCCATATTTGAACCTAGAACCTCCTGTCTCTGAGTCTGATTCTCAATCCATCAAACCACCCAGCTGTCCCAATCAAGAATTTATTAAGAAGGGGGAGGCTGGGTAGCTCAGTGGATTGAGAGCCAGGCCTAGAGACGGGAGGTCCTAGGTTCAAATCTGGTCTCAGACACTTCCCAGCTGTGTGACCCTGGGCAAGTCACATTGCCTACCCTTACCACTCTTCTGCCTTGGAGTCAATACACAGTATTANCTCTCTCCTCTCTCCTCTCTCCTCTCTCCTCTCTCTCTCTCTCTCTCTCTCTCTGTCTCTCTCTTCTCTCTCTCTCTTTCTCCTCTCTCCGGCTATTGAGGTAGGGAAAACTTCTCTTTACTGAGGTTTTACTCTTGTCTTGTTATTTCCTATACTTCGAGTGATTATTAATAAATCTTATAAAATATAATACTTGGTGACTGGATATTAATTTTAATCTTACAATAATCAAGCAAAACAAATTCCCACAATATCCATGTCCAAAAACAAGGCCTTTCTTTCTTCCCTTCTTCCTTCCTTCCTTCCTTCCTAGCTGCCCCTCATAGAAAGCCTTTCTTAATCCCTCCCAAAATAACTTCAAACTTTCTTTTCTCACAGATCTGAGAATATAAGCTCCTTGAGGGCAGGAGTGGTTTTGTTATTTGTCTCCATATCACCAGCATCCACCACACAGTAGGCAATGAATAAATGCTAGCCGCAGGAGGGACACACCATAATAATATCCCACGTGTCTAATAACTATTTACGTCTCTAGAGCATTTGTGAGATTTCCAAAGCACTCTCCTCATAAGGACTCCTCGGTGAGGCACGGTGGATCTCTGCTCTGCATCTGTGATCTCATAGATATGGGGACTTGGGGAGAAAGATGGGTGGATCACACAAGGAGCCTGCTGTCACAGGCAGGACCTGAAGCTTGGACTTCTGGACTCCCAGGCCCATCCTTTATCCACTAGGATCCCGATGAAGGCACAGCATTGCTGTCTGTCTTACTGAGGAGCAAACAGGTTCAGATCACTGAAGAACTCACCCAGGTGGCTGCCTAGCTCATCAGTCCACGGGCTGGGATTCAAACCCGTGTCTTCAGTTTGGAGCTGGAATGCAGCCGCTTCTCCCCTGCTCTAGGCTACCACTCAGTTTTCCTGCTAGAATCTAAGATCTAAGACAAACAAGAAACAGGCTGGCCAAACCCTTACTCCTACATGGGTCTAGCCCCGACACCACATTACGGGCTGGCACAGCGCTCCTCCCAGTCTCTAGGTTCCTGCAGAAAATTGGGTTGTCACACTTGTACTCAGCACAGACAGGTAGCACCAGTCCTAGAGTCAGAAAGTCCTGGGCTCAAATCTGACCTCAGACACCTGTAGCTAACTGTGTGGTCCTGGGCAAATCATTTAACCCCAATTGCCTCCTAGACCTTACCCTTCTGTTTTAGGGTTGTTAATAAAATAGAAAGTAAGTTGTTTGGTTTTTTTTTTTTTTTTTAAGTAAGTACAAGGAGAAAGCACTGGGCTTAAAGTCAGAAAGACCTGGATGCAAATCTTGCCCACAGATATTTGCTTCCTTATCAGAGTGACCCAGGGCTAGTCATCCACTCTCAGCCCCAATGAGGGAGGATTCAGTAGCCTCAAGGTCTCTCATGGCTCTAAATCTAAGGATCTTATGAATAAATTAACTCATAATAATAATAGTTGACATTTATAGAATGCTTTTAAAGTCCTTTAGAGACAGAATCTCATTCCATCTTCCCAAGAACTATGGGAGGTAAGTGCTCTCCATGCAGGAGGAAACCAAGGCCGGGGATGATAAGACTTGCCAAGGTTACACAGATACTAATTAGCCAAAGTAAGATCTGATTCCAAGCTGGTTGCTTCAAAAAAAAAAAAATGTGTTTGCATGTTATCTCCCCTATCAGAATATGAACTCCTTCAACGTAGGGGCTGTTGTCTGATTTTCTGTCCCAAGCACTTAACTTAGCACAGTGCCTGGTACATTTTGTTGTTCAGTCACTTTCAGGAAACTGAAGCAAACAGGGTGGAGTGACTTGGCCAGGGTCATACAGCTAGTATATGATTTGAACCAAAGAAGATAAGTCTTCCTGACTCCAGGTCCAGGGTCTCAGAGGTAAGAGATATGAGCAAGAGGTGCAGGAAATAGGCATGGAAGGAAATGCAAAGATTGGAAATACATGTAAGTGCTCAGACCCAAAAAAGGGGGCAGAAAAACGAAACAGGGTAAGGACAATATCAGGCCTAGAGTTGCAAAGACTGTCTTCCTGAATTCAAATTTTTTTTTAACCTTTATCTTCTGCTCTAGTATAGATTCTAAGACAGAAAGGCAGCAAGGGCTAGGCCATTGGGGTTAAGTGACTTGCCCAGGGTCACACAGCTAGGAAGTAGCCGAGGTCAGACCAGGACCTCTCTGCTCCAGGGCTGGTGCTCTATCCACTGCATAGCTAGCTGCCCCCCACTGAGTTCAAATCTGGCATCCAACATTTACTAGCTGTATGTCCCTGTTACTTAACCCTGTTTGCCTCAGTTTCCTCATCTGAAATGACAAACCACTCCAGTATTTCTGCCAAGAAAACCTCAAATGGGATCACAAAGAGTGGGTCACATAACCAAACAACAACAGAGAAATGAGAGGTACTCATGTCTTACCTATTTGGGGAATGATTTGAAGTATAGTTTAATAATAACAGCTAGGACCTACATAGCATTTTTTTTAAAACCCTTACCTTCCTTCTTGGAGTCAATACTATGTATTGGCTGCAAGGCAGAAGAGAAGTAAGGGTAGGCAATGGGGGTCAAGTGACTTGCCCAGGGTCACACAGCTGGGAAGTGTCTGAGGTCAGATTTCAACCTAGGACCTCCCATCTCTAGGCCTGGTTCTCAATCCCCTGAGCCACCCAGCTGCTCCCACTACATAGCATTTTGAAGCTTGTTAAATAAATACTTCACATGTGGATCTCATTGAAAGTTAAGAAGTTAAGTGACTTACCTAGGGTCACAAAACTATTAAGTGCTTGAAGCAGAAGTTGGACTCAGGGCTCTGCCACCTAAAATGCCATCTAAGAAGTGGAACAGAGTGAAAAACCATTCAAAAGACAGTTTTGAGCCAAACTATTCAAGGCCTAAGAATGTCAGGTCCATAGCCAGGTCACTGGGCTGCACTCCTCTACTTCAGCAATCCTCATATAGCACTATGTAACTCATATTCTGTTGTACATTATAATTATTCTTTTTTAAAAATAAAAACCCTTACCCTCGATATTGATTCTAAGGCAGAAAAGCCACAAGGGAGGCCAAAGTGACTGGCCCAGAGTCAAATACCTGGGAAGTGTCTGAAGCCACATTTGAACCCAGGTCCCAGTATTCTATCCACAGTGCCTCCTAGCTGCCCCCTCGTTGTGATTATTTTTTCAAGGTTTTTTCCCTCCCCTTACCCACCTACTGCACCCAGATCAGTCTCCCCAAGAGCAGGCCACTAATTCTTTCATCATCTTTGAATCACCAAGCATATATGCTAAGGTTGTCCTCTGATGCTTAAGTCCTGGCAGGTCCTGCTCCAACTGGTCAAGCAGGGGGCCAATGATGGGCTTGGGTGTGTCATCAGAGGATCAGTCTGGCTAAACAGAGGCCCGCCAACAAAGGGTTAGTCACAGCTACTCCCAAATGCAGTCTAAGGCAAAGAGAGAGAAGCTGTGACCTGAAGCACAAGGATGATGATGGTAAGGCCAACTGATGGAATGTTGGCTCCCTGAAGGACTAAGGCACCACCAAGAAAACTGGTTCTTAAACTGAACAGGCATCTACTGGGTGTCCAAAAGGATCGAGGCATTCAATGTGATCCTCATTCTTGGCCACCTTGCCCTAAAGCTAGGAGGGAAAAGAGCAAAGCTGACTGGGTTATGTCCCCAGCCTTCCCCCTTTTCCACCCTTCATTTTTACTGGCAGCTTCCTTCACCCTCAAACAAGCATTTACTAAGCACCACCAATCCCGCTGAATGCTGGACACACAAAAGTCCCTGCCTTAGAAGGCTTACATTCTGCCATCAACCCCATCTAGCCTCTCCCCTTTATGTCCTCATCTTCTACAAAGCCAGGTAACATGGTGTAAATATGTATAAATAATAGTATAAATAATACATAAATAAATACTAATAAGTAGATAGTAGAAATACTTTGGATTTGGTGTCAGAAAACCTAAGTTTTATTTAGTAACCAAGTGGCCTCTAACTGTCAAATCACAACCTGCCTGGGCCTCAGTTTCTTCTTCTGTAAAGTAGGGATGATATAACTCCATATCCCATAGTCACCTGGAGATGCAAATGAGATCTTATGATGATAGAAAAGCACTTTGTAAGCCTTCAAAGCATATAATGGCTCTCATGTGCCATGCCTCTCCCATGTACTTGTTCCCTCTTGCCTCCCTGTCTTTCTCCTTTTTCTCTACCTCCCCTTACAATGTCCCCACCTTCTCCCTCCTCTCTTTCCCTTTCCATCACTTCTCTCTCCTGGTCACTGTCTCTCCAGGTTTCCTTCTCCCTTGCTTTTCTCCTCTAGCCCAGTCTCTCTTCCTCTGCTCCCCTCAGTCTCTTCCCTCAGATCTCAGCGGGAAGAACAGAGAGGTGCAGAGTGGCATTGGACCGATTTAGCGCAGAAAGGGACCTTGGAGACCATGGAAATCCAACAGCCTCGCTTTTAAGGGAGGAAACCGAGGCCCAGTGTGGCTTTCATTTATGTGACAAAATGAATTCACATATTTTCTTACATTTGGGTATTCCTGACCTGAAAGGAGGGGTAAGGGGGTGTATACCGATCCCCATTATCCTGGCCCTAGAGTCCCAGTTCCCACACCCCAAATCTTACACTCACCTTCTTCCTGGGGTGTTTTCTGCTTTGTCTTGTACTCCCGTAGGGTTCGGTACGGAACGGGCCACCTAGTCACTGACCAAGGCGCCCCTGTCAGGGGCGGAGATCACTAGCCCAATCGGCCTCTTCTTTTCTCCTCTCCCGAGAACGAGGGCCCGGTCCGCCTGCAGCCGCCCGGGGCACATACAGAGCAGACTAACAGAGGGCGAGGACCGGGAGCAGAGCCCGCTGCTGCCCCTATGCCCTCAGGGAGCCGGGCCAAGGACGCCGGCTAAGGGAGGAGATGGTGCCCTGAGACAGGGCAGCGGGTGGGGTCCCAGTTTCCAGGCAATGGAAATGCTAAATTAAAGGGGCCAAGAGTAGTATTGGTGTCCAGGTTCTAATACTCGGAGAATCGGGGGGGCGGCCGGATTCAGCCAAGTTCTGACCCAGGTGGTGAATCTGGGTCCGAGGGCGCGAAGGGGTCCGGTCAAGTTCAGAGCCAGGAGATTGCGTCCTGGGTGGCCGGCTGGTGCCCGGCTTGAAGCACAGGCTGCGCCCGGAATCGTGCAGCTTCCTGGGTCACTCGCACGTGGGCAGAGGCTGGCAGCGCCCGGGCTTCGGTGTACGGGAGGAGGGCAGTGGGCGCGTATCGGAGCGCGAGCGGAGTTGTGGTTCGGGTAGCCAGGGTGGGAGTAGAGCAAGCTACCGGCAAGGGCGCACCGCGACGTCCCGGGTCCTGGGCACTGGGCTGAATTGCCGCGCCTGGGTTTCAGGACCCCGGGCTGGGGGAGCGGGCGAGTGGTGCGCTCCGGCTCAGGCTCTGGCCAACGGCGCGGGCTGCGTCCGGGCTTATAGCCTCGGCTGGCGCGGAGCGCAAAGCAGGACGCTGCAGCCGATGCCCCAGCGGGGAAGTCGGGCCGAGCGCCCGCAGCAAAATGGAGCGCAGGCTTCGACTTGGCGTGCCCGAGGTCTCGAGCAACCCCTGCGTCCTCCTCCTTCTCCTCCTCCTCCACCCGAGGTCCCTTAGCGCCGCGCGGCTGCGGTCAGCCTACCCCTCCAGGCCAGCCCCGCAGAGGTCAGAGACCGAGCCCAAGGAACGCGGTCCGGGCCGGGAATGAAAGGAGCCGGGAGGACCCCGCCCGGAGGCGGGAGGAGTCTGCGCGGGGAGGGCGGAGCCGCGGCGAAGCTGGGGGAGGGGACGGATCGTCTAACCTGCCGAACCCCCCTTCCCCCAACATTAACCCCCCCTTCCTGCACGCGACTAGGGAAGAGGAGCCAATAGGAGAACGCTGAATGGAAGGGGCGGGGCTAACACAATTACGTTTCTTGGGGGCGGGTTGGGGTTGGGGACCCCCCCCCAAAGAAATAGGATAAGAGAAGAAGTGGAGAAGCAGGAGAATCAATAGTAAGAGAACTTGGGGGAGGGGGTGAGCTAAGCAAGGAAGTAAAAGGGGGCTCGAGGGGAAAGAGCCGAGGGAATGAATAGGAGAGAAGAGGGAGGGGCTGTGGGTTAGGGGAAGGGGTTTGTGTGAGCAAGAGAGGAAGGGGCTTGAGGATAGAGGAGAAGGGGAGGAGGGGCTTCTAGGAAAGAGAACTCCGCGAAAAAGGCGGGGAGGGGTGACTGGGAAGAAGAGATAGGGCTGCTGGTGGGGGGAGTAAAGTTGTAATAGACTTGGGGGCAGAGGGGCTAGCAAAGGTCCTAGAGTGGATAAGGTGCTGGGGAGTTGGTGGGTAGGAGCTTAGAGGAAACGACCAGAGATAGCCGAGAGCTGGGGAAGGTGGGAGCAAAGTGGGCAGGAACCGGGTAAAGTGTGAGGAAATGTTTGGGGGAAGGCACGAAGGATTTGGGGTAGGGCTTTGGGAAGAGAAAGGCGTGGTTAGGATAACCTTAGGGCAAAAAGTGCTTTCGCTGAGGCCCTCTGGGCTTCAGCCCCATTTTGCCTTACAAATTGCTTTGTAAATAAGTTTAGGGGGGGTGGTGTTGTGTAATGTCCGGGGTTCTAGGTCGGTCTGCAAATTGCAGGGAGGGTTGTTGGGTTGAGGGGAGAGAGTGAGGTTCTCGTGGGAATAGAAAGGTTTGGGGGATGGAGGACAGAGAGGAAGGGAGAGGCCCCAGACAGAGAGGGGCATGGACTCTGGGGTCACCCTAGGGCCCTTCCCCTCCCTCCCCAGCCTTGCTTTCCTGATTGGTTGCTTCAATGCCTTGGAAAATGTTCGGATTTAAAGGAGTGGAAGGGAAAAAAAGCCTTTTAAAAATAGAAAGCGGATCTATATTAAATTCTTCCCTTCTCTCAACTGTAGGATTTCATTGCTGTTTAATAACTCCGGACTGCTAAGGGAAAGGAATTTCACAGGGTATCCGCCTTTCGACAAACACCCCGTTACAACCCTCCTCCATCTTCCCTTCCCCCCAACCCCCTTTGGAAATGAGCTCACTCCAGGCAGCTAGGGCTGGGGAGAGGTCAGAGATCCGGCCTGGGTTAGAGGGCAATCCACCCACATTCCCCAAGCACCTGTGGGCAGAACCCGGGTCTGGATTTTCTGGTACAGTGAAAAGAATTTGGGTACTCAACGGCTGAAGATCTGGGTTCAAATTCTCTCTCTTACAGGAAAGGAAATGGCTAGAGCACCAAGCCTGGAGTTAGTAAGACCTGAGTTCACATCCAGGCTCAGATTCAACTTTCTATGTGTTCCAGGACAAGTCACCTAACTTTTACTTCAACTTCCCCATCCTTAAAATGGAAATGATAATAATAGCACCTACCTCCTGGGTGGGTATAAGGATCAAATGAAATTATTTGTAAAATAACTATCTGCATGACTTTGGGGAAATCACATGGCAAAACTAAGACTCAATTTCCTGATCTATAAAATGGGGAGGTTGGACTATGGGGTCTCTGTAAAGTCCCTGCCTCCTCTGAAAGTCTGTAATCTTTCTTTGATTAGAAAGAAAACAGCTATTTATTTTAAAACCTGGTCCCTGCCCCTCTTGGAGTTTATGATTGTAACCAGACTGAAACTAAAGTGGAAAAGTAAATATAGAAATCAAAGATAAAGAACAAACAGTTCAATTGATTTAAGTGTCAGATGATCCAATGGGGGCAGAAACATGCATAATTCATATTTATATAGGCTTTCCCTTTCACATCTATTACCTTACCAACTGGTGGTTGAAGAAGGCTGGACAGTGATTAATACACCCATTTTGCTGATGAAGAAACAGGAGAAGGGTAAAAGGGCATTCATTCCCTTCTATCTTGCTTCTACTGTTCCATCTCTTCCCCTTTTCGTGGGATTCACTGAACTTGTTTGTACCTTCTTTCTTGATCTTGGAATATTAAAATGAAAGTTTAAAACAAGACCTGAGGCTTCTCTTGATAAGAGGTACCCATAGACTGAAGGAAGAGAGATTGGAGGCAGAATGATCAGCTTAGATTCATATTAGTTTTCATATGACTATAAAGGGTTTAGGTGAGTAGTTATTAGGGCTTGAATTAGGGTCCAAGACGGCATGAAGAGAGAAAAACTGATGAGATACCTATTACTAAGAAGCAAATAATGAGGTATGGCAACTGATAGTATGGAGCCATTAACAAGAAACATGTTATCTGAGAGCCTAATTCTCATTTTAGACTGAATTTAGAGTATTAGCAAACCTTTTTGGTGGAGATGATTCTGTTTTTCCCCAAATAAACAAGTATTATTAGATGCCTACTATGTAACATGCAATAGTAAATCTAAGCTTTTGGAAGAACTCACTATTTGACAAAAAACTCCTGGGAAAACTAGACAAGGGAATGGCAGAAATGAGGCACAGACCAACATCTCACACAGAGAGAGGTAAAGTCAAAATGGATACATGATTTACAAATAAAGGGGGATGCCATAAACAAATTAGAAGAGCACAAGATATTTTACCTTCAAACCTGTGAATAAGGGAGGAACTTATTTCCAAAAAGACAAAGAGAATATTAAAAGATGCAAAATAGGTAATTTTGACTACATTAAATTAAAAAGGGTTTTCAGAAACAAAACCAATGCAAACAAGATTAGGAAGGAAACAAAAAATGAGAAAAAATCTTTATTAGCAAGTATCTGACAAAGGCCTCGTTTCTCAAATATATAGAGAACTGAGCCACATTTATAAGAATATGAAGCATTCTCTAAATGACAAATGGTCAAAGGGCATGAACAAGCGATTCTCAGATGAAGAAATTAAAACTATCTTTAGGCATATGAAAAAATGCTCCAGGGGGCAGCTGGGTAGCTCAGTGGATTGAGAGTCAGGCCTAGAGATGGGAGGTCCTAGGTTCAAATCTGGCTTCAGACACTTCCCAGCTGTGTGACCCTGGGCAAGTCACTTGACCCCCATTGCCCACCCTTACCACTCTTCCACCTATGAGCCAAAACACAGAAGTTAAGGGTTTAAAAAAAAAATTAAAAAATGCTCCAAATCACTACTAATTAGAGAAATGCAAATTAAAACAACTCCAAGATACCATCTCTTACCTATCAGATTGGCCAATATACCAAAAAAGGAAAATGATCAACATTGGAAGGGGTATGGAAAAATTGGGACACTGATACACTATTGGTGGAGTTGTTAATTGTGCATACCCTTTGACCCCCAGCAATGCCGCTAATTGATCTGTATCCCAAAGAGATCAAAGATAGGGGGGAAAGGATGTACTTATACAAAAATATTTATAGCAGTTCTTTCTGTAGTGTCAAAGAATTGGAAACTGAAGGGTTATCCATCAACTGGAGAATGACTGAATAAATTTTGGTATGGGATTGTAATGCAACACTATTTTGTCTTATGAAGATCACAAAAAACCTAGGAAGACTTACATGAAGTGATAACAAGTGAAGTGAGCAGAACCAAGAGAAGGTTGTACAAAGAAACAACAATAGTGTGATGACCAACTATAAATGAATTATCTATCAACAGCAATGTAAGGATCCAAGAAAACCAGGAGACTCATGACTGAAAAGGCTAAACACCCTGATAGAAGGAACTGTTGGAATCTTAATGCAGTTTGAAGCAGACCATTCTTCACTTTATTTTCTCTTTTAATTTTCCTCTTGGGTAAGTGATATGTGTCGTATTTTATAATATGATAAACATGGACATAGTTATTAGATGACAAACATATGTAATCTGTATCATATTATCTTGGGGAAGAGGGAGGGGGAAACATGAATCACAAAATGTCAGAAAATGATTATTAAAAATTGTATCAACATGTAATCTGGAAAAAATGTAAAGATTAATTTTTTAAAGTGCCTGCTCTGTGCCAGGCACCATGTTAAGTCCTACCTGGGAATAGATATATTTTTAACCCTTACCTTCCTTCTTGGAGTCAATACTCTGTATTGGCTCCAAAGCAGAAGAGTGGTAAGGGTAGGCAGTGGGGGTCAATTGACTTGCCCAGGGTCACACAGCTGGGAAGTCTGAGGCCAGATTTGAATCCAGGACCTCCCGTCTCTAGGCCTGGCTCTCAATCCACTGAGCTACCCAGCTGCCCTCTCTCCCTGGGAATATTAAGAAAGACAAAAGACAATCCTTGCCCTCAAGGATCTCATAGTCTGCATACGATTATATACAAACAAAATATATGCAGTAGAAAGTAGACATAAGTTCAGAGTGAAGAAACTAGCACTAAGGGAACAGGTTTTTGCAGAAGGTGAGATTTTTAGCTGGGATCTGAAAGAAATCAGGGAAGCCAGAAAATAGAAAGAAGGGAAAGCATTCCAAGTGTGGGAGAAAGCCAGCAAAAATGCCTCAAGTCAGAAGAGGAAGTTTCTTGTTTGAGGAAAAGCATAGAGACCATTATCCAGATGTAAGAGTACATGGGATGGGAGGACAGTAGATAGAGTAGCAGGTCTAGATTTGGGAAGACCTGGATTCAATGCGGCCTCAGACACTTTCTGACTATGATCTTGGGCAAGTCTCTTAATCCCTTTTGCCTAGCCCGTGCCTTTCTGTCCTAGACTTGTCACTAAGACAGAAAGTAAAGATGAAAAAAAAAAAAAAAAAAGAATATATGGAGGAGAAGGGGTGCCTAGAGGAGTAAGAAGGCTAGAAAAATATTCAAAGGTCATGTTATAAAGAACTCTGACCACCAAAAAGCATTTTCTATTTACCCCTGAAGACAATAGGGAGCCTTTCTCATGAAAAAGAAGATGGTCAGAGATGAGTTTTAAGAAAATAACTTTAGTAGCTGAATGGGGGTTGGGTTGGAGTGGGAAGAGACTTGAGGCAGGTGGCAGGCAGACCCACCAGCAGGCTACCTTAGTAATCAATCAAGAGGTGAGGTCATGAGGTGGCAGTGTCAAAGGAGAGATGGAAGTGTATGAGAGAGACGTTAGAAAGGCAAAATCGACAAGCCTTGGCCACAAATTGGACATAGGAGATGAAAGACACCATCATTCAAATAGATGATTGTTTGAAGTCCCCACTCAGCTCAAAAACCTTCAGTGACTCCCTTCTATCTCTAATATAAAATATAAACTTTCCATTCTGGCATTTAAAGCCTTCTTTTCCAGACTCAGCTCATATTATTCTCCTTTACAGACTCTAGGATCCAGCCAAATTTGGATTACTATCTCCTTGATCTTGACCTTCTACCTCTTGTCTCCTGCTTTTGCACAGACTATCCATCTGTTTTCTCCTTCAGAATCCTTGCCTTTTTTCAGAGATCAAATCAAACCTAGGCATCATCAAGGTCTGTCCTTGGCCCTCTTCTTTTATTTCTCTACATTCTTTCTTCCTTTGTGATTTCATCTGCTTCCCTAGTTTCAACTCTCACCTTTATACATATAACTCTGAAATCTTATTCTCTAGAAGAAAACCTGAGTTTCCCTCAATTCTGCCTAACAAAATGTAAGATCCCAGATTCATTTGATGAGTTTTTCTAATTGACCTGAGGAGATTACTAGGTGACATCCTCTTGGGAATGGGATATGGCTGCTACTTGGATAAAGGGATTCAAATAGTAGCCTCCATCTCCCATCTCCATGCTATCCCTCTATAATTCCACTTCTTGACATCACTGACTTATTTGAAGGCTCAGCTCAACTACCACATTCTGCAAGAGGCCTTCCCAATCCCCTCTCCCCCTAGTTGCTTGACCTTTCCCTTTAAGGTTACCTTCTACCTACTCTTTATTTATGATGTATGTCCCTATTTATTTATCTTTTGAGTCCTCCATTAGGGCTTTGAGGGTCTGGCTGATTTTTGTGTTTTTGCCTCTCTTTGTATCCCCAGTGCTAAACACCCTTCCTCTCTCTTTTTCTTTTTTTTAAACCCTTACTTTCCATCTTAGAATCAGTACTGTATATTGGTTCTAAGACAGAAGAGTGATAAAGGCTAGGCAATGGGAGTTAAATGACTTGCCCAGGGTCACACAGCTATGAAGTATGAGGCCAGATTTGAACCTAGGACTTCCCATCTCTGGGCCTGGCTGTCAATCCACTGAGCCACCTAGCTGCTCCCCCCACCTTCCCCTTTCTTAAGAAGTGTTTATTGATGTATTGACCATGAGATTACTGATCAAAAGCTGGAAGGGTCCTTGGTCCTTGGTCATCTATTCCAGCCATCCTCATTTTATATGAGAAGAAACTAAGGCTGGAAGAGTTTAATTAAAATCACATGATAGTAAATGTCTGAGGTGGGATCTAAGCCTAAATTCTCTGATGGAAAACCCACTGTGAGCTCTAATATGCCAGAAAAGTTTCCATCATTCAAGATGATCAATTGCCTGGAACTTGGGGTGGGGGCTGCTGGTCTCTTACCATCCCCATCTGTGGTTTATAAAAACATATTGCCGGGAAATTTGGAAAACAATATGGGAGAGATTAGGTTTGGATCAACATCTCACACCCTACACCAAGATAAATTCAGAATGGGTGAATGACTTGAATATAAAGAGGGAAACTATAAATAAGTTAAGTGAACACAGAATAGTATACTTGTCAGATCTCTGGGAAAGGAAAGATTTTAAAACCAAGCAAGAGTTAGAGAA
>NC_058132.1:97047079-97093799 GCF_016433145.1 Gracilinanus agilis
TCTCTCTCTCTCTCTCTCTCTCTCTCTCTCTCTCTCTCTCTCTCTCTCTCTCTCTCTCTCTCTCTCTGCCCAACCTGGCTGCTTGAGAAAGCAGTTTATCAAGACGTTTTTGCAAATCTTTTACATTTTTCTTCTCTTTGTAGTCCTTCCATTTTCCTCCTTGAATACACTTGGGATGACTTTGCTCAGCAGGATACTTTGCCAAACTTTAATTAAATTGTTTTTAACCCCCACCCCGCCATTGCTTCCCTCTGTTTTATGAGATGATACTACTAATTATCATCCATCATCCTTTGTAACATTGTACAAACCAGTTTATATTCTAACTTGGCCCTACCTTTACCAGTCATTGCAATCAGTCTGGCAAGAAAGTCATTACTGATTAAGATGGGAAGACCTCTTTTGATCTTCTTGTTCTGGCAATTAACTTATATTGACTAAACTATTAAAATTATTGTAGTTGATGTTGATGTCATTTCTTTTGTCCGTTTCCCATTTTTGAATTTCAATTATTTAAGTAATACAGGATTAAAGTTGCTTCGATTTATATAACATAGACTTTTCTCATTATTATTGGGTTTTTTTTTATTACTTTTGATCTTAGCTATGAAGAGTCAATGGTCTGACTACATAGTCAACTGACTCAGGGTCAACTCCCACATCAATAACACACCTTTGCCTGCCTTTTAAATTATAATTTATTTTGTTCTTTATGGTGTTATTTTGTGCTCACCATGTCTAGTGCTACCAGTTCTTTTTTCAATGGAAATGATCATAATCTAGAGGTTATGAGACTTTTATGTAATCTTTAAGTCTTTCATCTCTCTCAGTCCTTCTTTGTGAATTCATATATTTCTCCCCATCCTCACCTTTTCCCATCTTTGCATTGAAGTCACCAAGTATCAGAGTGCATGTTGGTTTGATATTAATAATAACAGGGTTATAGGATGTTAATAAGTTCTTCACAGAATTTCTCTACTTTATTTTTTAGCTACCAGCATTGGTATGTAAGCTGCAATTATTTTTATGGTGGTCTTTTTTGCAACTACTTATCCTTGATACATGATGACCAAATACCCCATGAAAACAATATTTTTTTCTTGCTTCTAAGAGTTTAATAAAGTCCATTCTTCCAAATCCTTTGCTTCTTCCAAGAATATTGTGAGTCTTCCTTTCATTAACTGCAACTTCCTTCTTTCTTCTAGCTCCATTTATAGCAAGAACATCAAGGATCATATTATTCAGTTTGTCCACTTGTTGGTCATTGGGCAAAGACCTTATATTTAGGATACCAACAATCTAAAGTTTATTGATGGTCTAAAATCTGTGATTCTTATGACCTGCTCCTTTCTCTGCACATATCCCTGTCAGAAGTAGAAGGAGGCTACAATAGGACTGGGAGCCATTTTATTTTCCGTGTATGTGCCAGCAGATTTTCCCAGACCTGCTTTACTTGGAGCCAGTGAGCCTACAAGAGAAATCGACTTATTATGACCAACCTTCAGAATTTGACTCAAGTCTGTGTAAGGCTAAAAAATTAGGAGGGATGGGTCTTAAGCCACCTGTTATATCTTGGGGAGAGGAGGCAGATATCAGGGATCTGAGAGATTGACTTTTAATCCACCCCAAATGCCCCTTTTCAAAGGGTCCCATATGTCTTGGTGACTCATCTGGGATTATTTTATTTTTTTAGCCTGCCTGGACAATTTACCTTAGCATGGCATGATTCCAAAGGCTCATCCAGGATTTCAAGGGTTGACATCCTATCAGGCCCAAGTGCTTATCCCTTTAATAGATGTTTGTCAAACTGAATTGAATTGAATGTCCTACCTTTAGTTCTAAATCTACTTCTCCAGTCTGACTTTATTTTTTCCCCTAATAAATTCCCAATCTTTATCAATGTTGCCACGATTTCTTAGGCATTCAGGCTTGTAACTTTGGAGTTATCTCTTACTTTTCCCATCATCTTCCTCTTCCCTACCCTCAGCTCCATCTGATAAACTGCTAAGCTCCATCCCTCCTACCTCCCCAGTTTCTCCCACATACTCTACTCATATAGCCACTATTCAGCTAGGGACCCTTCGCCCTTGTCACCCAAGTTATTGTCAAAGTTTCCTAAGTAATCCCCTTTGCCTCTGATTTCTTCCTGTCCAAGCCCTCCTACAACTGCTACCTGATTGGTTTTCATGATGCACAGGTGAGACCTCATGGCTTTCCTGTTCAAAAACCTTCGAAACTAACTCATCTTAGCATTTTAGATCTTCTCCAGGCATGTCAACAAGTAGTGAGGCTTCCATTGCATTTCCAGTCTTTCTCTCATAAGTTACTTCCAAGATTAACTTTGAAAACTCTTCATCATCTGATTGCTTCTTACCTTTTCAGTCCTCTTATACCTTATTCTCCTCCATGTGCCCTTCAATCCAGTGGCCACGGCCTCTTCCTTGCTTTTCCTTGAACAAGACGCTCCATGCCCAAACTCTGTGTTGTTCCCCATGCCAGGACTTCTGTCCCTCATCTCTGCTTCCTGGCTTCCCTGGCTTCCTTCAGGTCCCAGCTAAAGTCCCACCTAGGCAGCTTCTTCTAAGGTTATTTCCAGCTGTACCTTCTATGTCCGAGGGTCCTTCAAGCTCTGATGTTCTGGGTTCTGAGGTCTCTTCCAGGTCCTAGAGCGAGCAGTTTGTCGTATTTGGATAATTGTTGGACCTAGAGTCAGAAGAGCTGGTTTTAACCCGATTTACTAGTTATAGGACTGTAGGCAAGTCTCTTATCTTTTTGAGCCTCGGTTTCCTCACCTGTAAGGCAGGAAAAATAATATTTGTACTCCCCAGCTCAAGTGTGCTTAGTCCTCATGGTGATGGTGCAAGGGCAGGTAGGGAATTGTTTAGACATTATAGAACATTATAGAACCATGGTTATTTATTGGCAAGAAGGTTGGTGCATTACACATAGTAGGTTATGAATGAATGAATCGAATAAATGATCTGCTCAGGCTTGGTTCTGTGGTTGGTGGCCCAACAAGCTTCTAGCAAATGCTGGGGAAAAGATAGAAGAAGGGCATGAAAGAACGGTTTTGCTGAGAGAGGAAAAAATAAAAAACATTTAGGCCTGCTGATTCTGTTAAGCAAAATCAGAGGCAGAGGTCAAGGAGCTAGGTTAGGACGATCCTGGGACGGATCATTGGGGTGAGAAATTTGTTTATTTTAGCTAGAAAGAGTTCTAGTACAAAATGATATTGGTAATATCTGTTCCTGCCTCCCTTCCTGGCCTGTTGTGAAGGTCAAGGGAGAGACTATTACTAATAGGACAGAGTCAATTGTTAAATTTTGAAAGCCTTAGAAAACCCCCAGTCACTACAAATAAGGGCTTGGTTTACTGTTTTGTTAATTGTGTAGACTTAAGAAAGTTAATGATGCAAATTAAACTTAAAAGTGTGTGTGTGTTCATACTTTTTTTTCCCCTAGATAAACTGGTTGTTAAATATTTACCAACATTCCCCCCACTCCTCCCACTGCCACTACTAGTAATCATATCTACCCTTTATAGAACATTCTCAGGGTTGCAAAGAGCTTCACATATGTTACTTCATTTGATCCAGAATGGATGGAGAAATGCAGTGCCTACAGACAGATTTCCAGGTTGAAGACACCGGCTAGGGTAGTGAGAAGAGCCAGGGCCTTGGAGTCAAAACATCTCTGTTCCAGTTCAGGCTTCATTCATTCACTGGAAAATGTTGTTTTGGGGAAGCATCTCAGTATATAGTGAGAAGAGCTGGGACCTTGGAATCAGGTGATCCTGTAAAACTTAATGGCTACCTGGGTGACCCTGAGAAAGTCGCTGAAACTTTCTGAGTCACACACTCAAATTCTCCGTTTCTGAATTGGCCTGCCTTTTTTCAATACAAAACCCATCAGGCATGACCAAATTTCCTCATCCAATCCAAATATATTTCCTATTCAAAAAGATATGTCAATGCCATCTCATAGTTTCTAATGGCTTCTACATTGATCAAGAAATTTTCAAACCTAATTTCAAACCTTTGATTGATTCAATAGAAGTATCTGAACCTTGTTCGTGATAAATAAAATATTGTTCACACAAAAAAATTAAATTTTAAAAGCTATATACCTAAAGTGTTCTCACCTGAAAAGCTATCAGGTATATGGCTTTTAAAAAAAATTTAAATTTAATTTTTTTCAATGAACAAAAATCTCCCCATCCATATTGAAAAAAGAAAAATAATAAGAACCTTGTCCTAAAAATATGTAGTTAAAGCAAAACAAATTCCTATGTTGACTATGTCCAAAAAATATCTCAATCTTCACCCTTTCTGACGAAAGGAGAATATTTTATCATGAGTCTGCTGCAATCATGGTCAAGCAGAGTCCTTGTCTTTCAATGTCATTTATCTTTACAATATTGTTACTGTATAAATTGTTTTCCTGGGTCTGCTCACTTTGTTCTGTATCAACTCAGACAAGTCTCAGATTTCTCTGAAACTATCCCCTTCATCATTTGTTATAGCATAACAATATTCTACTACATTGTTATTGTTTTTTAAGTTTATTTATTTAATTAATTAAGAAGATTTTTCCACGGTTACATGATTCATGTTCTTTCCCTCCCTCCTCCCATCCCTCAATAGCAAATGCGCAATTCCACTGGGTTTTGCATGTGTCATTGATCAAGACCTGTTTCCATATTATTGATAGTTGCACTGGGGTGATCACTTAGAGTCTACAAACCCAATCGTATCCCCATCGACCCATGTGATCAAGCAGTTGCTTTTCTTCTACATTTCTGCTCCCACAGTTCTTTCTCTGGATGTGGATAGCGTTCTTTCTCATAAGTCCCGCAGAGTTGTCCTAGATCATCTTATTGCTGCTATCTACTACATTCTTATACCATAACTCATTTAGTTATTTTCCAAGTATTGGTTTTCAATTGACCATCACAAACTGGACATATATAAAAATAAATTTATATTTACATATATATTTCTAAACATATAAATTTATTATATAATTATTATATCATATATAATGTCCTTTTCCTCTTCCTTTGGGGGGCATATACCCAACTAAAAAGGGTATCTGTAGTCTAGTAACTTAAAAAAAATTCTATCTTGGAGTCAGTACAAAGTATGGATCCCAAGGCAGAAGAGTGGTAAGGGCTAGGCAAGTGGGGTTAGTGACTTGCTCAGGGTCACACAGCTAAGAAGTGTCTGAGACCAGATTTGAAACCAGGACCTGCCTTCAAGTCTGGCTCTCTATCTCTTGAGCCACCCAGCTGCCCCAGCTAAGTAACTTTTTATACCTGGTTCCAAATTGCTTTCTAGAATGGCTAGACTAATTCATAGTTCCACCAGTGAGTACCTTCATGTGCTGGTTTCTTGGCATGGTATAATAGTTTGTAAGTTGTATTAAGTAGGGTGGGATGATTTAATAGATTGACTCAATAGACCCCCTCTACTCTTAAATGTATTATATATTGATGAATAATTTCAGTTGAAATATTAAAATTAATATCCAATAACTCCAAGCATTATATTTTATAAGATTTATTAACAATCACTTGAAGTAGAAGAAATAGAAAGAACAAAAGTAAAAACCTAAGTAAAGAGAAGTTTTCCCAACCACATTAGGAGAAAAGAGCAAGAGGTGGGGTTACAGAAACTTTATCTCCAAAACATTAAGGATGTAATGTGAGGATGAAAGTGGGATTCTGGGAAATGAAGTCCTATGGTACAAAATTCTAATTACACAGTTATATCTGACTTTTCATGACCCTAATTGGGGTTTTCTTGGCAAGGATAGTGAAGTGGTTTGATATTTCCTTCTCTAGTGCATTTTGGAGATGAAGAAACTGAGGCAAATGGGGTTAAAAGCCTTGCCCAGCTGGGATCACCCAGCTAGTATCTAAAACTGGATTTGCACTCACTTCTCCAGACCCTAGGCTTGGTGCATTGTGCCACCTAGCTGCCCATATTTATTGGGCATATATTTTATATGTGTGTGTGTACATATATAATTTATATTATTTAAACGTGTAATATATAGGGGATAGGTATGCACATGTTGTATCGCTCAATAGAATATAAATTCCACGAGGACAGAGACTGTTTCATTTGCCTTTGTCTCCCCAGGCACTGTACCTGCCACCCAGTCAGCACTTACATACTGTATGTTTGTTTGATTGATTTTTCTCCAAAATGCATTACTTACCTCACAGGGGGGTTGTGAAATTGCCTTGTAAACAGCTTTAGACCATTAAAGAAATATGCATTCTTATTATCACAGAAGGTTTCCTTCCCACAGTCCTCTGCCCTTGTCAATGCCCATCTGGAGTTCTGGAGCTACATTTTGAGAGAAGCATTAACAAGAATGTTGAAGCGGAAAGAACACTGGATTTGAAGTCCTAGAACCCAGTTCAAATCCTGACTCTCATATTTACTATCCATGCAACTATGGACAACAACAACAACAACAATAATCAGCTTTTAAACAGCACTTTAAAATTTGTGCTTTACCAATGTTACTTCATTTTCTCCTCACAATAATCCTGGGGAATAGGTGTTATTATTATCCCCATTCTATAGGTGAGGAAAATTAATCAAGTTAGATAAGGGTTATGCCCAGGATCACATAGCTAAGAAGTGCCTAAAAGATCTTTGGAACTGTACCACCTAGCTGCCTTTGGCCCTTAGTTTCCCCATCTGTAAAATGAAGGGGTTGGATTAGATGACCTCAGAAGTATCTTCCAGCTTTATGATCCTAAAATCCTAGAAGTCAGTGACTAGTTAGCTCAGCAAACTAGTTGCCTAATTAATATGTTATAGGACTTCACAGATAGGAAGGGCCTTAGAACATAGTTATACTACATTAGAACAGGAAGGAACCTTCGACTATGGGTTAGAATCAACCTATCAATATACAAATATTTATTAAGCATTTATTGTTCACCAGGCACAGCGCTCAGCACCGAGGAGCCAAATATGAGACTGAAATAATCCCTGCCTCCGAGGAATTTACAATCTATACATAAATCCATCTAAGAATTAAAATGATTGCTAGGCAGGGCAGCTGGGTAGCTCAGTGGATTGAGAGTCAGGCCTAGAGACAAAAGGTCCTAGGTTCAAATCCAGCCTCAGATACTTCCCAGCTGTGTGACCCTGGGCAAGTCACTTGACCCACCCTTACCACTCTTCCACCAAGGAGCCAATACACAGAAGTTAAGGGTTTAAAACAAATGATTGCTAGGTCCTTCTCTATTAATAGCTCCTCACCTAAGGGGCTTGATCTTAGTCAAGATCTCCTGACCTTCCTTAATTTGGGGGGATTCTTTTATTATTTATAATACAATATTATTTTAAAAAATTTTTTTTATTATTTGGGATTCTAGAAGACAGGGGACCTTGACCACCAAAAGAAAGATCAGACTTCTTTTCTGACATTCTTCGGCTCATCATTTTCCCCACTGCTCCCCCTGTCCCTGAAAATCCCAGGAGGGAAACAAAACCTTAAGTTTTAGCCCATGTCTAGGATCTCCTCAAAGCAGGGAAAAGGAAGGTACCCAGGATGCAATGTAAATCAGGTATGGGACTGCCATTTATTTTCTCCATGCAGAAATAACATTAAACAGCAATGTCAATCAGGCATGGGACTGCCATTTATTTCTTCCATGCAGAAGTAACGTTAAAGAGCAATATAAATCAGGCATGGGACTGCCATTTATTTTCTCTACACAGAAGTAATTAAACAGGGAGTAATGTTAACAGCCAATTAACACATTGGATAGAGCATGGAATCAGGAAGACCTGAGTTCAAATCCAATCTCAGACACTTATGAGATCCTGTGCAAATCACTTAGCCTCAATTCATTTTAGTTTCCTTATCTGTAAAATGGGAGTCACAACAGCACCTACCTTCCAGAGATGTTGTGAAGCTCCAATGAGATATTTATAAAGTATTTAGCATAGTGCCTGACACATAAAAGGCAGTATGTGTGAGTGTCTGTATTCTCTTTCCAAACCGTGGCCAGAAAGACCCAGGATCTCTCTGAACAATCCATCTCAAGATTGATGTCTGGTCCCCAGGCAAAGGAATGGAGAGCAGAAGAGGTCGCCGGAGCCACAGGTTCAAGCTTGCCCAGCTGAGCCTTCCTCCATGGGTCTTGCTGCTCTAGTGGGTTAGGAGCACCAACTCTGTCCTTTCCTCTCTTGCCAGTGAGAGGCTAAGAGGATGCTCGTACATTAAAAAGACAGGGGCAATGAGGGTGATCATTCCCTTTTAAAGAATCACTGAGAGTGGAGCTTTGCTTCTCCTGGTAGAGGCCATGCCCAAGGCCTGGCAGAGTCTGGATACTGTTGCTTCTAGAATCCCAAATAATAAAATAATAAACAATGCTTGTATTATAAATAATAAAAAATCCCCTAAAATAAAGGAATCACTTTGCAAATAGAAAAAAAATTTATTATACGTTGCACAGATGATCAGCCAGAAGGAGGAAGGACCACTCAACCTGTATTTATAATTGTTATATGTACAATAGCTACAAAATAGACACAAGATGATTGAGGGGAGCAGTTATATGCTGGCAAATATTTAACACCCTACTTTCTGAAAAGTACCACATATTTTTACATTTAATCTGCATTGTAAACATTTTTCCATCACTTGCTTAAGTCTAGAAATAGATAAAACAAGAAATAAAGCCCTAATTTGTAGCATTTGCTCATTTCCAAGATATGAGTGCTCACCCTGAAAAATTAACACTAGATCTCTTGTTCGAAGTAACTAAGTGGTGGAGTCAGGAAAACTCATCGTCCTGAGTTCAAATCTGCCTTCAGACACTAGCTAGGTGATCCTGACCAAGTTACTTAACTCTTTGCCTCTGTTTCCTCATCTGTAAAATAAGAAGGAAATGACAAACCATTACAGTAAATAGGGTGCCAGCCTTAGAGATGGGTTCAAATCTGGCCTTAGATACTTCCTAGCTATATGACTCTGGGCAAGTCAATTAACTCCAATTGCCCATCCCTTGCTACTCTTTTGCCTTGGAACCAGTACTTAGTATTGATTATAAGACAGAGTATAAGGGTTTAAAAAAGAAGGAGGAGGAGGAGGAGGAGGAGAAGAAGAAGAAGAAGACGACGACGATGACGACGACGGGGGCTTTGCAAAAGAGGTGATGAAGGCCTGAACTAAAGGGAAGCTAGATGGTACAGTGGATAGAGTGCTGGTCCTGGAGTGGAGAAAATTCATTTTCCTGAGTTCAAATCTGGCTTCAGACATATACTAGCTGTATGACTGTGAGAAAGTCATTCAACCCTGTTTACCTTAAATATTGTAAGAAGGAATTTTTAGGTATTTATAGATATATATTAAAAATATGTGGCCGCCAGGAATCAACAATTTAGGTTGATTCCGTAATTAAATCAGACCCAAGTCAGCATCGGGTTGAAGAGTTTATTTACAATCGGTAGGTAAAAGTAAGAATAAAGAGAAAAGGAGAGAGAAGAAGGTTATAAGCTTAATAAATGAAGCTGTAAGCCACAAGGCCCAACAGCCAGATAGGCAGAGTTTAGAATTGGCCCAGCTAGGCCAAGGAAGCCAGCCTAACTTACCCACGTGACAATACAGAATGTAAGCTGTCTGTGGTCTCAGGAGATGCTTCTTCTTCCAGTTCGAGACAGCAACTCCCCCCACAGGAAGTTCACTAACTTACTTAAAGAGATTGTGTCTTTCATCACTTCCTGTGGTCCACCTCTAATTCAAATGGACAAATGGCAGTTTCTACATTGATTTGGACTGCCCAAAGGGCAGTCCCTTATTCTTGATTTGTTACTTATTGTCACGTGTGGGTAACTCGTCTCCCCTCCCCACTAAGGGAGGTTAGGGTGACATCATTAGCATGCCTGGGTTGAGTAGATTTTTGACTATTAATGGGATCGAGCTAATTCTATTTACACAATCCCCCCTGATGATCATATTGGGTGCCTAGTCACCCCAAGTGATCATGTTACACAACCATCTTCTACCACAAAGGTCCTTCTAACTACAATAGTTAGAGATAAGAGGGAAATGGAAAAGAGAGAAAGCAAAACCAATGTTTTGCTAAGTGCGTTGACAAGAAACCAATTGGGGGCAGTCCCCAATCGGCATATCATGTACAATTAAAGTAGCTGTTCAAAACCCATCAGTCCATTCACTAGTACCCAAAGTTCGTTCTGGAGCACTTGATGCAACAAACCCCATCAGTTCAATCAATTGCAACCCAAAGTTCATTCTGGATCTCTTGATTAAACGTAGGTTCTTCAGGCATCTCTCTGCAACAGTTCATTCTCTGGATTAAGGAATCAGCAAGTTTCTTTCCCTGAGAATTTTTCTCAAACAAAACCAAAAATTAAATCTTGAATATAATAAAATAGGATTAATCTTGGATTTTTATAAAAATACAATCCCCCCTGACGTGGGTATTTAGAAAGAAATACCCAGATCAGCTCAATATATACAGTTGAGTCATGGGGTTGTATGAGTAAATTCAAACGAAAAAAAGAAAAAATATAAAAATCAAATAGAAGAAAATTGAAGCTTTTGAAAAAGAAAGGCATTAAAATCAAAATCAAAATATCAAAAGTTATGTACATAAAAAATTTTTGAAGGAAGCAAAATAAAATTATAACAGGCCCTTGTATTAGGGTCTAATCAATTATAATTTCCATCCTACTAGTCTGTAGGATACAATGCAGTAATACTGCACTTACCCATTTGCAGCTAAGACTACAGGAAGTTGCCATTCTATAAGAGAGAAAAAAGGACCAGATTTAAATGCAAGGGAAGCGTCTGTCATTCCCTTTACTCTCAGGAGTATATGGGTGAGCCCGATAATAGCCAATCTGCAGAACCTGACTGGCAGTGTAGTTCGGAGAGTGCTATGTCTTAACATATGTTAAGCGTCGCAGCTTCGATTCTTACACTGAGTTCAAGTCCTCAGTGTTGGCGTGGGAGTACCTCAATATATATTTATATATTCTTATATATAATATTATCTTATATAGTATATATTATTATATATTTTATGTAAATATATAATATACTTATGTAGTTTATAATATGTATTATATTGTATATAATATATAAATTATAATATAACAATATATTATCTGCTTGATAAATAGCTACTGAGGAGGTGGACTTAGAGAACCCAATTCCTCCTTCATTTCTTCATCACAGGAAGAAGCGATTCTTAAGGACACCAACACATCCTTTCTTTCTTCCTCCTGCCATGAGGTTGGGTTACTGTAGTTCAAAATGGCGGCTTGAGGGGAGGGAGGAGGAGAGGGAAAGAACATGAATCCTGTAACTATGGAAAAATGCTCTAAATTAAATAAATAAATCATTTTTTTGGGTGGGGGGAACTACAAACAAATAAAAAAACACAAAATGGTGGCTCGAGCTTCCTAATTTTTCTTACCTAAAGAATCCTTGATTCCAGAAAAATAAGGAGCAGCTCTCCGCGCTGCCTCTAACGAAAGCCAGGCCCAATGTGATGCCTTGAGATCTGCAAGTAAATTATTTTATGTTGGAAGCTGGCTGACCTTCAAAAAAAAAAAGGTTTAATATAAAAATGTTTGCAATTTAATATCAATTTTCTACACCCATAAGTACTTAGAGTCTGGAGGTATATGAGATATTCAGAGTGTAAGGGCTTGCCAAACCCTTTTCAGTACTGCTCATCTACCTTTGCAGTCCACCTTTCACCCAGCTCTCACCTGTGACTCCCAGAAGTTGTAGCATGCACAGCCACCATGCCAGTAGAACTGTGTCACCAGATTGGATAAATTAACCATGTTGAGGGCAATCAACAAGCTTCGGACCCATTGGTGAGCATCTGAAGACTTTCCCCAGTGGAATGGGTAGATGTTCCCAGTAGCTATGAAGGTGTGTGAAGCAGGCACAAAGGAGTGCTTAGAGTTTGGTCAGACATCAAAGATCCCAAGGTCATTCACTGCATCCCTTTGGGAGTCATCCTGATTTTTGTCCTGCCCCTGGACTTCAATGACTCTGGAAGAGAGCATGAGGTAAAGGACAAACAAGAAGAGAGTCCAAGGGAAAGTGACCTCTAGGTTATAGAACACTTGTGGCAAAGTGCTTCCTTAGCTCCTGGGAGAATAGAAGTCTTCTCTCCCTTTATGAAGTCTCAATGAACTTCTGCCTAAAGTGGAGCTCCCTGCTATATTCTGAGGGCCAGTGCTCTTGGAGAGTCCTTGGTTGGCTTTCTTAGTGCCTCATTTGTCCATGTCTTATCTCTCAGTTCCCAGTGTAGACATGGATGTTGTCAGCTACTGAAGTTCCAGAAATAGTACTATGGATGCCAGCGAGAAGTTGTCTTTTGGTCAAGGGAGATGGAGAGGGAGAACAGGAATCAATCCTCCTTCCTAGGGTAGTTCCTTTAACAAGATTTTCTAGTTATTGGGAATCTTTTGTCAAAAGTTTCTGCTTGAAAGCTCATGCTGGAATGGTACTGTTGGAATGCTTGACTCAGAACTGGCCTACTATAATGATAATAATAATAATAATAATATGATAGCTACTATTTATGTCACACTTTAAGGCTTGCAAAGTACTTTAAAAAATGCTGTCTTACACATGTTAAAACCAGTGGAAATACGCATCAGCCATGGGGGTGGGGATCTAGGGGGGGTGAAGGGGAAAGTAAGAGCATGAATTATGTAACCATGTTAACTTTTCTAAAAAATAAATATTAATAAATGTTTAAAAAATACTGCCTTATTTGATCGTCCCCAGGAGGTGGGTGCTATTATTATCTCCATTTTTATAGATGAGGAAACTGAGGCAGGGGCAGGTTAATGACTTCCCCAGTGTCACAAAACTATTTACATATCTGAAGCTGCATTTGAATTCAGGTCTTCTGATTCCACGTCCAACACTATCCAATAATTATGATGACAGTGATAATCACTAGCATTTTTATAGCAGTTTGCAAACTACTTTAGATATATCATTTGATCCTTGCAACAACCCTGTGAAGCATTTGTTATTATTATCCCCATTTTACAGACAAGGAAATGGTGGCTTATAGAGATTAAGTGCTTTCCTAGCAAGTATCTGATGCAGGATTCAGATCCAGGTCTGCCTGTCTCCGTGTCTAGCACTCTGTCCACTGCAGTGTAATACACATAGGTTCAGAGATGTATTTGATTCCTTTAACCAAACCCAATAGTTTACTGTGTCATCTAGTGATCAGAGCACTTCATTCCTCCCAAATCGACCAGGGACCTGTTGCTTACCCCCTAGTTTACACTTTTTATTGATTGATTCCATAGAGATTCCTAAGATTTGTTTATACCTTCAATTGACTGATTCAGTCTACAAGTGTGGGTCTTCTCCCAGCTGTGTGACCCTGGGCAAGTCATTTAACCCAAATTGCCTAGCCTTGGAACTGATACTTGATATCAACTCTAAGATAGAAAGTTAGGGTTTAAAAAAAAAAAAAAGAAGTATGGGTCTTCTTCATTTACATTCATTGGAGAGGGGATATAGAACACTCCACTTAAATATTCATTCAACCATTTGTTTGTAATGTGGGCAATCAACTGAACTGCTCCCCCCTTCCCTACCCCCATCTGCAGGAACCTGGTCCACTTCAAGGAGGCCCCAGGGGTGTGAGCTAAAATACTTGACTTTTGGGAGGATCTCAGATATAAATCAAATTTAATCTCCAGGTGGTTTTCCTCCCAGGACTCTGGGGTGGCAGCATAAAGAAACAGAAGGGAAAAAAAGAATCTGGCTCCTTTCTTTCTGAAGTTAGGCTCCCTCAGGTATGCACTTGGTTCTCAACTAAACCCAGAACTAGGTGACCTTAAGACGGAGTGATCAAGCCTCCTCTTGCCCAGGGGTTCTGTCCTTACCCACTCATTCATTCCATGACAATTTATTAAAAATCGAGGTAGTTTGATGAGATCGGAGCTAGTGAGGAGACAAAGACAGAGAACAAGTGATTCCTGAGGCAGCTAGGGGGTACAGTGGACAGAGCTCCATCTAGACAAGGAATCGGGAGGATCTGGGTTCAAATCAGATGCCACATACTTCCTAGCTGTGTGACCCTGGGCAAATCTCTTAACCATGTTTGTCCAGTCTTTGTTTAAAGTGGTTCCTGAAACAGAAGGGAAGGGTTTGACAAAGAAAGTCAAAGAGTTTATATTCTAATAGGGCAGAGGAGACATGATGTACACATAAACGCAATAAAAATAAGACTATTTCCTACTAAAAAGAGCTAAAAAGTGTTCTGAGATGGATGGATCACTTCTCTCTCAGGAGGGATTGGAAATCAGAGATTAGGGAAGGAAATAGCACCAGACCCTTGAGACTTTTTATACCCCCCCCCTTATATAGTAAAGTTCGAATCAGGATCATGGGATTTATAGCTGGAAAGGAGCTTAGGCATCTTGGGTTTTAAAGCTGGAAGGGACCTTAGAACTCATAGGATCACAGATCTAAAGCTAGAAGGGAATTTAAAGGTGTTTTGGTCCAATCTCCCCACTTTACAGACGAAGAAACTAAGATTCAGAGATAGCAACTCACCCTGTGTCACTCAGGAAAGAAATAGCAGACCAGGTCTATTTCCAGGTGATTTGGTGCCACATTCTGTGCTCTCTTCATTATATCATGCTGGTTAGAACCCAGTGGAGAAGAATAATAGTCACACCTTTTGGCCTAAGTTCTAAGCCAAGCAACAATTGAATGTGGTTCTGTTTCCCAGGGTCAGGGAGCTAACAAGGCTGCTCCATGAGCCTTCCTGGGAGTTTGCATGTCTGGAGATAGATTTAAGAGACTCGAGGGCATGGAAACATTTGGCCACTAGCCACAGAGCTGTCCCCAGTTTTTCTAGGCTTGACTGCCTATGAGGACATGAACCATGTTGCTCCCTGGCATCTTCCTTCCTTCCTTCCTTCCTTCCTTCCTTCCTTCCTTCCTTCCTTCCTTCCTTCCTTCTTTCCTTCCTTCCTAAAGGGAAAGCCTTGGCAAAGACCCAGAGATGGAATATCTAGAATATGGGGCATATGAGAAAAAGTACCCAAAAATCACACTACAAATAGAGTTCAGAATCAGATTATAAAGGACTTTAGATCCAAAGACATGAGTTTGTATTTGACTTTAGAGGCCACAAGGAACTTCTGTAGCTTTGGGGATAAAAGAGTGATATGGCTAGACCTCCGCTATGAGAATATCAGTTTGGCAGCTAAGCAGACGATGAATTAGAGACGAGAGAGAATGGATTCGGCGAGAATGACTGGAAAGTTCCTGAGATAATCCCAAGTGAACAGTAATGAGGGTCCTGTACTAGGGTGAAAAGAAGGAAGGGCTTAGAGAGAATTTGTGGCCATAGAATCAACAAGACCTAGCAACTGATTTTATATGAGGAGAGAGGGAAATGGAAGAGTTGAGGATGACTCTGAGACTCAATACAAGACAGCAAAAGAATGGCATCACCCTTGAGAGAAAAGGAAAGTTAGGAAGTGGAAGACATTTGGTTTGGTGCTGGAGGCACCAGGGTTAGCATGGAATTAACCCAAAGCCTTATCTTTTTTTTAATTAAAATTTTTACATGTTGATACAATTTAAAATAATTTTTTTGTATTTCTTTTATATATCTGTTGTAAGAACTTTATTTTTATTTTATTTTTTACCAATGTAATAACATGATACATGTAATAACAAATTTCTACCCAAATTTTCCTAGATTATATGATCAAATTTATCTCCCTCCCTCCTGGTGTTGGCAGGCAATTAGATATGGGTTACACATGTATGATCATACAAAACATAGTAATTGTCTTTTTGACCTTTTCCAATCCACGTTCTCTCCCTCCCTCCTAACCAAGACAACAGGCAATTTGACATAAGTTGGACATATGTTGTCATCTCCGTTTGTGCTTATTAATATGCACATTTTAGCTTTAGTGTTTAACTGGCATGGATTATAGAATTTGGAGTTTATTTGTAAAGAAAACGCATAAACTAACTTTGACATAACTCGTCACACTTTATTTTATTAAAATGTCTTATTAATTAAATTGGAGAAAGATGAAGGAGATTCTCCTTGGGAGAACATTATCAGAACATTAAAGAGATTGCCTTCATTTGAGCTAAATGCCTGTCTGGTGTTGATCTCCCTCTTTTTCTGTATACTTGTCCGGAGTGCTCGCATCTTCTTGGCTGTGTTGGAACCAATAACCTTGGAGTTGTAAACCAGAAAAAAAAATTTCAAAAGGGTATTTACTTTCAAGGTACAATAAGAATAAATGTATCACATAATTTCCTCAATGCCTCAAGGACATACTATCCTTTTTATCTCTGCTTGTAATGGAATACATATTTCTACGTTGGTCATGCTGTGAAACAAGAGATATCACTTAAAACTAGGGAAAAATTCAGGGAGGAAGTAAAGTGAAAAATGGTTCCCTTCAATCTGCATTCAGACTCTGTCAGTTCTTTCTATGACAACAGACATCCATCCTTCCTCATCATGAGTCCCTTGGAGTTGTCCTGGATTCTTGCCTTGTTGATAATAGTGAGAGTCATTCACAACTGATCATGATACATTGTTGTTGTTGCCATGTACAATGTTCTCCTGGTTCTGCTTATTTCACTTTGTATCACTTCATCTAAGTCTTTCTAGGATTTTTTGGTGATCATTCTATTTGTTATTTCTTATGGCATAATAGTATTCCATTACAAGCAGAGGTAAAAGGGACAATATATCCTCAAGGCATCTAGGAAAATACTTATTATACATTTATTCTTGCTGTATCTTGGAAGTAAATATCCCTTTGTAATAACCTACCCCATGCAAGGTGGTGCGGTGATAAGAGCATTGGGGTCAGGAAGACGTGAATTCGAATCCAGCCTCAGACACTTACTCTGTAATCCAGGGAAAGACACAGTTTCCTTGACTATAAGATGGGAATAATAATAACACTGACCTCCCAGGGTTGTGAGGATCAAATGAGATATTTATAAAGTGCTTACTATAGTGCCTGGCACAAAGTAAATAATTGCTTGTTCCCTTGACCTTTCCCTACTAAGTGGTTAAATAGAATCGATGATCTACCTACTGATCCCTGACCATGAGGGAAACACAACTGGTGGGGGCACGAGCTGATGAGAGTAGAGAAGAGAGACATCTCAACCCCTTAGAGCTCCCCGCTGGGAATCCTAAGGGGTAGATCTAGCAGCCTAGTCCAGAGAAGTACATAGTTCTCTATTTTACAAAACAAACAAATAACTACATTAAAGGGGAAGGAAAGGAAAGAAGGGGAGTGTCCAGAGTCTCATGGTATTCAAAAGCAAATACCTTTTCAGATAAGGAAAAGATGAGGAACTGAGCAAACTGGCTTCTGCTTGTTCCTCTCTCTCTCTGGGGATTGTTCAATCACTCCCCAGGTGGTGACATCATGTAGTTATTTGCCCCCCTGAGGTCCTGCGCCTCTCTCTATACTAATAATCTGTACCCAATGGCCTGGCATCACCAAGCTCTTAATTGATGGAGTCTGCCCAGTATACTGAGAAAACAAACAAACAAACCCTGCCTTTTGAAGTTGGGAGAATTGAGTGACTTTATGAAAGTCATCCCCTTTCCAAGTGCTCAGGGAGACTAGAAGGCAGCTTAGTGGTTCTCTATTCCAGTCAGTCAAACTCAGTCAAAGTCAAATAGAAACAGGAGCCTCTATCCCTTACAGAAGGATCCCTGATCATGGCATAGTGACTTCATTTTAAAATGCAATGTCATCTATATCTTATTGTATTTTATTTATTTTGGTAAACATTTCTCAATTATGTTTCTCCCTCAACTCCTAATATTAAATAAGTGTTGGCCTATAGGCCATGTTTTTTGATCCTTCTGCTTTAATCCAACCCCATCTTCTCTTTCTCTCTCTCTCTCTCTCTCCTCCCTCTCTGTAACACTCTGTCTCTGCCTTTCCACCCCCTCTCTTTTTCTCCCTCTCTCTCTGTCTCTGTCCACCATCTCTGTATCTCTGTCTCTGCCTTTCTCTCTCTCTCTCTCTCTCTCTCTCTCTCTCTCTCTCTCTCTCCTTCTCTCTGTCTCTGTCTCTCTCTAATTTTAAACCCTTGCTTTCCATCTTACAATAAATGCATTGTAACATTACAGTTCCAAGGCAGAAGAGCAGAAAGGGCTAAGCAATAGGGGTGAAGTGACTTGCCCAGGGTCACACAGCTAGAAAGTATCTGAGGCCAGATCTGAACCCTGGACCTCCCATCCCTAGGCCTGGCTCTCAATCTATTGAGCTATATAGCTGCCCCCCCTCCCCAACTGAGCCATATAGCTGCCTCCTCCCCAACCCCAATAATTTAATACATGAGAACACTGAAACTGAGAGAGACAGCTAGATGATGCTTTATAATGCTGGCCTGCAAGTCAGGCAGAACATGAGTTCAAATCTCATTTCAGACACTTACTGGCTGTTTTGCCCCAGGCAAATCACCTTACCTCTATTCGCATCCATTTCTTCAATTATAAAATGGGGATCATGATCATACCTACCTCTCAGGGTTTCTGGGAAGCTAGATGGATAGAACTCAGGGTTTGGAATCAGGAAGACTCATCTTCATGAGTTCAAATTTGACCTCAGACCTTTATCAGCTGTGTGACTCTGAGCAAGTCACTTCACCCTGTTTGCCTCAGTTTCTCGTCTGTAAAATGAGTTGGAGAAGGAAATGACAGATCATTTTTAAAAATCTTTTTTCTTAAACTTTTACCTTCTGTCTTAGAATTGTTATTAAGTATTGGTTCCAAGGCAGAAGAGCAGTAAGGGTTAGGCAATTGAGATCAAGTGACTTGCCCAGGGTCACATAGCTAGGAAGCGTCTGAGGTCAGACTTGACCTACCGTCTCCAAGCCTGGCTTTCTATCCACAGAGCTACCTAACCGTCCCAACTCCAGGATTTTTGCTAAGAAAATCCCAAATGGGGTCATGAAGAGTCAAATACGACTAAAAAATGGTTGAGCAAGACCAACTCAGGCTTCTTATAAAGATGAAATGAGATAAGATTTACAAAGTACTTAGCACAGTGCCTGCCATGTTGTAGACACTTGATAAATACTTTATCCTTCCCTTCCTCTGAGGGAGGTTAAAGGGTTGTGACCATTCAACATTTGAACCCAGAGCTTCCGAAACCAAGTCGAAATGTTCTTCCCCTTACATTCTGCTGCTTTCTTAATTTCTGCCTTTGTAAAATAAGGGAGTTGTATCAACTACTACTCACGGTCCTTTGTAACCCTAAATTGCGTGATGTAGGGAGAGACACACATTAAAATAATTAGAGGATATTTAAGGACTAAATGGCAGGTCTATTGAAAAGCAGTACGATTAGAACCCAGAGGTCCAGAATGATTAGTGAGGGCCTTCTGGAGGAGGTATGCTTGAGCTGGCACTTGAAGCAGGGGGGCGATTGGGAGAGAGAGTGATATGGCCCTCTGGACATCAACAAAAGTATGGAAGTAGTAATGTCATGGTAAGACCTCTGGGTTTGGAGGACTTGGGTTCAAATTCTGTTGTGGCTCTTGTCTGCCCTAGGGCCAAGCATTTCCTAAGCCTCAAGTGCCCTCTATAAAATGGGTATTGAATGAGATAGTCTTTGATGTTTCTTCCAACTCTAACTCTCAAAGTCTTATGATGTAAGTTAGAAAATTCTAAGCTGGCTTTGATTCAATTTCTAGGATCTTGTGACCAGCCTGGCAGCAGATGTGTCAAATGTCACACCGTGACCGAGGGGGCATCCCAGTTAGGAATAGTGCCATGTTGTCAGTTCAGGGTAATGTGACTAATTGGCAAGGAAAGGGCACACAGGATTACATATTATGTAGCTGGGACATAATTTTTGGAGCCTGTCCAGAGGGAGGAAGGCAGCCAGATTGGAAAGGGAGGGAATCGTTGACCAGGCCTTAGGAGGATCAGTGAAAGGAGCCACCTTCAATGGGAAGATTGGGGTGAGAAGTGTATTAAGGTCCGTCATTCCTCATCCAGCTTAGCTTCTTGCTCTCCAGACATTTCTAGTCTACCCATCCACCCCTGCCAATGTGCAGCTTTTCAGTTCTCTTTATAGGTTCTCTCTCCTATTAGAATGTCACCTTTTTGAGGGCAGGAACTTTTCTTCTTCTATTTGTATCCCCAGTGCTTAACTCAGTTTTGGACACTCAATAAATGCTTAATAAACGATTCTCGACTTATCGTTTAGAAAAGGAGTTAGATTTAGCGAGCCTGGTAATGCAGTCCAGGACTAGAGCTGGGTTTAGTTCAATTTGATTTAAATCAGTTGGGTAAGTATTTATCAAGCACCTACTGTGTACAATGTACTGGGCTAGATGCTAGTATCCAAAGAGAGAAATGGAAAATGGGCCTGCCCCTAAGGAGCTTACAAGGAATACATTGATAAAATAAATATCAATGTAATTTGGAAAATAAACGATTAAAATGTTAAATAAAATTAAATAAATTTTTAAGTAAAAAAAATAAATATCACTATTGTTGCTCTGTAAAGCATAAAATAAAGATTGCTTGGCTTGCATGAGGCATGACTATCTGACTTGGGAGCTGGCTCATCCCTCTCCAAGGGAGAGCAGTGAACCATAAACTCTGGAATGTCAATCACTAAGCATTGATTAAATGCCTACTTATATGCTTTGCCCTTTGCTGAATCCTATCAAGCTGGAAAGACTGCCATTACAGGCCTGGTCATGGACCAGCCTCGCCAAGGGTAGAGAAGCTCAGTATTAGAGGGTTTGGTTCCTAGGAGATGAGTTATTTGGGGCCACAGGAACTTTCAAAGGCTGTCCACTAAAATCAGAAAAGGCCTTTGGTCTGTATTGGTGGGATGAAGACCCACCTTGATGAAATCACAGATTCTGTTGTCAGTCAGTGATGTTTTATTGAGCATCTCTGTGAAAGGCACTGGCTCAAGGATTGTTGGGGAGATTAGGAGGGTCCAGGACCCTTAAGTCGTCTCATATATACAGCTTCCCCCTTATAATCCATCCTTGACAAGGCTTGTAGGTGGCTCAGAGGCTAGAGATGGGAGGTCCTGGGTTCAAATTTGACCTCATATACTTCCTAGCTGTATGATCCTGGGCAAGTCACTTAATCCCCACTGCCTAGCCCTTATTGCTCTTCTGCTTTGGAACCAATATACAATATCGATTCCAAGACAAAAGGTATGGGTTAAAAAAATAATCATCCATCCTTTACATGTTGCTAAACTAATCTTGCTTCTATGCTTCTCTGTTCACATAGTGACTGCTCTCAGGGAGGTCACTGTCCAGTCGGGGTTGGGGAGGGACGGCTATGGACACACATAGCTAATGCACAAGGCAGAGAGGGATAAGTAAGGACTAGCAGATTGCAAGAGATCCTGATTTTTCCCCCCCAGAGTGGGGAGAAAATAACTTCTGAGGGGATTGAGGAAGGCTTTTGGAAGCAGTGGCATTTGTGCTAGGCCTAGAAAGAAGGCTGGTGTTTTGACAGGTTGGGATGAAGAGAAAAAGACATCTTAGCTGGAAGAAACAGTGTGAACCAAATCACGGATTTGAGAAAGCAGGAGGTACGTACCCAAATAGTACTGAGTACTCCAGTTTTCATGACTGTAGTGAAATAGCGAGAGATGAAGTCAGAGGCGGAGGTGGGGACACTTTTGTGGAGGATCCTGAATTCTGAGACAGAGAATATAAACTTGATTTGGTAAGTACTAGTGAATCATTGAAGATTCTTGAAGAGGGGATTTGTTTCTGATGGTTCAAATTTGTGTTATTTGGTGACCTTCCACTGTGGCCCACTAAAGCGTCATTGTGGTGTAGGCTTGCCCTTGGCTTCTCGAGGCCAGTGTTCGCAGAGCCCAGTCTCCAGCAGGTCCCACCTCTGTGTGTTTGCCAACTAGGTTCTAGTCTAACCAAGCACAAAAAGACTTAGGACCAAAGGTTGGCCACAAGGCAACTTGTTTTTAATTTTGGGGGGTTTTGAGTGATAGCATTTCAAAAAGTCTTCCAATAAAGTGAAGAAAGGATTGTGATCCAAAATGGCAGCCAGCCCAATGAAATCACAGATTTACTGAAGTATGATTCTAGGATACCAAGGTCATAAGATCTTTATTATTTTTTAAACCTTACCTTCTCTCTTAGTATCAATTCTAAGGCAGAAAAGTGGCAAGGGCTAGGCAATGGGGGTTAAGTGACTTGCCCAGGGTCACACAGCTAAGAAATGTCTGAGGTCAGATTTTTTGATATATACTTTAAAATTATTTATTTTAATTATTATTTTAAAAAGATATTTTATTTTCCCTATTACATGTAATAACCATTTTCCAAAAACATCTTCTTAAGTTATAAGATTCAAACAGTTTCCATCCCTTTCCTCCCTCTTCCAGGGGATGGTAAGCAATTTGATTCAGCTTATACATGTCTTATTATGTGAAACATATTTCCATATTTTTCATTGTTTTTTTTTCCTGAGGTCAGGTTTGAATGCAGGGCCTCCCTATCTCCAGACCTGTTTCTCTCTATCCACTGAGCCACCAACCTGCCCTAAAAGGTCATAAGATTCTAAGATTATATCATTCTCTGCCATTCAGATTCTAATAGTCTATAATTTTCAATCCTACGATCCAGACTGTATTATTAAAGAAATTCCTATGACATTAAGATTCTAAGATTCTGTGATCCTAAGATTAGATTAAAAAATTTTTTTATTGTCTACTAAGAGCTTAAGATACTCTTGATTCTGATTCTGAGTCTTGATTTAAAAATTCTATCTACTCCAGCAGAAGTTTTCTTAGGTTTCCATTGAAATGGAATCTGCAGACCTGGAGATGTGCGTGTGTGTCTGTAAATGTGTGTCTGTATGTTTTTGAGAGAGAGAGTGTGTGTGTGTGTGTGTGTGTGTGTGTGTGTGTGTGTGTGTGTGTGTGTGTGTGTGTGTGTATAACTCAGCCCTGACAGCTGCTTAATTGAACAATCCATCTTCGGTCCTTTTCCTTCTCCCAGGACCAGGCTGAGGATGCTTGGCTGTCAGAAGGCAGCCGTGTGGGAGGGAAGAGTACAAAGTTCCAGGGTAAAAGCTGGTGGTTTGGTTTCGGTCCTTTTCTAAGAACAGCTGAGGCTTCAGGTCCCAAAGCAGAAGGAGGCTAAGGATACAATTATCCTCTGGATGTTCTCCAGCAGAGAGCAGCAGGCTCGCCACATAGTAGGCAGTTAATAAGTGGTTGCTCAACGGATACATGAATGAATGAACTAGTTGGTGTGCGTCAGATCCCTCTGGTGTAAGAGATGCTGGAGCAGAAAGAGGAGGGAGTTTCCCATCCCTGGAGGTCTTCAGTGGGAGGATAGATAAGCACCTGTTGGCAAAGCTGCAGATGGAATCCTTGTTCAGAAGGGGGGTGGATGAGATGGCTTCTGGGACGCCTTCCAGCTTTAAGATTCTGTGTTTCTGTCCCCTAAAGCCAGAGCATGGAGTGAGGGCTAGAGTTGGGAGAGTAAGTATTGAGGATTATAGTTAAGATCAGATATCCCTGAATTGTACTGGCTGAGTTTACTTTTTTGTTCTGCAACCATTCAACTTACTGTGCCTCAGTTTCTTCATCTGTACAATGGGGAGAATATTCTCTGTCCTCTATCTCACAGGGTTGTTGTAATTTGCTTACAGGCACTCTGGAGATGAGAAATAAAATGGACTTTGCACCAGAGATTAGTCTTTGCACAAGAGAAGAGTCTGAATGGAAAGGGAGAGGGTATGAGCAATACTTTGAGTTGCCAACTTTAATTGGGCCATAATCAACAATTTGGGTGAGAGGGAGCAATGCAGGATCAGGCTAGAAAAGTTAGTGGCAGTCATATTGTGGAGGGCATTGTATGCCAGGCTAAGTAGTCTGAGGTTTACTTGGGAGTGACTGAAGACTTGAGAGCAAAGAAAAGCCTAAGTAAGACCAGTCTGGCCAGTATGTGAGCCATAGATTGTAAAGGGGAGAGAGCAGATATGGGAAGACTTGGATGTCCTAGAGCAGGGGTCGGCAACCTTTTTGGCTGTGAGAGCCATAAACGCCACATTTTTTAAAATGTAATTTCGTGAGAGCCGTACAGTGCTCACAGTGCCGCTCCTGTAACAGCGCCTGAAAAAAAATTGACTTTATGGCTCCTGCAGAAAGAGCCATATCTGGCCCTCAAAAGAGCCAGATATGACTCGAGAGCCATACATTGCTGACCCCTGTCCTAGAGAATGAGGACAAGGATCATAAGATTTAGAGTTGGGATGAACCTAACTGGAGCCCAGAGGTGAAGTGACTTATCCAAGATCATACACCTAGAAAATGATAGAAACAGGGTCTTATGACTTTCAGCCTTTCTATTTTTCCACACTATTCTCTTCTAGCACTAACATTTGTAGATTAAAATTTATTTTTTAATGATTAAGTATTTATTTTTCCCCTTTTATTTGTTACCCTCCCAAAAAATTGGGAGAAAAAGAGAAAAATAAAAACTTTTTGTAACAAATGAGTATAGTCAAGCAATATAAATATTGGCCATGTCCCAAAGTGCCTAGACATTTTAAAATTTATTTCTATAGTGCTTTAAAAAAACTCTTACCTTCTGTCTTAGAATCAATACTGTAGCCCAAGGTTCCAAGGCAGGAGAGTAGTCAGGACTAGGCAATGGGGGTTAAGTGACTTGCCCAGGGTGACACTTCTAGGAAGTGGCTGAGACTAGATTTGAATCCAGGATCTCCCATCTTTAGGGCTGTCTCTCAATCCACTGAGCAACCTAGCTGTCTCCTCTATGGTGCTTTAAAACATACAGTACTCCACAGCAAACCTACAAGGTCGTACAAGTATAATTGCCCCCATTTCACAGAAGGGAAAATTGAGAAAGGTGATGTGATTTGCCTGTGCTTCCATTCAGTGGATAAATGTTTTGAACCTGACCTCTTGGTGCCAAGTACAGTGTACTTGTCATTACACCACACTCCCTAGGAGCATTCTGAGGATCCTTCTAGCTCCAACATGCCAAATTCAATGCCCAAAGGTCCATTCTAGCTGATAGTACTGTTAGGTCCTTGGAATACTGAAGTTTGGAACCACAGGACCTGGGTTCGAATCCTGACTCTGCTCCTACTTCTGTGTATCCACGGCCAAGTCTTCTCTTAGCCTCAGTTTCCTCCTTTGTAAAATGAGGAGGTTGGGTTAAGAGATCCCCAAGCTTGGACCATCTCTCTTCTAAGGACCCAGCTCTCGGAGTCGATTGATTAACATTCTGTTCTTTTCAGGGGCTCCCATCGATCAGGCCAGAACAATCCAAACCAGCCACTGAGGCAGCCAAAACAGGAGATCTCTGGGTCTCGGCCCCTCCATCCCTGCCCACGATTCTATTCTAATGACCGTCTAGGTGATGCCTCTCTGGGGTTGCCTCTGCTGCCCTCTGCTGTAGGATAGGAGCTAGTGACGCTGGGCTCCGGTTGGTCCATGGATGTGCATCTCTCTAGATTCAGAGAACCTTCGGGTTAGGGCTAGCTCTCGGAATGTAGAACATGCCTGACAGAGATGGGCAATCAGCTGTCTCTTCTGCTCCCCGAAGTGGCTTCTCCCAACCTGCCCCTTTCCTGGAGCCCACAATTTCACCCCGTCTCTCCGCTGATTACCTACATTCCTGATTTATTGAGAAGAGCCCCTTCCTCTCTCCTCTTCCATGCCATTATCATCCATCTTCCTTTTGCTCAGAGTCAAATGATGGCATCGCCCTTGATCCCCTCCCTTTCCCATCTCCTCTGGGAGCCAGATCAATTGATATTTCTTTCTCTCCTATCTTTAATCTCTCCCTACGTTCTGGTTCTCTCCCTGCAAGGCCATCTCCATCCTGTTAAAAACAAAAGGATTAACTGCCCCTTGCTCTTTTCTATCCAGAGCATTGTATTTGGAACTGTTAGGATGACTGTGCTCAATTTGGAGGCTGCTTTTTACCAGCGAGCCATGAGACCCTGGATAGGTCACTTAATTCCTCTTGGCCTCAGTTTCCTCATTGTTAAGATGGAATCATGGTACTTATTTTACAGGGTTGTTGCAAAGAGCAAATGAGATAGGTAAAGAGCTTTGCCAACCTTAAAGCAGCATTTAAGTGCTAATTATTATTATTATCACTATCGTTGCAACTACTTCTGCTACTTAATAAATATACCTTGACCGGATTACTCAACCACCCCCATGTTTTTGTCCCAGGGGAAAATGAGTTCCCAGCTTGCGATATTTACCAAAGTGAAAAAGCAGAATTTCTGAGATCCAGACAGTTCTGAGATGTGTCTATTTGCAGAACCCCACCTGGAGCTGCCTTATCTCCGGGTCCCGGGGAGCCTGAGAAAGGAAATGTTAGACAGTATTGGCTCAGAGTCAACATTTTTTAGCCGCATTGTCAGGAGCCGTAGAGGTGGAGCCTGAGACCATACCTCAAAGACAGCATTACCCCATCGCGGATCTGTCTGAAATGGAGATGGCTGACCTATCGGAGTCACCCAGCTGCCAAAATGGTCGAATAACCCGGCTCCAGATAGCAACAAACGGAGGGATGGAGTCCCTGGGATAGTGTTCCAGGTGTGGGTCCTTGGCTCGGGACTCTTCACCTTTTTCTCAGATATTTATGAAAGCATAGATGGCATGGCAATCTGATGAGCAGATATCTTGAAACTGGGAGGGTTGGCTCATAGACTGGGCAGAAGAGATGGAACCCAAGAAGACTTGGAAAGCTAAAATTGGGAGCCTGATCTCACAGAGGATTGGGAATATGGGAAAATATTGTGATGACAAAGATCTGGTGGTATTAGTGATCAGACTTATTAGTATTAATTATTAGGATTAGTGTTAGTATTAATTAAGGTATTAGTGTAGACTTAATTATGTGGGCACAGAGGACTATGGCAGCCAAAAAAGCTAGCTAATATTTTATTTATTTATTTAAAATTCTTTTTTTACCAATTACATTTAATTTTTTTTAAAATTTTAAACCCTTAACTTCTGTGTATTGACTTATAGGTGGAAGAGTGGTAAGGGTAGGCAATGGGGGTCAAGTGACTTGCCCAGGGTCACACAGCTGGGAAGTGTCTGAGGCCAGATTTGAACCCAGGACCTCCCGTCTCTAGGCCTGACTCTCAATCCACTGAGCTACCCAGCTGCCCCCTACCAATTACATTTAATAACAAATTTCCATGCAAGTTTTCCTAAGTTATATGATCAAACTTATCTCCCTCCCTTCCCTTCCCCCTCCCAGTGCTGGTAGGCCATTTGATCTGAGTAATACTTAATATTATTATGCAAAACAAATTTCCATATTGTTCATTTTTATATGAGAATAATCATATAGAGCTAAAACCCCCAAGCAAAAACCCAAATAAACAAGTCAAAAATGTTATGCTTTCATCTGCATTCTGACTCCAAGAGTTCTTTCTCTGGAGGTGGATAGCGTTCTTTGTCATAAGTCCCTCAGAACTGTCCTGGATCATTGTATTGCTGATAATAGCTAATATGATTTTAGACAGCAGTAAGAGAAACATGGATGGAGAAGGAAGGAAGAAATGAAGGTAATGAGCATTTATTAAATTCTTACTATGTGTCAGGCACTGTGCTAAGTGACAGAGATACAAATAGAAGCAAAAATAAAGACAATTCCTGCCCTCAAGAAACTTGCATTCTTTTTTTTAAAATCCTTATCTTCCAACTTAGAAAGGGGTAGGCAATTGGGGTGGGTGGGTGTGTTAAATGACTTGTCCAGGGTCACACAGCTAGGAAGTATCTCAGGTCACATTTGAACCCTGGATCTCCTGTCTCTAGGTCTGATTCTCTATCTACTGAACCACCTAGCTGCCCCCCCAAGAAGTTTATATTCTAATGAGTTAAGAAAAAAAGAAGTAGGAACACGTAATGAAGGTATTTGGTGTGGGGACTTGAAGTCTAAGGATAAGAAATAAGGTCTGGGCCCTGGAGAGAATAAAGCCTGGCCAGTCTAAACCCTACCACAAAATGGAAGCCCCTGGAGGAATTTGCCAATGGGAGAAGGGATGGAGTTGGGAATTACTGAGCAATATTCCCAAGAGAGAAGGTCCAAGTGGGGTTAAGATATTCTGGACTGAAGATTGGCTAAAATGACAGCAAAGGAAAGTAATAAATGTTGGAGGGGATGTGGCAAAATTGGGACATTAATGCATCTCTGGTGCAGTTGTGAATTGATCCAACCATTTTGGATAGCAATTTGGAACTATGCTCAAAGGGCATTAAAAGACTGTCTGCCTTTTGATCCAGCCATACTACTGCTGGGTTTATACCTCAAAGAGACCATAGGGGAAAAGATTTGTACAAAAGTATTTATAGTCGTGCTCTTTGTGCTGGCAAAAACTTGGAAAATGAGAGGATGCTCTTTGATTGGGGAATGCTGAACAAATTGTGGTATCTGATGGTGATGGAATACTACTGTGCTGAAAGGAATAATGACCTGGAGGAATTCAACGTGAACTGGAAAGACCTCCAGGAATTGATGCACAGTGAAAGGAGCAGAACCAGGAGAACTTTATACATAGACTCTGATACACTGTGGCACAATCGAATGTAATGGAATTCTCTAAAAGCAGTAATGCAATGATCCAGGACAATTCTAAGGGACTGATAAGAAAGAACGCTATCTACATCCAGAAAGAACTGTGGGAGTAAAAACACAGAAGAAAAACACTTGATCACATGGGTCAATGGGGATATGATTGGGGATGTAGACTCTGAACAATCACCCTAATGCAAATATTAATAATATGGAAATAGGTCTTGATCAATGGCACATATAAAACCCAGTGGAATTGCTTGTTGGCTATGGGAGGGGGGTGGGAGAAGGGAGGGAAAGAACATGAATCATGTAACCATGGAAAAATATTCTTAATTAATTAATTAAAATAATAAAAAAAAAGATATTCTGGGCTGAGGAGGCTCCAGGCAGGGATGGAAGTTCCAGGAAGAGACAGCAAGAGAGGAAGAGTTTTGAGGTTGGTAAGTTAGGAAGAGGGCTGGGAGGGGGATGAAAGCTGGCCTGCCTGGGCTGCTCCACAAAATGGAGGTCTTGTCTTCTACCCTCACCAGACTCTACTTGGAGTATTCTGTTCATTTCTAAGGTCCCATTTTAGGAAGAACATTGACAATCTGGAGAACACTGTGAGGAAAGTGACCAGGATGGGGAGGGCTCTAGGAAGAAACAGTGATGTTTAACCTCGAGCAAAGATGATTTAGGCAGAACTTGGTAGCTATAATCAAGGACTTACAGACTTTTGTGCAGAAGGATTGGGTTTGTTCTGCTTGATGCCTAGATCAAAACTATGAGAAAGGAAGAGAAGTCACTCAGAAGCCAGTCAACTCAATATCAGGGAAAACTTCTAAACAGTTCAAGCTGCCCCACTGTGGAATGGAATATCCCAGTAGGTAGCTCTTTGTCCAGGAAAACCGGTGTAGTGTAGCAGGAAATTCATGTTCAAATACATCCAGGCTGGACTGGATGTCTTCTGAGGTCCCCCCAGCTCTGAAATTGGGGAATTCTGAGCCTCAGTGGACGTAGAATAGCACGAGTGCACTGTGGTGAATCTGGATTTAGTCCTGGCTCTCTCTTTTACCAGCCTTGTCACTTAATGATGAAATAAAACAAGGGACAGAAATTCACTTTGAGCAGGATAGTATGGGTAGCCACACACAAAGGCAAGCCATTGTGGCTAGGTCTGAGTGACCTTCAGAGAAACTCAGGGCACAGGGTGACTGTCCTCTCCAATGCCAGATGGTAGCCCTAAAGGCTGGCAATCGTCCCTCTGACATTGTGATAGCTCACTAATGCTGTCTATTCCCCTTTTCTGCTTCTGACTCCCAGCCAGAGCCTTCTCCCTGATTAGACCCCACTCATCAGAGAAACATCTGTTCCAGGTCTTTCAGCCCCTGAGCCACGAAGGATGGAACCAGGCTAATGTTTGAAAGCAGGGCTCAGCCTGTCTGTCTCTAGCTCTCTCAAATCTGACACGGTAGTGTGGAAAGAGACAGCTACATTCTAATTCCAACTCTGCCATGGACTCTAGGGGTGGCTTTGGAGGAGTCATTTCTTTTCATCAGTTTCTTCTTTTGTAAAATGAGAAGTTCAGGTTTCTTCCAAATCAAATATTACTTTTTTTTAAAACACTTACTTTCCACCTGAGAGCCAAAATTGTGTATTGGTTTCCAAGCAGAAGAATGATAAGGGCTAAGCAATGGGGGTTAAGTGACTTGCTCAGGGTCATACACCTAGGAGGTATCTGAGGCCAAATTTGAGCCCAGGACCTCTTATCTCTAGCAAACATTCTTTTGATGTCATTCTTACCTTCCCAACAGAAGATAAGCTCCTTGAGGGCAGGGATGAGTTGATTTTTATCTCTGCATCTCCAGTGCTAGTAAAAGACGTGGCATATAGCAGACAATTAATAGGTAGGTATTGAAAAGATTTGATGTTCAGTAGTCTAGCGCCGCATTTGTTCCAGTGGAGTTGGGACTTGGGTTACACATTGAAGTCTGACATTCTGTGTCATAGATAACTCATAATAATAATTCACATTTCTATAGCATTTTTTTGTGGCTTTCCTGGCTCCATGTCTCAGGGACAGCTAGGTGGCACAGTGGATAGAGCATCATACCTAGCTGGAGCCAGGATGACTTGAATTCCAATTCTTAGACACTTACTAGCTGTGTGACTCCGGCAAGTCTCTTAACCTCTGTTTGCCTCCATTACCTCAACTGTAAAACAGAGATAATAACAGTACTTATCTCTTAGGATTGTTGTGAGGACCAAATGAGTTACTGTTTGTAAAAGTGCATAGCTCAATGCCTGGCTTAATCCCTGCCCCAATCAGGGTGGGCACTTCAAGAACACAGATTGCAGCCCATTCTTGCCTTTTCACCAGGGCGATTCTTCTCCCTGCCTTCCCGTTAAATCCTCCATGGGGTCCACTTGCCAGCTGTGCTGAGGGCAATCTTCCAGAACCAGGATTTTATCATGGATCCCGCTAGTGGTCTAGTGATGCCTGCAGATCCCTTTTCAGAATAATGGTTTTAAATGCCAAAAATACAGAGAATTAAAAAGGAAACCAAAGATTCCAAGTCCATGGGCTTCTCCCACCCCTACTCTCTCCATAGACCCTATGTTAAGAATGCCTGCTCTACTTTTCTTGCCATCATATGGATGCTATCAGTTATCCATCTGTCGTCCCTCTACAAGACACTTTCCCCATCACAAGCTAGTGAAATAGGAGTGAAAATAGCATCGTTCCCATTTTACAAATCGGGTAAGTCAGAGATAGGATGGGAACTGTCCAAGGTTACACACTGAATGATCAATCCCTGAATTCACACCAAAGGTCTTGTGACTTCAATTTGTGTCTTTGTTTTCCCTAGACGCTTTCCAGCCCTAAGAATTGTAGATTTTGGAATTAATATTCAATATCTCCAAAGTATAATATTCATAAAGGTTTATTAATATTTAACCAGAGAGCTAGAGAACACAGGGAGCACTCACCACTCATGTGGAAGAGAGGGCGAGAGAGGCGTTCCCCAAAACTTAAATATAATAACGTAAAAGACACATGTAAGCACAAAGGAAAAGGGAATTTTGGGATGAGGGAAGAATTCTGGGAGTTGAAGTCTATAGGAGATAAAATTTCCACTTATATAGAATATAGAATTGTTCCATAGGCTATAGGATATTAGCACAGTAATAAACCCCAATATAAGGTGACAGCTGGGTAGCACAGTGGATGGAGTATTGGACCTGTGTTCAAATCCACCTCAGACACTGCTTAGTCTTTGTCTGCCTTAGTTTCCTTAGCTGTAAATGGAATTAAAAGTAGCATCTACCCCCTAGGAATGTTATGAGGATCAGATGAAATAATATGCACAAATCACTTTGCAGACCTTAAAGCACTCTACAAATGCCATCATTGTTATTATTATTTCCAAGCACATAAACTAATACATTAGAGATTTAGAGCACAAAGACGCTTCTAACCATCAGAGTCATCTCAGCATCGAATGGACTGACTTAAGAGGGAATGAGCTCCTCATCATCCAAGATATCCAAGCAGGGGCTATTGAGGGGATTCTTGTGTTGGCGTGGAGATCAGATTGGCTTTGGGTCCCTTCCAGTTCTGAGATTGTAAGATTCCAAAGGAGACCAAAAAGCCTTCTCCTGTTATCTGAGTAAGGCTGACTTGTCAGACTAATGACCCTCCCTCTTCCCTGGGTGGCCTTTATCCCAGGATCTCAAAGCATTTAATAAGTGCTTATTAGTGCCAGCCACACTTCCAGGCTACAGACAACTGTTATTACCATTTCAGCCTTGAAGCCCAGAGAGGTTGTGCAATGGTTTAAGGTCATACAATAGTTGGGGGGGTAGGTGGGAAAGGGACTGTTTGAGCTGGGCTGACCAGGTGGGAGAGAAGAAACAACAGCCTTCCCTGGGAGGATTTTTCTTTCCTAAGTTCAGAGTTGACCATCGAGGGAGATGGTGGTGGTTGATGGAAATGAAGCGTGTGTCAAGGGATGAAAAAGTATCCGGGTGGGGGGCGGGAACGAGAAAGCAGGGGAGCACAAGCAAGGACCTGGATTAGCTGTGAAGGAGGTTTTGCAATTTGGGCAATAAGAGATTTGTGTGTTTTCTGACTATTAGAATTGGAAGGAGTCTTAGTAGTCCTCTAATTCTGGGATTCTTCACCGGGGGTGGTGGGCAGGTCTAGTGGCTGGATTTCAGGGGGCCAGCAAACTTGGAGAGGAAAAAGTCACATCTCTTGTTTCAATATAATTTGTTCCTTTTGTAATCCTTTACACTTTGGTGCTTAGAAAAACAACATCCTGAAAGGGGTCTGTAGCCTCTCCCAGACTGCCAAAGGGATCCATGGCACAAAAACAAGACTAAGAATTCAAATCCAATCCACCGTCCTCATTTTATAGCCGAGAGAGCAGAAGCTCAGAGAAGGGAAGTGACTTACCCAATGTTACACAGATTTCAACTGGAAATACTGCGATTTGAACTCAGGTCTCCCAATTCCAAGTTCCACACTTTGTAGGTGGGTTTATATATTTTATTCTCTGTATGTGGGCTTATATACTTTGTTCACTGTCTTCATTAATAGCATGTATCACATTCCTATGATAATTTAAGGTTTATGGAGTTTTTTTTAACCCTTACTTTCTGTCCTAGAATGGATATTAAATATGAGTTCCAAAGCAAAAGAGAGGTAAGGGCTAGGCATTTGTGGTTAAGTGACTTGCCCAGGATCATACAGCTAGGCAGTGTTTGAGACCAGATTTGAACCCAGGATCTCTTGTCTCCAGGCCTGGCTCTCTATCTACTGAGCCACCAGCTGCCTCTTCCAGAGGTATTCTCTAATACACACAAATCTCTTCATTGCTCAGAGGGCAAAATCTCTTTTTTAAGACTTATTTATATCAAATACCAGATGAATTGGATATTTCCATTATAAATAGCATAGAACAGAAAAGGGGACGTGTCACATGAAACTGAAGGTTTCTATTATAGTTAACTTGGTTTAAAAAAGCATATGATTAAGCATATTAATTATTAATATGAATTATTCAATCATAACTATTTTTGATTATATAATAAATATTAGCTATATTGATTAAGTGTTGTTATTCAGTCATTTTTTTCAGTCACGTCCTAGTCTTCATGATTCCATTTGGGGCTTTCTTGGCAGAGATACCAGAGTTAGTTTGCCATTTCCTTTTCCAGTTCATTCTATAGATAAGGAAGAGAGGCAAATAGGGTAAAGTGACTTGCTCAGGATCACGAAGTTAGTAAGTGTCTGCAGCTAGATTTTAATTCAGGAAGGCAAATTTTTCAGGCTCCAGGTCTAGCATTCTATCTACTGTATCAACTAGCTGCCCTGATTATTAATATTAAGTATATGTATTAACTTTTTGCTTTCAAAGTCATCCTGTTTGTCTGGGCTTCTTTTTGAGGATTTCCTGCTATTTTCTTCTCTGCAATAAAAATATAGATGGGGGCAGCTGGGTGGCTCAGTGGATTGAGAGCCAGGCTTAGAGATGGGAGGTCCTGCGTTCAAATATGACTTCAGAAACCTCCTAAGTATGTGACCCTGGATAAGTCACTTAACCCCTATTGCCCAGCCCTTACAACTCTTCTGTCTCGGAACAAATCAATACACAGTACTGATTCTAGGATGGAAGGTAAGGTTTTAAAAAATATGGATATAGAAATACAAATAAATATACATATCTATGATCTAAATATACATGGATGCCTCAGTGACCCTTAGAGTGTCCTCTGCCTGCAAGAAGACTTTGAGATAGGTATTAAAAAGTTAATTACTGCCGTAGACAACACCAAGGCAATCGGAATGCAGATCGAAGCATACCACTCTTCATTTTATTTCCTCCATGAATTTCTCTCTACCGTGATTGATATGTGTCTTGTTTCACAGCATGATGAACATGGAAATATATATTATATGATAACACATGTACAACCTATATCATATGACCTGCCATCTTGGGGAGGTGGAAGAGAACCTGGATGGCAAAATGTCAAGAAATGATTGTTAAACAGTGTATTGTCATGTAAACACTTTTTTTAAAAATAGAAAATGTTATTATCCCATTGGACAGAAGGGAAAACTAAGGCTTGAAGATGGTGAGACCTTTCTTCAGGGCCACGGAACTAGAAATGGAACAGGCAGGACCAAGATCAAAGTTTCTTGACTCCACGTCCAATGTTTTTTCTAATATACTCTACTGCCTCTCTCATGCCTGTAGAGTCTTTGCTTATAGCAGTGATTCCCAAAGTGGGCGCCACTGCCCCCTGGTGGGTGCTGCAGCAATCAAGGAGGGCGGTGATGGCCACAGGTGCATTTATCTTTCCTATTAATTGCTATTAAAATTTAAAAAAAATTAATTTCCAGGGGGCTAAGTAATATTTTTTTCTGGAAAGGAGGCGGTAGGCCAAAAAAGTTTGGGGACCACTGGTTTATAGAATGGCTTCAGTAAAGGTCTAACATGGCTAGTCAGTGGACAAGGTGGGTTGAGCTTCCTGTGAGAGCAGACCCATAGAGGAAGATGGCAGCAGTCACTCTCACAGGCCCTTAACCGTCTCATCCAACTCTCTCCTTTTTACCTAGCAGCCTGGGGCCCCGAGAGAAGAGGAAGGCACAGTTAAATGCTATAGTCTGGGTGGCAGCTAAATGCTAATGATGGAAATGGGGCTCAGAGCCTGGAAGACCTTAGTTCAATCCTGCCTTAAAACACTTCCTCGCTGCGTGACCCTGGGGAAATCATCTAACTTCTCATGTACGAAATGCAGATAATAACATCTACTTCACAGGGCTGGGGTGAAGATCTAATGAGATAATATATGTAAATAGCCATGCAAAGGTAGCTAATATTATTATAGAGCTCGAAGGGACCAGAGTGGTCCTTTTTGGATGGAGGAGGACAATAAGAGGGAAAATGATTCTCTCAACATCACCTGGGTAAAAAGGGACAGAACTGCCGTGTTTGGATGCATTCATGCTAATGTATACAGTTGGGGCAGCCAGGCTTGGAGTCAGGAAGACTTGAATTACAATTCAGCCTTACATATTTATTAGCTGTGTGACCCCGAGCAAATCGCTTAACCCTGTTTGCCTCAGTTTCCTCATCTGTAAAATGAGCTGAAGAAGGAAATGGTAAACCAATCCCATATCTTTGCCAAGAAAACCCCAAATGGAGTCACAAAGAGTTGGCCATGACTAAAACAACTGGATATCAATGAAGTTAAGAAGCCTTCTCTGCTCGGCATGTACTTCGTTTCTGTTTTCTTTTCCAAAGAGAAAGACCTTTGGTCTGGGAAGGGTAACAATGGTGAATAAGGAGTCGAAACCCTAACTGAGTCAGAAGATAGTAAGGGAGCAACTAGCTACCCTAAATGAATTCAAGTCACCAGGTTAAGATGAATTATATTCAGGGATAAACTACTGTTAAATTTTCAGTGTGAACGTTTGTACCTCCAACAAATCAGAACCTGATTGATTATTTTGTTTGTTTTTTAGACTTAAGGAAGTGATGGAGAAAATTTAAAGAATACATATTAAAAGTGTATCATCAGTAAGTGGGTATTTTGGTTTTGTTTTAGAAAGCTAGTTGTTAAATATTGACCTATACAACCCTGAATCTACATCCCATATCTTCTTAAAGACCTGGTGGCTCTGATTGTTGAGCTACTCTTAATCAGCTTTGAAAGATTTTAAACAATGAGAGAGGACATGCAAGTCAAGAGAAGGGCAAATACTGTTCTAATCTTCAAAAAAATGAAGACTATGGAGGCTGTAAACTATCATACAGTAGGCTTTACTTTGATTCCTGAAAAAAATTCTAATGCACACTATTAGAGAGATAATAACAGCGACCTTGAATTCGTTATTTTTCAAACATTCTTTAAAAAATCTTTTTGAGGGGGCAGCTGGGTGGCTCAGTGGATTGAGAGCCAGGCCTAGAGATGGGAGGTTGTAATTTCAAATCTGACTTCAGACACTTCCTAGCTGTGTGACCCTGGGCAAGTCACTTGACTCCCATTGACTAGCCCAGCAAGGCTTTTCTGCCTTGGAACCAATACACAGTATTGATTCCAAGATGGAAGGTAAGGGTTTTTTTTGTTTGTTTGTTTTTTATATTTTTGAGTTCTAAATTCTTGTCCTCTTTTCAGTCCCTCTCCCATTTATTGAGCAACAAGATATTAATTATATTTGTCAGATCATGCAAGAATGTTTCCATGTTAGCCATGTCTCAAAAAAGCAATAAAATGTGAATATATATATATATATATACATATATATATATACTTATACTTCAATTTGTACTCGAGTTCATCAATTCACTGTCTAGAAGAGAAGGGCATTTTTCATCATGAGTCCTTCAGAGTTGTCTCGATCAGAATAGCTAAGTCTTTCACGGTTGATCTTTCCACAATATTGTTGTTACTATGTATAATGTTCTCCCGGTTCTGCTTACTCCACTTTGCATCAGTTCATATAGATTTCCCCAGGTTTTTCTAACAATACTCATGTTGCCATTTCTTACAGCACAATAGTATTCCATCACCAACACATACCACAACTTGTTCAGCCCTTCCCCAATTGATGAGCACCCCTTCAATGTTTAATTCTTTGCTACCACAAAAAGAGCTGCTATAAATATTTCTGTACACATAAGTCCTTTTCCTTTTTCTTTGATCTCTTTGAGATATAGACCCTAGTAGTGGTAATGATGGGTCAAGAGGTATGAATAGTTCTATGGTCCTTTGGGCTTAGTTCCAAATTATTCTTCAGAATTGATGGACCAGTTCACAACTCTACCAGCAATGCATTAGTGTCCCTATTTTCTCATATCCTCTCCAGAATTTGTCATTTCCTTTTTTTTGGTCATGTTAACCATTCTGATAGGTGTGAGGTGGTAACCTCAGAGTTGTTTTCATTCAATTTAAGTTACATTTCCCTAATCAATAGAAATTTAGAACATTTTTCATATGACTATCAATAGCATTGATTTCTTTTTTGGAAAATGTTTATATCCTTTGACTGTTTGTTAATTGGTTCTTCTTTTTATGTATTTCACTCAGTTCCCTATATATTCAAGAAATGAGGCCTTTTCAGAGCAATTTGCTGTAAGACTTTTTTATATTACTTCCTTTCATTGTCTATGGAATATTTTAGGAAAATGCAGTTTCCCCGATTATCTCTTTTAATTAGATCTATTTTTGCTTTTGCTTTGTCTGAGATCATGATTGCTACCCTTGCCGTTTTTTTTTTTACTTCAGCTTTAGCATAATAAATTCTGCTCCAGTCCCTTGTTCTAACTCTGAGTGTGCATCTTTCTGTTTCAAGTGTGCTTCTTGTAAACAATATATTTTTGGATTTTGGTTTCTAATCCACTGATTGATCTTTCTGTGTCTGTTTTTATGGTTGAGTTCATCCTACTCACTTTCACAGTTATGATTACTGTACATTTCCCTCTATCCTAATTTCTTCTTTCCTTTTCTCTCTTTATTTACCCTATCCCTTCTCAAAAGTCTGTTTTGCTTCTGACTGCTGCCTCACTTAATTCACCCTCCCTTTTGTCATCCTTTTTTTTCAGATGAGCTTATTATTAAAAGTTAATTTTTAATGTTAAACTAAATTTTTTTCAACAATTTTATTTAAATTTTCACTTTTATTAATTTAAAAAATCCTAAACTTAAACACCATATGAAATTGGCATTTCCATATACATCATAGAAAAGGAAGAGCATTGTATATGAATCTGCAAATCTTATTACAAACAACTTGTTTTTCTTTTTGAATGCATGTAAAATATTACTTTTTTTTTAACCTTTAACTTCCGTGTATTGGCTTATAGGTGGAAGAGTGATAAGAGTGGGCAATGGGGGTGAAGTGACTTGCCCAGGGTCACACAGCTAGGCAGTGTCTGAGGTCAGATTTGAACCCAGGACCTCCCATCTCTAGATCTGGATCTTAATCCACTGAGCCACTCAGCTACCCCCTAGTATTTTTTTTTAAACTCTTACCTTCTTAGAACCAGTACTGTGTGGTTCCAAGGCAAAAGAGTGGTAAGGGATAGGCAAGAGGGATTAAGTGACTTGCCCAGAGTCACACAGCTGGGAAGGGTCTGAGGCCTTTTTTGATTTGAACCTAGGACCTCCTGTCTCTAGGCCTGACTCTCAATCCACTGAGCTACCCAGCTGCCCCTTCACATATTACTTTTTTTAAAAAAACCTTACCTTCTATCTTAGAATCAATATAAGTATCAGTTCCAAGGCAGAATGGTAAAGACTAGGCAATTAAGGTTAAGTGACTTGCCCAGGGCCTCATAGCAAGGAAATGTCTGAAGCCAGATTTGAACCTAGGATCCAGGCCTAACTATTTCTCCACTGAGCCACCTGGTTGCTTCAACATATCACTTTCAAAACTATAATACTTGCCAGTGATTCTTTCTGGATTTTCTCCTATTTTTTTTTTTTTTTTGCAAATTAAACAAAATACTTCACAATTTGGAATTATGTAAATAGAGCAATCAAAACATCTATGTCATTTTACCCAGAGATTTCACTACTAGCTTTGTACCCAAAAGAGGTCATAGATAAGAAGAAAGTCCCTATACAAATCAAAATATTCTTGCACTTTTTGTGATCACAAAGAATTGGAATTAGTAGATGTCCATTATTTGGAGAATGGCTAGACAAATTGTGGTGTGAGGTTGTAAGCGTATATAACTGTGCTGAACAAAATGATGAATATGATGAATACAGAAAACAATACACAATGACTACATCAATGTAAATGGAAAGAACAACAAAAACAAAAAGTAAAGATTAAAAAATTACAACAAACGAGCTTGAGTCCAAAGGAGATACTTAAGAAGACACTCCCATTCTGCCCTTTCCTACAGGCAGGAGATCAACTTGTGTTGTACATTTTACGTTTTTTCAGACTTTTTTTTTTTTGATATGTTGATCAATTTTCCTGATTTTTTCCTTTTTCTTTAAACATTAAACTAGATGCAATGGCTCTCTAGGAAAGGGTGGGATTTGGGGAAAATTATAGTGATGTAAAAAAAAACTCCAATAAAAAATTTATTTTAGGAATGTAAACTCCTTGAAGGCAGGCACTATTTTCACTCTTTTATTTGCAACCCTAGTACATAGTAAGTCTTAATAAATACATACAGATGGGAAAAAAAATGCTTCAGGGGCAGCTAGGTGGCTCAGGGTGCAGATATCCAGGCTTGAAAATGGGAAGTCCTGGGTTCAAATGTAGCCTTAGACACTTCCTAAGATGTGTGACTCTGGGCAAGTCACTTAACCTCAATTGCCTGGCCTTTATTGTTCTGCCATGAAACCAATACTCTTATCAATTCTAAGACAGAAGGTAAGGGGTTTTAGGCTCAAGCAATCTCTTCTACTTTGGGCCGGTTCTGAATATTAAAAAGTCTTTCTTTGAATTATCTAAACTTCTCTCCCTGTTTCTTTCCCCATTTCTTCTAGTTCTACCTTCTGGAGCAAAATAGGGGAAAAAAATCTGTATTTTCTACCCTATGGCAGTTCTTCAAAGATTTCAAGCTGTTAATTGTCTCCTCTTTGTCTTCTTTCCCGAGGGCTAAGTATCCCCAATTTCTTCAACTTTCTCCCAATAGCATGGTCTCAAGATTCCTGACTTTTCTGGTCTTCCAGTTTCCTAGATCCTTGTCAAAATTGTTCTTAAAATGTGGCCCCAGGGTTCATATTCTCTGAAGGTCAGAGTCACTTTTTCTTCCTTCCAGACCTTGGGAGCGACTGGAGATGAGTTGGAAATGTAATCAGCAGGGCTTGTGGAGCTCTAATTCTGATTGGCAGAGTAGAGGTGCTGGAGATTGGTATGAGCATCAGCACCAGGAATCAGATTCTGTATATGTCAAGGATACCTGCAAAAAGAATGGAAGAGAAGGGGCCCAAGGAGGTATTGGTGTCTGTTGGCCAGAAGCCCATGATCTAAACATAAGTAGTACATGTTCTGGACAACAGACAAACCAAAGAGCATCATTAGAAGCAGCTACCAAAGGAACTGAGCAAGCTACATCCCAAAACCTTGAGAAAGTCACTGTGTATACAGAAAATCAACTTCACACCAGAGGAATGAATGAATAGATTAACAATGGGAAATAAAATGGCTGGAAAACAAGTAGGAATAAGGATGTTGTTCACAAAGACCAATCCACTGAGCTGGATAGCATGACTCAGGACATGGATGTTGAGTGGAAGTATATTCCTGCTTGTTCAAAAGTTGAAGACAATGTTGAAGCTCACAGATTAGCCAGAAAAGCAGCTAGAAAGAAGCAAGAAGACTTGATACTTGCAGATATTGAATTTGTTTAACTCTGCATTGGAATCTTCAAATCACTTTCTCTTTACCATTTCTGGAGCTACCACGTCTTGGAGCCCTGTTCCATGGATTTCTTTGGCCATTTTCTTCATATGCTTTCTCAGTTTTTCTGCATGCTACTTTTAATTTCTTTTAAAATACTTCGAACAAAATTTATGTGGACATTTGTTATTAAAATTTAAAAAATGAAAAAAAAAATAAAAACAAAACCAATTAGTTTTTAGTGGTTATTTACTAAGTTGTTATAGTAAGAACAGTTGGTATGAGCTACCACGAGTAATATATACAAATGAATAAATTCAGTTTAGGATTAGCTAACGATTAGGAACTGTTATTGAATGCTCAGATTTTGTGGTAAGAAGTAGTTCCAGCCATTGATAGATTTTAATAGCCGAATCAAGTCAACTTTGAAATTTAGCATTAATGGTAAACTAATCATTTAGATATGAGTATATATAATTGGCTATTTGTCAAAATCTCTTTTCGAACCCTTTTCAAAATTTGTTTGTTACGAGTTAACTGCAAATTAATCAAAAGGACAGAGAGATTTCTTACCTGGCCAAGATTAAATTTTTTCTTTCAAGGGGGCTGTCAAAATCTACTTTCAAAATAGGATAACCAAATGATGCACTATACTCTAATCCAATCCAATGTTGAATTGTCAGAAATCTCATCTTAGCTACACCCTGGATCTTCTTACATTAGTTAGGGTTAGAAGTGAAATATTGCAAAACACTTGTACTGGAATCCCTCCTACATACCCACACCTCAATTTAGTTTACCTTTCCTTTTTTTGTTAAAAATTTCCTTGATGTAAAAATAAAATGAACTGGAGAAGGAAATGGCTAAAAACAAAAAGTTTTTGATGTCATCCTTATCTTTGTTCTTCTTTTCCTATAATAAAAATCCTGTTGATGCTGATAGTCCCTGTGACTCAGACCAAATTGAGTGCGCAGGCCTGCACACCCACTGACTTGTATGACATATCTCTTATTAAAGCCAATGGATCCTTCCCTCCCCCCAAATGTGACCCCAGTGAGCAGCTAGGTGGCTTAGTGGATTGAGAGCCAAACCTAGAGATGGAAGGCCCTGGGTTCAAATTTGGCCTCAGACCCTTCCTAGCTGTATGACCCTGGGCAAGTCACTAACCGTTATTGCCTAAACCTTACCACTCTTCTACCTTAGAACCAACACACAGTCGTGATTCTACCTAGGATGGTTAAGAGATGTGGGGGGCAGGTCACACAGCTAGGAAGGGTCTGGGGTCAAATTGAACCCAGGCTCTCCAGTCTCTAGGCTTGGCTCTCAGTCCATTGAGCCACTTACCTGCCCCCCACGTACTGATTCTAAGATGGAGGTAAGGGTTCAAAAAAATATGACCCTAGAACTAAGAGTAACATTCCAGATGTGGTCTAGCCAGGGAAGAGGGCAGTAGGATTATTTTTTCTTCTCTCACTGGATGATGCACTCCAGATGTGGGAGGAAGCCCCTTTCTCCCGTCTCTCTGTCTCCAAGCCAGTCCCAGCTGGCTAGGGTCCAAGTTTTGGACCCCATTTGGTGTGAGGGGGAGACAGCTGGGAAGGAGAGTAGCCAGGCTCAGGTCTCTGCTGCTTCCTTATTTTGGGGACAGGGCAGGTGAGAGATATCAGCCTCCTCTTCTGTAAATTGAGGGAGTTGAATAAGATGTGGGTCAACATTGGTATAATTAGTATAATTGATATAAATGATAATGGTATAATCGGCACAATGATAGTCAACGCTGGTATAATTAATTACCCTAGACTTAGAGTCAGAATGATCTGGGTTTGAATGCTGTTCCAGATACTAGCTGTGTGACTAGGCAAACCCCTCTATATCTCAGTTTCCTCATCCATACAATGAAGGGAGTGCCCTGGATGGCCTCTAACGCCCCTTCTGCTTCTAAGTCTCTAAAATCCATTCCAGATTTCTCTCTGTGGCCCACAGCCGGACCTCTTCAGTGTCTTTCTTCCGTCCCCCGTCTCTCCAGACCATCCTTGGGAAGGCAGGGAGGAGCCCTGCCTCCCGTCTCAAGCTAGACACATTTTTGAATAGATATTGGTCACTGCCTTCCGGCTTCTTTGGGGAGTGCCTGCCGGGCATGGGGAAAGAGTCGGGAATCGCAGAGGCCAGGACCGTGGCTGTTTTACAAATATCTCACCTTTGGGTGAGGCTCCTTAAGCTGCGCCTCGCATAGAAGTTTAGAGTTGTCTCTCCGGAAAGGGCCTCGGCATTTACTTAGTCTAATCTCGCACCCAGCTCTCTAGTTTACTTTCCTTCAATGCTGAGCTTCACGCTCAGAGTCTGTCCAAGCCTGGGAGGTACCTCTGGAAGGGGACAAGCGGAAGTATGAGTGGATCTCGACTTACGGACGTCTTTACATGTGAAATAAAAATAAACTGGGGTCCTAGGAGGGCCCCACTGAGGACGCTCAAATTAGACAATGCACGTAGAAATTAGAAAAGGAGTTTTCCCCGCGCGAGGGATTCCTGTTCGTAGTGGCACACGCACACTTTTAGCCCAGAGTCCAAGGCTAAGGCCAGGACGCTGGGTGGAGTCTGTACGTAGCCCATGTGGACGGCCATGGTCCAAAGCAGCCAGCAGAGGGTGCCAGAACTCGCCACTCAAACCTCCAGCCCGACTGGTCTTGGGTGTGGCTGGCTGAATAAGTGATTTTTCATTCATTCATTCAGCCTCTAGTTAACTGCCTTTTGGGCTGCTGCAGGCAAAGCAGTTACACAAATGGAAGCAATTCTAGTAGTCGAGTAGGGGGACGAGGCGCGTCCGCCGACGTTGCTCTTCAGCCTTTGGTGCGGAGCGTCGCAGAGATGCTGGGGTCCGCGGGTTTGACTGTGGCTGAGGGGTCCAGTAGGACCTCGGAAGGCTCTTCCCACGTCGCGCACGCACAGTTTGTTTGGACAGGTGGGATGGAGAAGCCTCCAGATGTGCACCCTCCGTTTCCTTTGTGTAACTGATTCTGCCTTGCTCAGAGAGCACAATGCCTTCTTTGATTAGGGCATGCCGTGCAGGGTGGGTCTGTGCCAGCGTTTCCCCTGTCTCACCCTTAATACTAGACCTTGAGGGGCAGCTGGGTGGCTCGGTGGATGGAGAGCCAGGCCCAGAGACAGGAGGTCCTGGGTTCAAATATGACCTCAGACACTTCCTGACTGTGTGACTCCGGGCAAGTCACTTAATCCCTCTTGCCTATCCCTTACCACTCTTTTGCCTTGGAACCACACAGTACTGATTCTAAGAAGGTAAGAGTTAAAAAAAAAAAAATACTAGGGGGTAGCTGGGTGGCTCAGTGGATTAAGATCCAGATCTAGAGATGGGAGGTCCTGGGTTCAAATCTGGCCTCAGACACTGCCTAGCTGTGTGACCCTGGGCAAGTTACTTAACAGCCATTGCCTAACTCTTACTACTCTTCTACCTTAGAATCAGTATCCAGTATTGATTCTAAGATGGAAGGTAAGGACTTAAAAAAATAAATAAATAGTTCAAATCTGTCCTCAGACACTTCCTAGCTGTGTGGCCCTGGGCAAGTCACTTGACCCCCATTGCCCAGCCCTTACCGCTCTTCTGCTCTGGAACCAATACATGGTATTGATTCTAAGATGGAAGGTAAGGGTGTAAAAATAAAATAAAATAAAATAAAAAAATGCTAGACCTTGAGAGGGTCCTCGAACCAATTCTGACGCTCAGCCAAGTGCCAGCGCTTGCTTTGTGTGAGTTCTTAAAACAGACTTAAAACAGATAAAGGGTTGGCATTTGGGCTCCCTGGCCAGTCTGTGGGAGTCGTGCTTTCTGCAGCATGTCTGAATGCTTGGCACTTCAGCTGCAGAGAGGATCACACTGGCTGGCACCTTCTTTTGCTAGGTGATCTTCCTAATCTTCCTAAGACAATTCACATGGAAGTAGTTCAATTTCCTGGCATGATAGGTCATCCAGATTTCACAGGCACACAGCAGCGAGGCAGGCACCAGGATGGGCTCTGGAGACCTTCAGTTTGGGAGGCAGCCCAATCCCTCTTCTCTCCCATACTTTCCTTCAGAGCCTCATCATCTAGGTGGGCATCCCCGGCAGGTATACTGCTGAGGTAAGCAAACTTATCCCCAGCATCCCAAATGCCACCATTTGCTGAAACCAGTGGTTCCACGGATGGGTGGCGTGGATGGTGGCTCATGGAGGACCTCTGTTTTCTTAGTGTTAACTGTCAAACCAAAATGAGCACAAACTGCAGAGAATAAATCCATGCTCCATTATAGCTCTGCATTGGAGGCTGCATTGAGAGCACAGTCATCTGTGAACAAAAAGCCAGACCCTCGCTCTCTCTCTCCATTTATGTCTTGGCTTCAAATATTGTCATGTACACAAAAGATGAACAGCATGGCAGGGAGAGCCAGGAAGGAGCACAGCTGACAGAGTGTTGTGGGATGGGAAAGAGGAGAATGGAAGGTTTCCCAGAGGGAAGAGTACCTGAGCTTGAACTTAAACTTAGTTAAGTATTTTAATAGACTGAGGTAAGTTTGGGATAACTAGGTGGCACCATAGTGCATAGAATATTGAACTCAAAGTCAGGAAGACCTGAGCTCAGATTTGTCCCCAGATGCTAGCTGTGTGACCTTGACCAAGGCACTTAACCTCTATTTGCTTCAGTTTCCTCATCTGTAAAATGGGGACAATCATAGCACCTACCTTACAGGGTTTTTGTGAAGGTAAAATGAGACAATAGTTGTAAAGTTCCTAGCACATAGTAGGTGCTATATATGTTATATATCATTAAAAACAACAACAGCCCTTATTTTCCATCTTAGAATCAATACTAGAAGAGTAGGAAGGGCTATGCAATGGGAGTTATTTGACTTGCCCAGAGTCACACAGCTAGGAAGTATCTGAGGCCAGATTTGTACACAGAACCTCCTATCTTTAGGCCTGGCTTTCAAGCCACTGGACCACCTAGCTGACCCCTGAATGTTAACTATTATTAAGAAGAGAGAACATAGCAGGGGGGAAGAAGGGCTGGGCAAAATGGGAAACAATGGATACTCCAGCTAGCTGGGAACAGTGTAAGACAGATAAGGCTGGAAGGGTGAGTTGGAATCATATTATAAGCTTGATTGTCAACCTGAGGAGTTGAGACTTCATTTTATTGGTAGTAAGGAGTCATTGAAAGTATTAGAGCAGGGGAAGGATATAATCCGACCTGAATTTTAAGATGATTCTAGCAATATGTGCCATGTGGAATGAAGAGGGGGGGAAATGAAGGAAGCAAGGATAGGAGGCCATTACAAGATAGGTGATGAAAGCGTGAACTAGAATGTTTTTTTTTGGGGGGAGGGTGGAATGAGAGGATGGATGAGACTCTCAGGAGGAAGAAAAAACATCCACTTGGGGACTGATTGGGTTTCAGAGCATGGTGGGAGGGGAACAATGGCGATCATTGGGAGGTTCCAAGTTACCCGCTGGAGAGCTCTGTCAAAGGAGTCTCAACATGGAGAACAGAGGTCCCCATTCAGAATCAATGCCTAGAACCAGATGCAGCCTTTCAGCCCTGATGCTCAGGGGATACTGTGGGGACTAAACAATGTGAGCATTGATATAGTCCCACTGCGCTCTCATTCTCTCTCTCTCTTTCTCTCTCTCTCTCTCTCTCTCTCTCTCTCTCTCTCTCTCT
>NC_058132.1:97096581-97157650 GCF_016433145.1 Gracilinanus agilis
CTTTATCTCCCTCTCTTCCTCTCCCTCTCTCTCTCTCCCTCTCTCTCCCTCTTTTCTTCTCTCTCTCTTTCTTCTCCCTCCCTCTCTCTGCCTCTCCCTCTCTCCCCCTCTCTCTTCCTCTCCTTCTCTCTCTCTCTCCTCCTCCCCCCACTCTCTCTCCTGCCTTTCCTGCCACTCCTTTCCTCCCATCTTCCCCCAAAACACATACACACACATACCCCAGTACAATCCCTGCCTTTACCTAGGGAGAAAGAAATAGCCTAGTTAGATGTGTGTTGGAGACCAGCGATCCAGGAATGCTTATATAACTTGGATATATAATGGGCCTCCTTTATTTCACTCCTATCCTCATCAAAGGCCTCATTCTGGTGGGGAGGTGACTCTAGGTCAGTCTGCCTTGAATTTTCCAACCATAAAATGAATTTTCTCTAGTAAACCCTTCCTCTTGAGCCTCAGGGTGGAATGGCGGGGGACCGTGGCCTCTCAAAGGCTATGTCAGCAGAGGGTGAGCTGAAGTGGATCCTACTAATAGAGAAGATCTTTGAGTAGAGGCCAGTGAGTTTTGGAGAGTCTCATCTGAGGCCACTGGGGGATTTTTTGGCCATAGTAACTCATGAAGACTCATGCCCTAAGGGATGCCTCAGTGAAAGGAAGAAGGGAGTTGGGGAAGTTGTGACTCTTTTACCCTATGCTATAGGGGAAAGAAGATTGATTTTGGAGGGAGAAGACCTGGTTCAGATCTCAGCCCTGCCACTTTCTGGCTAGCTGACCTTGAGCTAGCCAGGCAATGTCTCTGAGCTTTAGCTTCTTCACTTGTAAAACTGGAATAATGATCCTGGCACTACCTAACCATACAGGGTCATTGTGAAGAAAGCATTTCATGTACTATAGAAATATGATTATTATTAGTTTGAAGTATTGATTGGCATGTTATTATTATGTAACAGCCTCCAGGGTTATCCATGTGCCTCAGGCAAATACCTGTTCAAGTCACAGGGTCACGGAATGATCTATCTAAAGCTAAAAAAAGCCTTGGAAGTCATCTGGCCTAAACCCCTTCATTTTGCAGATAAGGAAACTGAGGCCCTCTTAATTTATCAATAAGTATTTAGAGGAGGGGTTAATAGCCTGAGGGTCCATGCATAGGTTTTAGGGAGTCCAGGAGGATCATGGTCATGACTTGGAGCTCTGGAGGAAGCGGGGCTATCAGAGATTAAGCTTTGACAGAGCCAATCACACTGGTTGTCAAGGTTCTGAGTAAGCCCAGTGACTGGCCATGTTTCTCTTATTGGAAGATCAACCTAGCTAAGCACAGAGGAGCTCATCGCCGAAGAGAGAGCCACCAAAGAAGGAAGAATTTAATATTTAATAATTATCTAATTAATAATTATAATAAAATATATATTGTATAAAATAATACATAATAAAATCATAAAATAAAATAATAAAATAATAATTTGTGAAACCATCTTCTAAGGCTTAGAGGTCTTGGGGCCTCTTCCACTATGACTGTGGAATAGGAGCTGTTCTACCCTGATGAAATAAGTCACTGAGCCATGGGATCAGAGCATCACAGATCTAGAGCAGGGGTTCCTAACCTTTCTGGTGTCCCTAGATCCCTTGAGCAGTCTGGAAAAGACCCCCTTCTCAGAATCATGCTTTTAAATAAGCTATAAAAATAAATTTTATATTTTTATATTTTATATTGTATGTATACAATTTAATATATATTCATATATTATAAACAAACTATAAAATAATATATAGGATTACAAAAAGTCAATGATAATAGTTAATAACAACTGATATTTACAAAGGACTCTAAGGTTTGCAAAATACAAAAATTTCATTTTATCTTCACTACCACTGCCTCATTCTACAGATGGGGAAATGGAGGCAGACACCAATTCTGTACAAGATCATATAGCTACTAAGAGTCAGAGGCATGGATTTGAATTCAGATCTTTCTGATTCCAAGTCCACTGCACTATCCACCATACCATCTAGCTGTTGCCTAAAATGCTATGGAAATTCAGTTATCATAACATATTTTTAAAAGCAAGTACTGAGATCTCGGGTTAAGCAACCCCCAATCTAGAGACTGAGCAGCCCTTAGAGGCCATCTGGTCCAACCCCCTCATTTGGCATTTGGGGAAAGTGGAGCCCAAGGTAGTTTAGTAATTGGTTTAAGGTCACACAGTTAAAAAGCATCAGAACTGGCATATGAACTCGGGCCCTCTGACTTCAAGGCTAGTTTCCTTCCATCTGTGACATATTTTCTGTTTCTTAAGATCCGTTCCAGCTCTGACCTTCCTCCATACGGAGGGCTCCTTTAGTTTTAAAATCCTGCCATGCCTTCGTTTTGATTGATTTTTCCTCTCTCTTTGCATTCTTCCCTTTCTTGGGAAAAGGCCAGAGCTGAGGCTGGAGCCCCGAATCCCAAGGTCTTGGTACCTCGTAAGACTAGCCATAGTTTTTGTGGTCCAGCAGCCCCCCTCATTTCCAGGACCAAAGGCAAATTGATCCTTGGAGCTCGGGCATCGAGCCAACGCAACATTTTCCCCTCTTGAGTCAGAGAAGGTCCCAGAACAGGAAACCACAGCAGACGGGCTGAGGTTCTAAAATATAGAGACCGCCCTGAAATCAGAGCCCAGCTCCCCCCATCTCCCTTTGCTAAGTTCTCCGGCACAGCTGGATTCCATCAGCAGCCCTGTAAGGATGGGGGGGTGTTGCATCAGCAGTCAGAAAGCCCTTGCCTGTGCTAGCCAGCCAATGGGGTCCTTACGAGTGTACAGAACCGAGGCTCTGGCTTCCCCTCTGCCCAGCCCCCTCCATCCCACTGCCTTATCCCTGGGGGGACGGGGCCTGAGATGCTTGGAGTTGGGAAAGGGCCCTTCCCTCCTTCTTAATCAACTCACAGAATGTCAGAGCTGTAAGGAAAGGCAAGGGTCCGAGAAGGGATACGGGGAAACACACACACACAGAACCGAAACAAACATCAAGTCTGATGGTGCCACAATCACTGGGGATGCAGCCAGCGTCAGCTGTGTGTTCATCGTGGAGGTCTTCTTGACGAGGGTGGCTTAGAAGGAAAAGAAAGAGAGTTCGGTGGGCAGGAAGGTCCTTCTAAATTGGAGAGATGTTCAAAAATCATAGGGAGACCTCAAATTGGATAAGTCGTGGCCAGGATGGACCGGGAATCAGGAAGGAGCTGAGTTTAAATCTGACCTCTGATGCTTCTAAACTGGGAGACCCTGAGCAAGACACTTTTCCTTTTGGAGGCTCAGTTTCCTCGTCTGAAAAAACGAAGGCGCTAGATGAGATCATCATCAGACTCTTCCCATTCTAAAATCCTAAAAGAGTGTGACTAGTGTGATGAACCCTTATGAAAACTCATACAGAATTATATCCACGAGGCAGCACATAATAATGAGAGCATTTATTTTATTTTTAAAAACCCTTACTTTCCACCTTAGAATCATACTGTGTATCAGTTCCAAGGCAGAAGAGCAGTAGGGGCTAGACAATGGGGGTCAAGTGACTTGCCCAGGGTCACATAGCTAAGAAGTGTCTGAGGTCACATTTGAACCCAGGACCTTCCATCTCTGGTCCTGGATCTCCATCCTCTGAGCTACCCAGCTGCCCCCATAATGATAGCATTTAAAGGTTTGCAAAGTGATGATCTCATCTGCTCCTCCCAAAAATCTTTATGAGGTGGTTGCTTACAGATGAGGAAACTGAGGCAGATTAAATGACTTGCCCAGGGTCACATACCTAGTAAGTGTCTGAGGCAGGATAGGAACTCAAATCTTATTGGATTCAAGTCAAACTCTCTACTATATGCCATGAACTATAGAATATCAGGACTGGAAGGGAACTTGGAACATAGAACATGGAATGTTAGATCTAGGTTAAGCCATAAGAAACCATCTTGTATAATTATCATGTCATTCAGAAAGGAAAACTGAGGACCAATGAAAGGAAATGACTTGTCCAAGGACACTCCATAGGAGGGTAGATACTAGAAGTCAGTGGGTGGGGAATGGGGAAGATTTTTTATTCTATCACTTCCCTTAGAAGCCATTATTTTGTCATACATTGACTTCTCCAAATAGTCTTTCCAAACATTTCTATTTATATATCTTGGCAACAATGAATCCCTGAGTGTGTTGCCCAGTGTGTAGAGAATGCTCATTATAGTGTAAATATTGGTGGATTTTGAGTCAGTAGACCTGGTTTTGAATTGAATTTTGAATTTAAACTCTGAAATCTACTTCTGGGTAGCCTCAGTTTCCATATCTGTAAAAGGAGGCTATGAATACTTTCAGGACCTACTTCGGGAATCATAAAAACAAGAGTTACTATTTGGTCTGGAATGGCATAGTAGAAGTAATTATGAGGCTAAAGTGAGATAAAGCACTTAGCACAGTGCCTAGCACATAGTAGGTGCTTTAAAATGTTAGTTTTTATTATCCTTATTATTACCCTTGAGGTCGCTTCCTACTCTAATTCTAAGAGTCTAACTACTATAAAAGACTGATTCTAAAATCCTTAGATATTATAGTTTTCTGAATCTAGATCTCCTAAAGGGCCCCTATCGTGTTATATGTCAGCCACTGTATTAGGTGATAGAGATACAAAAACAAGGACAAGCTATTGCCAGCAGTCAAGGACTTTACATTCAACTGGAGAAAGCTATAACATGTATACAAATAAGTATAATAGTATAATGTGATTAGAGGGCAGTTGGGTGGTGCAGTGGATAGAGCTCTGGGTCTGGAGTTAGGAGGAACTGAATTGAAATCTGGCCTCAGATACTTATGGGTTGTATGACCCTGGGCAAGACATTTAACCTGTTTACCTCAGTTTCCTCTTCTGTAAAATGAGCTGTAGAGGAAAGTGTTTAACCACTCCTGTATTTTTGCCAAGAAAATCCCAAATGGGGTCACAAAGAGTTGGAAATGACCGATATGCCTGAATAATAACATATGTGATTTGAAGAACTAATCAGCAGGGAACTCAAAGAAGGGTTTCAGTAGGAGGTGGCACATGAGCTGAATCCTGGAGGAAGCTCAGGAATCTAAGATGCAGAGGGAGGAGCAAGTTCATTTCAGGCTTGTGTATAGGAATGTGAACAGGAGACGTTTTACTTCAAAGTTTGTAGTGCCCAAGTAGGGGAGTTTCGTTGGAACAAAATATGTGAAGGTGAGCAATGTGAATAAGCCTAGATAGCAAGTTGGAGTCAGACTGTGAAGGCTTTAAGTGCCAAGATGAGGAATTTGCATTTTATCACAGGGGTAATAGGGAGCCACTGAAAGTTTATGACCAGAGGAATAGCATGGTCATAAATATGCTTTAGGTCAGGCATATGCTTTAGGAAAACTATTTTGATAATTTCATGGAGGAGGGTGGGTTGTTGTGGGGAGAGACTGGAAGCTGGGAATTCAATTAGGAGGCTACTGCAATAATCCAGATGAAGGTTGAAGAGTCCCTAATCTAGTCACAGTTGTGTTAGTAGAGTAAATGAAAGAGATGGTGGGTAAGCAGAAATAGAATCATCAAAATTTGGCACCTGATTGGGTATGCCGAATGAAGGTAAGAGAAGAGCAGAGGCTAATGCTGGGATTGTGAACCTACATAACTGGAAGGTTGGTGGTACCTTCAATAGAAATAGAGAAGTTGGGGTGGGGGGGAAATGATGAGTTCCATTTTGGATATGTTGAGTTTGAGATGCTAGTGGGACATCTAAGCAGAAATGTCTGGCAGTTAATGATGTGGGACTAGAGTTTAGGAGTGATGAGGGCTGGATGCATAGCTCTAGGAGTCTTTTTTGGAGACATGGCAGTTGAATCTATAGGAGATGATGAAGGAATTGAGAGAGAGGCAGAAGAAAAAGGCCAAGGCAGAGCCTTGGGGGATCTCTGTGCTTGGGGAACTGGTCATAGATTATGAGCCAGCAAAGGAGTATGAGAAGGAATTTTTTGACAAGTAGAAATGGGACCAGGAGTTATGAATGCTCAAGGAGGTGGTAGTGTCAAAAGCCATAGAGGTCAAGAAAGATGAGGGCTAGGGGCAGTTGGGTGGTTCAGTGGATTGAGAGTCAGGCCCAGAGATGGGAGGTGCTGGGCTCAAATCTGGCCACAGACTCTTCCTGGGCAAGTCACTTGATCCCCATTGCCTAGCCCCTTACTACTCTTCTGCCTTGGAACCAATACCTGGTACTGATTCTAAGACAGAAGGTAAGGGGTTAAAAAGAAAGAAAGAAAGATGAGGGCTGAGAAAAACCATTAGAATCAGCAATTCAAAGATCCTTGATGATCTCAAAGAGAATGGTTTCAATGGAGTGGTGAAATCAGAAGCCAGATCACAAGAATTTGAGAAGTGAATTGGAAGAAAGAAATAAAAGCAAGGAATTTGGCCATGAAATTTAGGAGAGCTATGGGCCAGTACTGGCCAATTTTTAATGTCTTCTTGTTTATTTGATGCTAGTTAAGGAAGATGGAGGTATTGGAGGGGGTGGAAGATCCAACCCATGTCTGATCCAAACCACCTGCCTCTCCAAACCCCTACCACCATCATTGTCTGCATTCAAGTTTCCCCCTACTCCCTAACAATTATTTCTCCATCTTTATAGGTGACGTCTGATGGCAGGTGATGAGATCAGTAGCTTACCTGCCACCAGACCCAGCTAGTTATTTGTTTATTGCGACCTTCCCCGTCTAACCCCAGTGTGTACTGGCAGGGATAGCAGAAAGAAGCACACTGTCACTCACCATGTGGGGTCCTTCCAGCATCCCTATAAGCCCAGGACCCCACATTGCCCATAGCCTTTGGAAGGCCCAGAGGCAAGTGAAAGGGGCCTTGTCTTAGCCACAGAGGTGCCAGTGTCCTTCCAATCTTTTCATCCTGGCCTCCAGCCTGGACCAAGCCTTTGATCCACCACTGGGATCAGCCAGGAGCCTAAATGGGGTAGAGTTATAGTGAATTGGCACCTCCTAAAGCCCACTGCTGGGAGTTAGGGAAACATTCTCCCTCTCTCGACTCCTTCTCCCTCCCCTATCCCCCAGAAAGGAGATTTCAAGATTGGAAGGCTACCTGCTATTCTAATTCTTATCTTATCACCAATAGTTAGGAGGTATCCAGAATGTATCTGAGGCTGCCAAAGAAAGAACTGCTTGGCGCCAGCTTCCCCAGAGCCTAATGGTTCCACCCTTCCCTTGTCACCTGTCTTATCATGGATCAATGGAAGCTTAGGTGCTCCCACCAAAAAGAAACTCATGAGCTGCTCCCTAGATAATAATCTACCTCTGCCCATCCCTTTACCCCTTTTACCATTTTGTCCCCTTCTCTCTAGCCATGGCTGGAGAGAACATCTATATCAGGGATACTGGAATGTAGAAAGAATTCATGCTTCAGGTGAGGGTTGCACTCAGTGGCTTCTGAAACCCTTTTTAACTCTGGGACTCCATCATTCTAAAGCAGAAATCAGTAGAAATGACACTCTGGAAAGTAAAAAATAAGATGTAGATACTGGAGATGATTACCATTATTATTTTAGGACCTGATGTTGGCCTTCAGGGTTAGAACCCTAGAGGAAAGCCAAGGAGATGAGGCCATGTAATTCTCATGGCCCCTTTGGGGGCAGGCTGGCCTCCGAAGAGTAAAATCATGGAGTCACTTGCAGCATCCTCCCACCAGTGTTCATTTGGGGCTCTGGGCAGGATGTAGAGAGAGAGAGAGAGAATTATTTGCATCTCTGCATTATTGTCAAAGTCTCAGCATGAGAGAGTGGAGAGACCCTGTATTCAGGACCATAGTTGGAATTGTGGCTTCGGTATTTATTAGACTTGGGCAATGCGCTTTCATTTTATAGATCTCAGTTTCCCCAATTGTAAAATGAGGACATTGGACTAGATGATTTCCATGATTCCTTCCATGAGTAAATCCCATGTATCATCCAGGGGTAAGAGTGAATGATCCTTGAATCAAGAAGACCTAAGTTCAAATAAAGCCTCAGATACTTACTACCTCTGAGACCCTGGAAAAGTCATTTAATCTCTAATGGTTTATTTCAATGGTGATGATAATAACATCCTCCCAGGTAGACAAGATAAAATTAGACATTTATAAAAAAAAACTTTACAGACTTTTCAAGTGCTAAAAATTAGTTATTATTATTAATAATCATTTCAGTGGGCCTCAATTTTCTCATCTGTATTGTTCAATTGTCTCAGTCATGTCATGTCTGACTCTTTGTGACCTCATTTGGGGTTTTCTGGTCAAAGAGCCTACAGTGATCCACTATTTCCTTCTCCAGATCATTTAACAAATGAGGAAACTGAGGCCAAAATGATCAAGTAACTTTCCCAGTGTTACATAGCTAGTAAGTGGCTAAGGCCATATGTGAATTCATCTTCCTGAGGCCTGGCACTCTATCCACTGAGCAACCTAGTTGCCCATATGAGCAGGAGTAGGATAATATTTATGCAATGATAGCAACATTAGGGAGAAAGATAATTTTGAAAAACTTTAGAATTTTAACCAATATGATGATATACTCTGAGTCTAAAAGAATGAAGATGAAACATGACACTCACCTCCTGGACGTAGAGATGATGAACTTAAAATGCAGAAAAATCATTCCATTTTCAGACCTGGCTGCTCTGGGGATTTGTTTTGCCATGGGTTGAGGGATTTGGTTTTTTGGTTTGTTTATTTTAAACCATTACCTTTTGTCTTAAAATTGATTCTAAATATTGGTTTTTTTTTAAATCCTTACCTTCAATCTTGGAATCAATACTGTATATTGGCGCCAAGGCAGAAGAGTGGTAAGTGTAGGCAATGGGGGTCAAGTGACTTGCCCAGGGTCACACAGATGGGAAGTGTCTGAGGTCAGATTTGAACCTAGGACCTCCCGTCTCTAGACCTGGCTCTCAATCCACTGAGCTACCCAGCTGCCCTCTAAATATTGTTTCTAAGACAGAAGAGCAGTAAGGGCCAGGCAACTGGGGTTAAATAACTTGCCTAGGACTATAAAATTTCATCCCTTCTATCATAGGTACCATCCTTATGAGATCATCCAACCTTGGCTTGAAGGGTAGGTATCCATTGATTCTCCTGAGATGGTCCCTTCTCTTTGACATCTTATGTTCTATATTCTGTTCTGCCATTCAAGATTCTATCATGATGTCCCTTCTGGCTCTGAAATACTGTTTTCTAAGGTCCATTCCAACTCGAAAATTTTTATGTTTCCACTACATATATATATGTATATATATATATGTGTGTGTGTATATGCATATATATACATATATAATATATATCTGTAAAGGCATGCAAGATCAGACAAATCTTGGTCCCTGATCTACTGAATCTACCCATCAAGGTCTCTAATCCTTCATAGACTAGTTGCCCCTCCTTATACCCCTAATTTGTCCATTTGCTTTTAATAGGTTAGAATTTGGCTGCAGGAAACTTTCTAAGAAAGCTGCAAAATAAACCTGAAATTAGGGGAAAAATTAGATGGTCTGAAAGAAGTTTTCAACCAGAGTGATCCTTGTTCTCCTCTGCAGTGCACCTTCCTGGTGACCACAATCATCAGGACTGCCAAGAATAGCATTCCTCTCCCTGCTGAATGGGGCTGGAGACACACTAACCCATTATTATCCTTTAAGGGCTCAGTTTTCATTCCACACTGAACAAGCTCCCTGTGTGCATAGATTGGTCCTGGTGAGGGTTGTGGAAGAGGTAGAGATGAATAAGGCCTGGTCCCTGCTCTCCCAGAGCCCATGGGATAGTAGGTAGGGGCAAGAAGGCAGGCACACAAAGGACCACAGTCTAAGGCATGAGGGTCATGAATGAGGATCATACATAGGGTTTGGCTGGGTTTCAGACAGAGCCAAGGAAAGCAAACACTTAGCCCAGGGTCTGGCATATAGTGGGTGCCTAATAAGTGTTTGTGGACCCTCTGACTATTGAATGACATGTAATTTAGGGCATCAGAGAAGCTTTCTTGGAGGAGGTGATGTTTGCCTGAGCCTTGAAGGATTTCAACAGGCAGAGATTATGAAATTTAGAGTGTGAAAGCAGAGAGAAGACAATATGAACAATATGAGCAAAGGTATAGATGCCCCCAATTACATATAAAAACAATTTTTTAGCATTCATTTCTTTAAAATTTTGAATTCCAACTTCTCTCCCTCCTTTTCCTCCCTCCCTCACCATGCTTCTCCCCTCTCTGAGATGGTAAGTAACCTGATATAGATTTTATATGTGCAATTTTGTAAATTATTTTGTCATGCTAGTCATTTTGTGGAAGAGATCTCAAATAAAAAAGAAGATGAAATAGAATATGTTTCAGTCTGCATTCAGACTACATCAGTTTTTTCTCAGAGGGAGATGGCATTTTTTACCATGAGTGTCTGGGATTGTCTTGAATTGCTACATTACTGAGAATAACTGAGTTGTTCACATTTGTTCATCAAAAAATATTGTTGTAACCTTGTACAATGTTTTTCTGGTTCTGCTCACTGCATTTTGCATCAGCTCATTAAATCTTTCTAGTTTTTCCTGAAATCATCCCGCTTATCATTTCTTATAGTGCAATAGTATTTCATCACAATTCTTAATCCAGCTTGTTTAGCCATTCTCCAATTGATAGACAACTCCTCAATTTCCATTATTTGCTAACATAAAAAGAGCTGCAATCAATATATTTTTGTAGAAAGAGATCCTTTTCCTTTTTTTTTTTTGAACTCTTGGTGATAAAGATCTAGCTGTGGCATTCTTGGATCAAAAGGCATGCAGAGTTTTAGAGCCTTTTGGCCACAGTTCCAAATTGTTCCCCAGGATGGTAGGATCAGATCACAGGTCCCACCATCTGTGCATTAGTGTTTCCATTTTCCTACATCCCCTCCGACATTTACCATTTTCTTTTCTTTTCTTTTCTTTTTCTTTTTTTTTTTTTGCCATATTGACTAATCTAATAGGTGTGAGGTGATACCTAAGAATTGCTTAATTTGCACTTCCCTATTCAAGTGTGATTTAGAACATTTTTTCATATGACTATAGATGGCTTTGATTTCTTCATCTGAAAACTTTCTGTTCATCTCCTTTGACCATCTATCAGTTGGAGAACGACATTTTTATACATTTCACTTAGTTCTCTATGTATCTGAGAAATGAGGCCTTTACTAGAGACACTTGCTGTAAAATCCCCCACACACACTTTCTGCTTTCCTTCTAATGTTGGGTGCATTGGTGTTGTTTGTACAAAAATTTTTTAATTTCTATAATAAGGATGAGGAATTTGGAGAATCATGAGAGGATTTGTATGAAAAGATGCAGAGTAGGAAAAAATGAACCAAAAATAATGCTATGCCAGTAACATCATTAGTTTTGGGTCACTCCCTGGATCATCTGGACTAGTTCTTTGCAGGACATGGGGTCTCCACTGGTAGGTTGGGTCACTGATGGACTAGGTTAAGCAGGTCACCGGATAGCTACACTAGCTTATCACTGGATTTGGCTGCTGCCACCTGAGGCTCTGGGACCTCTGGTCCCCAGTGATGGATGTCCTAGCATCATGGGAGGCCTGGGCATTCCAATCTCAGCATGCTCATTTACCTGAGATCAAGAAAGAAGCAGCACAACAGAAACTAAGGTGCCATGAATGTACAGGAACATGGTAGCCAGGTCAGAGATTGAAGTCCCACCACTCTCCCACTCAAATTATGGCAACAGAATCTGGTCAGAGGACACCTGTGCAAGCTCTGATATTAGGGAAAGGGCCCCTCCATTACTAATACCTGGAAACAAGCTCATATTGGATTGGCACCAGGTGGAGAATATTATGCCTATACTTTATAAACCACCAGGAAGGGTAAATCTGTTTCTGGTCTGCGGACTCGGCTTGTGGACAGTCCCCCATTATATACACAATTACTGGGGCAGCTGGGTAGCTCAGTGGATTGAGAGTCAGGCCTAGAGATGGGAGGTCCTAGGTTCAAATCAAGCCTCAGACACTTCCCAGCTGTGTGACCTTGGGCAAGTCACTTGACCCCCCCCCCATTGCCCATCCTTGTCTGGACTCTAGAAAGTGATAGAGAAAATGTTAGTAGTGCCAATATGTCATGAGTACATTATTTTTCAGAAATCTGGGTGTTAAACATCTACCAGCCTCTCACTGGAGGGAGGGCACTAACAGTTGAGTGGGAATCATGAAAAGCTTCATGCAGAATCTATGATCCTCAGTTGCTTTCTCTCTGGCTCTCAGATGCAGAATAGGGGCATTCAAAGAGATGATATCTAAGATCTCTTCCAGTGTTGACTTCTGTGTTCTGAAGTCTCTTCTAGCTCTAATGTTCTAAGTTTCTTTCTAGCTCTAAAATTCCAAGTTCAGTTTTCTAAATAAGGAACCTCTCAGTTCTGACACTGTGGTTCTATGATCCAAAGATCTCTTCCAAGCTAAGATTTTAAGATCTTTATGGGTGCGTGTGTGTGTGCACATATATGTATGTGTGTGCATGAAGTATTTCTTCTCACCCTAGGCATGGCCAATGGAGGGGCTCTTGTGAGCTGGCTGATGAAAGACATTTGCTCAGGGCGAGATGGCCTTTTGCTGGGAGCTGACATGGTAGATTGGCTTTGGTGGAAGAGACTAAGGACTACAGCAGCACTGGAATTACCACAAAGTTCACCGTATTGCAACTGAGGAGAGAGGGCCAGCAGAAGGCAGCTGGCCAACAGCTGGCTAGCAGCTGGCTTGCTTGGGAGGGAGAAGGCTCAGTGAGTCTTTGCTTCACAGGATCATGTGAGTGTAGCTTTGAAAGAGCCCTCAGGAATTATCTAAGTCTAAAAGTCCGATTTTAAAGAGGAGAAAACTCAGGCACAGAGGAGGGAAAAGACTTATTTAGGGTCCCATAGGGTTTACTGGCTGAATTGGAACTGGGAGCCAATACTCTGACAATGTTGGGATGGACAGTCACAGTGGGCTATCACAGGTCCATTCGGACAAGTTTCTTCCCCTTTCAGAGCCTCCATTTTTAACTCGGTAAAATGTAGGGGTTCCATAAGATGGTAGCCTTAGAACACAGAATATCAGAGCTGTGAGGGATCTTAGAACAGAATGTCAGAGTTAGGAAGGGAACTTAGAATACCAAATGCCAAAGCAGGGAAGGGAACTTAGAACATGAAATACCAGAGCTGGGAAGGGAACTTAGAACACAGAATGTCAAAACAGGGAAGAGAACTTAGAACTTGAAATGCCAGAGCTGGGAAGGGAACTTAGAACACAGAATGTCAAAGCAGGGAAGGGAACTTAGAACATGAAATGCCAGAGCTGGGAAGGGAACTTAGAACATGAAATGTCAAAGCAGGGAAGGGAACTTAGAACACAGAATGTCAAAGCCGGGAAGGGAACTTAGAACATGAAATGTCAAAGCAGGGAAGGGAACTTAGAACATGAAATTTCAGAGTGGGGAAGGGAACTTAGAACACAGAATGTCAAAGCTGGGAAGGGAATTTGGAACATGGAATTTCAAAGCTGGAAAGGGAATTTGGAACACAGAATGTCAAAGCTAGGAAGGGAACTTAGAACACAGAATGTCAGAGCTGGAAAGGACATTGGAGATCAACTGGTTGAATCACTTTATTCTATAGATGAGGAAACTGAATTAGAGAGGGGAATATCTCTTATGCAAGGTCACCTAGTGAGTGGCAGAGAGGGGATTAAAATCCAGGTCTAAGAGTGTATCATTCATTCCTCTAACACTGAGGAAAGGCAGTGTGATCTAATGGAAATAGTCCTGAACATGGAGTCAATGTGTAGTATTGATTCTAAGGCAGAAGAGCAGTAAAGGCTAGGCAATTAGGATTAAGTGTCTTGCCCAGGATCACACAGCTAGAAAGTGTCTGAGGCCAGATGAATCCAGGGCCTCCTGTCTCCAGGCTGGCTCTCTTTCCATTGTGTTACCTAGCTACTCCTCTTCCCTCATTTTATGCCTAAAGAAATTAAAGTCCGGGGAGGGTGACTTTCCCAAGGTCACATAGGTAGTTAGTAAATGGCAAAGTCATGATCTGATTCCTGCTCACTCCTCTGATTCTAAAGCCCAAGCCTTTTCTCCATTTTCACATCCTGGCCTTGGGACCTGGGCCAGACACAGATCCCTGGAGGAAGATGCTAGAACAGCACTTGGAAAGGAGGGAAGGGAGGAGCTTGGATAATACAAAAGACTTGGAGAGGATGTGCGATTACTGGTTGGGTTTATTGCTCATACAGATGTATACTAGGTGTATGCATTATATATATAAATAAATATATATATGTATATATATATATATATATATATATCTTATGCATGTGCTAAATATATGGCATCCTAGAGATAGGGCCGAGAGCATCTAGAATGTGTTCATACGTTATATGTAAGGATTGTGGGGATGTCGGTGCATACACAATATGCACGAAAATTTATCCAGATGATCCATGCATGCATACAAGTTTGCACATAACCTGTGCTTGTACTCTGTGTGTGCGTGTGACTCCTCTTTGTCCTACAGAAGGAGATTTGTCTTTTGGGCTCCAAAGAAAAAGGGGAGGAGGAGAGGAAAGCATCCCCCCTCTCTTCCCTTCCTCCTCCCTTGCTGCAGAGCGGCTGACTACGTGGCAGTGTGGGGGATGGAGGGTCGGGGAGTGGCTCCTCAGCAAAGGAATGTGCTTCAGACCCAGCCTGGGCAAAGGCCCAGCTCTGTACTTCTCTAGGCTATGGGGGAGGAAAAGCCGGCCAACTTTCCCCACACTCACAGCCTCTGCCTTTCTGCTCAATAAAGAAGAAACCCAGCTCTGTGCAGATGCCTAAAAGCAGAATCTCAGCTGGAATATGAATGAACTTGGGACAGATGCTTTGGGGATGTCCCCTTGTTGGGCCACATTTTTCTCGTCTCTTAAGTCTGGGAAACTGGAATAAGGCTGGGTTTTTCAGCCTTGAGCAGTCTGATGAAGCCTATGGCCACCTTCTCAAAAAAAATGTATAAAATAAAATGCCTCGATGTACAAATACAGTATTCAGGCATACGTGTGTAGACCTTAGGTTAACAAATTCTGCTGACCAAAGCCAGGTGGGCAGGCCCATGCCACAGTTATCCCTGCTCCTGCTGAGGCCGAGGCTGATGGATCCCTTGAATTTGGGAGTTCTGAGCTGTAGAGAGCTAAGTTGGTCTCTAAGTGAAGCATCAATATGGAGCCCTCAGTGTTGAGGAGCCACCAGGTCGTGGACTGAGATGGAAAAATGGACCAAGTTAAAGCTGGTCCATCTGACCGGTTCGGTGGTGAGATTGGGTCTGTGATGGGCGCTGATGCACTTTAATCTTGGGCCAGATAGGGAGACCCAACTCAGAAATGAAACCACCCCAAATTCCTGGAGTAGATAATCACCAAACTTCAGATTTGGAATTAGTGACCATCTGACACGACCCATAACTGAAAAGGCAAACATACCCCCATAACCTGAGCAGAATGGTCATCCAGTCTCTGCTTGAAAAATCCCTTTGAGGGCAAATGAGTGACTTTCCAGGAAGGCCATTCCACCTTTGGGCAGCTCTCATTTTTAGTAAGTTTTTCCTGACCAAGCCTGAACTTGCCTCTGAAATTTCTATTCATGGTTCTTGGTTTTTCCCTCTGGGGCCAAATACAACAAGTCTAATCCGTCTTCCTAAAGACAGCTCTCCTGTACCCCTGGACCTTCCCTTTCCCAGGCTAAACTTGCTTTGATTAATCTTTATATGTCATTCACTCAAGGCCCTTCACCATTCTGCTTGTAAATAAAGCTTGCTCTCTAAGGTCCCTTCCCTCATTCTCTTTCCACTAGTTATTGGATCACAAGGATTAAGAGCTGACAGATTTTACAGAGGAGAATATGGAGTGTGACAGAGAGTTTAAGTGATTTGTCCAAGATCAAACAGGTAGCAAGTAACCAAGAATATTTTTTGACTGTCTGGGATTCCAAAGTCCCTTCCAATTCTGATATTCTAGGACTCCGGGATTTTATAATTCCATGTGGTTCATTGCATAAGAGTGCTGGGCCTGGAATCAGATAGACCTGAGTTCAAATCAGGCCTCAGACTCTTACTAGCTGTGTGACCCTGGGCAGGTCATTTAACTTCTGTTTGCTCTTACCTCCAAAAGTGTTTGTTTGTTTGTTTGTTTTTCCTGGTGGTTGTGACAATGCATCCAGATGGGGAGGTATGGGTGGAGAAGGCACAACTGTGCTCCCAAGAATGCTTTGTGATCTCAACATAAAAGTGCTTTCTCTGGAATCACTTCATACATTCAATTTAAGGATGAAGGAGGAAATGGCAAATCACTCTAAATATCTTTGCCAAGAAAACTCTGTGGAGAGTATTGGCACGACATTGTCCACGGAGTCACAACAAGTCAGATACAACTGAATGACTGAACAGCGACAACAATAAATGATTCCATTGACTTGGGGCTTTGGACCTGCCCAGATCATTTAAGATAGAAGCACCCATGGACAAGATGGCAGGGACCTACTTCTGAGAGAGGACTTCTTGGGAAATGAGGCCAGTGCAGAGTTGCCGTCACATTGGGCTTCTAATTAACCTCCAAGGGCTGTTAGTGATGTTGATGAGCTCAAGGTTACAGGTTCAAGAGTATTCTGATAAATTTAGTTATGGATTGGGGGGGGGGGGGGGGGGGAGGGAGGGAGGATTGCCATCACCTTCTAGCAAGGGGTCTGGAGCTCTCTTGAAGTCAGGAGAGCAAAATAGGAGTCCTGGCTCTACACTCATTCCTTGCATGACCTTGAGGCAGTCATTTCTACTCTATGAGTCCAGGTGCTTCCTCTGTAAAATGGAAATGACAACATATAATCAAGCCTACCTTATATGGCTATTGTGAGGAAAATGCTTTGTAATATGACAGGCTTTTTTTTTCTTTAATATAACTTTATTTTTAAAAAAATTTTCCCATGGTTATATGATTCCTGTTCTCTCCCCACCTCTTCCCTTCCCTCTCTAGGAGCTGACAAGCAATTCCATTGGGTTACACATGTATTATCACTGAAAAGCTATGACAGGCAATTTTTTTTTCATGGAATCATGTAAATTTACAACAATGTTAATAGACTTTTAATAACTGAAATTACTTTTCTTAAAAAATTAGATACTGATCCTTTATTGTTGTTTTTAAATTTTATTTAGAATATTCTTCTATGGTTACATGATTTATGATCCCCCCTTCCCTCCTCCCTCCCAGAGCTGACATCCAATTCCACTGGGTTATACATGTATCATTGTTCAAAACCTATTTTCATGTTACTCATATTTGCAGTAGAACGATCTTCTAACATCAAACCCCTAATCATATCCCCATGGCACTATGTGTTTGATCATATATTTTTCTAATACATTTCTGCTCCCACAGTTCTTTCTCTGAATGTGGGTAGCGTTCTTTCTCGTCCTGGGTCATTGCATTGCTGCTAGTAGAAAAGTCTATTACATTTGATTGTGCCACAGTGTATCCGTCTCTGTGTACAATGTGATAGGTTAGTTAAAAAAAATCTTCACATAAACACCAAATAGAATGAACTTTTCTATGTACACAGTAGAACAAAAAGGATAACTTTACATGAAAACTTCAGACTCTATTATGAATATATATGTTTATATATATATACATATATATATTTTAAGTATATAATAAATACAACCTGTAGCTTCCAAAGTTGCCTTGCTTCTTTGTGCTTCTTTCTGGCCTTCCTTCTTTTTCTTCTATGTATTAAAAAAATCTCAAGGATCTTCTTTTCTCTCTTTTCTGTTTTTTCCCCCTTTTTCTATTCCCCGCACCCTCCATTGCTCCAATAGGGAAAAACAAATCCTTTCTAACCAATATACATAGTTGAGCACAACAAATTCTTGGGGGATGTTCTAACTTTTTAAATGGATAAGGAAGAGTTGTTGGAGTATTGTTAAAACTGAGAAGGACCGTGTAATATAGAATGACAAGATTGGAATGGATCTTGGAAAGCAGAGCATTGAATGTTGGAGCTGGGAGGGGCTTCAGAATATGGAATATGAAATGATAAATTGAGAAGGATCATGTAGCATAGAATATCAGAGCTAAAAGGAAACTTGGGACATAGAACACAGAACATAAAATGTCAGAGCTAGAGCAGAGATCAGAACATAGAACATAGACTGTCAGACCTGAAAAGAAGTTTAGAAGACCGAGCCTAGGATACCAGGCTCTTAAAGGATCTTAAGATATCATCTAATCTGACCCCTCCTCCCCATCTTTCAGATTAGGAAATAGAAAATCCCTGGAGAGGGATACTGATTTGTCCAGGATCATATAAGGACAGAGTCAGAGTTTCTAGAATATACATTATTTTTTTAAACCCTTACCTTCTATTTTAGGATTAATACTAAGTATTGGTTCCAAGACAGAAGAATAGTATGGGCTAGGCAACTGGGATTAAGTGACTTGCCCAGGGTCACACAGTTAGGAAGTATCTAAGGACAGATTTTAATCCAGGACCTTGTGTCTCCAGTCATCTAGCTGCCCCTAGAATACCCATTATTAAAACACTAAATACCCTAGTAGTTTTGGTTGCTAGGAACTAGTTGGGGGAACAAAAGCAAGGGTCTTAGAGAGTTCAGAGGCTTCATGGGAGGACAAAGGAGAAGTGGGGAGATGCTTGGACAGGCAGAAGCCACCAGCCACATCATGAAATATCCATCTGTGTTCAATGTTTTACTTTTTTTTTCTTTCTTCCCCAGAAAAAGTTCTTTTCCAGAAGGTGGAGGATCAGAGTGTGGAAGGAAGAGAGCCAAAGGCTCAGAATGACAAGACAGTTGGATGATGGCCTTGGATATTTAAAGGAGCCACACTACTCTTTCCTAGATACAAAAGAACAGCCCAAAGTTTTAAAGGTTTGTGTTATGGATGGTCTATTTGTTTTGCTATATTGAGCAATGCAGCTTCTCCTTTGATCATTCTCTTAAATGCATCAGGAAAAATGATCATTATTGGACCCAGTAGAATGAACAACAACAACAATATCTGGCATTTATCAATTCTATTATACTCTCCTCAGAGGTGGGGAAAAGTCCAGAGACGCTTGTGAGACTACTGAACAGATTTTATTTTCACAACAATGTCCATTCTGTGAGCAAATATTCACTCAAGATCCATATCTTCTGGTTAGCCAGAAATGCATGTATCGTCTTCCTGGTGTTGTCCATCTTTGTGTCCAAGAAAGTGTAGTTGCAGGAAGCATCTCCCTCTAGGTAACCAGCACCCTGACTTCTTAATGACTTTGGACCTCTCAAGTTGATATGGTTACTTCCAAGAGTAGAAACACATCTCTTGGGATCACTGTTCAGTCATCTGTGCTCAGAGAAAGAAACGCAAAGCAGAGAAGGCAGCCAACCAGAGACTTAGAGTCCAGTCTTAGGCTCACCTAGGCAAAGTGCATGTACTAGCTATATTGTAAGCATAGCCACCATAGGTTTACAGAAAAGGAGAAAAAGAGACAGAGATCAGAGAGAAGACAGACAGACAGACAGACAGACAGGGATAAGATAGAGACAGAGAGAAACAGAGCTAGAGTAGGAGACTTTGGCCTTTCCTTTTAAGTTTACTGAGTAATCAGTTCTTCCTGGGTCAGTGACCAATGCTATTTAGTATCCTTCCTCTTTATCCACCTCCCACCATCACAAGGAATAAGGGACCAACCTCTGGTCATGAATCTCTTTTAGCAAGAGGCAAGAACAGGTGTCCCTGGAAATGTCCTGAGTGCATTCTTAGTCCCATCAGCCTTATTACACATAGGAGGAATTTAATGAATGTTTTGATTTGAGCCTGACAAAACTGAAAAGCTTTATGGATAGATAACTAAGAATACTAACATTCTAAAATAGATTCTCAATATAAAAATTAACGTTGCATTTAAAACATAGGTAGTTTAAACATAATTTGAAAACAGCTAGGAATAATAAGATAGTTGTATTGCATTACTTGATAGACATACATTAAAAGTAGAAACAAGTTAAAATTCTGTTAAAATCATAGATGGGTTAAATAATAACTTAGAAGAGTTTAAGGATAAGAAAATTGTTACACTGTAAACTTAGACACTGTGTTCATAGGAAAACTTTTCTTGTTACAAAATTGTTTTATACCCTGCAAATATTGTTATATAAATTGCAACCCTCATCCCCCTACCAACCTCTCTGAAACCCATATTAGAATAGGAATAGATAGATAATTAGTATGGTGATAAGACAATATAAGGATTTGTTATTTTGGAGGGAGGGGGAACATAAGATAGGAATAGGAAATAGTGATGTATGAATTAAGTGGGACTTTTGGACAACGGGAATACTGTAAGGATGGGATTTCATGAAAGGGGGATGGAACAAAAGGAGCCAGAGAAGGCAGTTGCTGACAGTTGTGGACAGTTGAGACCAGAGAGAGCATTCTGGGAATTTCTCCAAGGAAGAGGGGAGAAGAGAGGTCTTTGGGCAGAGGACTGGGAAGAAGGAGGAGGTGGACATCCCAGCTTGGATCCAGTCCTGAGGGCTTCCTGAGGATCTTTCTTTTGGAAATTGAAACCCTGATTCCTTGATCAAAGCCATTCCATCACAACTCACCCATCAAGACTTCAAACATAAAGTCAGATTAGTTTTTGGACTCCATTTTGGGAGCAATCTCTTAGTCTCCTTCACCCATTACCCAACCATGCTGAGAGACCCTTTTCAGTCAAAAGTTACAATTATAGAAAAGGATGGAAACAGAAAAATAGAAATAGAAATAGAAATAGAAGGAGAAGGGGCAAGGGGAGAAGCTTAGGAGTGGGAACCACTAGGGTTCCCACCTAAGTGACAGACCCCATAGGAATAGTGAAGATGGCACCCCCAAATCCCTCTGCCCTTCACCCCTTCCCCCAATCCCTGATTTGCGAATAATAAAAAGCCATTCAACAGTTAGATAGCATTCCAGTGTGCCTGACAGACTACAAGGGAGAGGGGAACCACAACTTGGTCTAGCTGCATCCATCTTGAAGCCAGACCACCTGCTGTGACCTGGGAGAGGTTTGTGTGAACCCCATCCTTATTCAGGATCAGATTGGGGTATCACTTACCTCCTTTTATAGTGAAGCCTTGCCTCCAACTCCTGTGGTGTGGCACAACCATCCAGGTCACTCAGTTTTGGGGTGACACCCCCTTAAAGTCTCCCAGTATATATTCAGCCCCAGGGGAATGCTGGAAGAAAGACTCACCACATAGACTTTCTCTATCTCCCTTCTATCAAACATCCATAACTGGCACCCTTTTTATTGTTACATATCCAAACAGGAGATGAGCAGTTTGGTTTGTGTCTTTGAATCAACCATAGAGCAAAATCCCTTCTTTATTCTGGGAGTCTTATTGTTCCACCTGTATAATGAGGTTAATGACCCATGGGCTATCCTTACTACTCAGTGACACTAGAAGGATATGTGATAATGGGCTCAAAATTCCATTCCATTCCAATTCATACAGATTTGGAAGGAACACTAATAAGCATCTAGAATCCCAGATCTTCATAGTTGGGAAGGTGCCCAGTGCCCATCTCATATGACCTATAACTGAAGAATAATGTCCTCCACAACATAATCCACAAGGAGTCATCAAGTCTTTGCTGGAAGACCTCCAGTTGAGAGAATCTGCTCCCATCTAGATTCAGTCCAGGACATCCTCCTTGACAATACTAACATCTTTGATGAGCCTGTCTCCTTGTTTTATGCCTTGTTTGACAAGAATAATCTGAGGATTGTTGATCAAGGTTATTTTTTTAGTGCTAGTCTTCAAGAAAGCCATTATTGGCCAAAACATCTGAATTGCACCTTACTGAAAAACAGACATTAGGACAACATTTTACTCCATTGAGTCAAATGCTTTTTTCCTATACATCAAACAGCAAAGATAGGGAGATCTTGGACTGTTTCTCTCATTCAGACTTTGGGCCTATGAGGATGTGGTTTATCATAGAAAAACATATGAAAGCCTGCATGGTTCTCTACATATTTTCATCAAGTATACCCTTGATGTGTACAAAGACCATTGTCCTAAAGCTATATAGATAAGAAAGTAGATTGAAAAGGTAGTTGCTGATGTCTCTTTGGCCACTTTTTTGGGGGGAGAGGGGGGAGTAATCATAACGTTCCTGATTGTTTCTTTTCTTTTGGGCTCTTCTCATGGATATATCTTGCAAATCAATTCCCCTGAGTCCTTAAAACTGACTCGCCTCCAGCACAGATTTTCTCATTCTAGATTTGGTCTTTTTCTTTCATTTGCTTAAGTGCCATTTCTACTCCCTCATAAAGCAGATTGGATACTGAGGTGTTAAAGTCTAAATGTGGTACTCTTACCACATTCTCATTATAGATTATTATAGAAACGTTGGCAAATCTATTCATTTTGCATTTATTTGTTCACTTTCAAGTTTCATCTATAATTGCTCTTGGGATTATCTGGCTTGGTTGGATCTCACACTAAGTATATAAAGCACTTTATAACCTTAAAGTGCTAGAGAAATGTGTTACCATTGAATAGTTAGAAGACAAAACAATAATAATAATGGTAACATTTATATAGTGCAGGGGTCGGCAACGTATGACTCTCGAGTCATATCTGCCTCTTTTGAGGGCCAGATATGGCTCTTTCTGCAGGAGCCATAAAGTCAATTTTTTTTCAGGCATTGTTACAGGAGCGCACACTGTGAGCACTGTACAGCTCTCGCGAAATTACATTTTTAAAAATGTGGCGTTTATGGCTCTCACGGCCAAAAAGGTTGCCGACCCCTGATATAGTGCTTCCTATGCTCCAGGTATTATCCTGATCTTCGAACAATCTTATGAAATAGATGCTATCAGTATTTGTCCTTCCAAAGAATAGCCAGAATTAATTTCTTTAAGTACTGATTGATTTATCTCCTTGCTGTCCAAGGGACTCTCAAAATGCTTATTACAGATAATACCAAATCCAAAAAGTGGAGAAAGAACTGGGCTTGGAATCAGGAAGACTCATCTTCATGAGTTCAAATCCAGTCTTAGACACTTACTGGCTATGTGACCCTAGGCAAATTAAGACACTTAACCCTGTTTGCCTCAGTTTCCTCATCTGTTAAATGAATTGGAGAAGGAAATGGCAAACCACTCACTGACCTATATATGATCAATTAATGGATGCTAGTGGCACAACTACTATCATATAGGAGTTCAGGAAAATTTTGGATATTAAAAATGGGGGAATTTAGGTAAAGGTCAATGGTGGAAGTTAGAGAAACAATATTGTTAAGTACACCACAGACCCCTGAAACAGAAAATGGAACTAGATGAGATCAGGAAAAAAGTTCCCAAGACTGGCCTAGCCAGCCAACAAACATTTGTTTATTTTCTAAATTCCCTTTCCTCCTTTCTTATAATTAATAGTAAATATCAGTTCCAAGGCAGAAGAATGGTAAGGGCTAGGCAACTGGGATTAAGTGACCTGCCCAGGGCCACACAGCTAGGAAGTATCTCAGGCCAGATTTGAACCCAAGTTCTCCTTACTCCAGGCCTGGATCTCTATCCACTGTACTACCTAGCTGTCCTTTGACAAACATTTATTAAACACTAACTATATGCCAGTCAGTCTACTAAGTGCTAGGCATAAAAATGTAAGCAGAAGGACAACCCCTGCCATTAGAAAGCTTATATTGTAATGAGGGAAGACAACATATAAGAGGAAACTGAAGAAAGAGTGGGGAAAGGGTGAGGAGGAAAGAAGACACCATCTGTGAAGCATAATGGAGTCTAAATTGCAGCCTGTAGAGAAACAAAGAGGTGGCTGGCTTTGGTGTCATTTCTAAATGGATGTTCTGAGAAGAGCCAGCCAATCAGAGGGACAAGAGCCGAGGGTATTTGCAAGGTGTGAAATGATCTTACAGGATAAAGAAGTTTCTGGGGGCCTGATGGAGGAGTCTAGATTTTAGCCTAGTGAGAAAAGAGACATAATATGGTAGTGAAGGAGAATTCAGTTCCCTGGAAATCTTCTGGAGCTCTCTCTTCTGAAAGCAGAGCCACTTATAATTTATTGATTCCAGGTAGTGAAGCAAAATGAGGGGAATAATTATTTAGAATCTGATTCTTATGAATGAGGGGAAATTAATTGCTATGCAGAAATGACAAGATCCTTGATGGCGGTAGGGAAGGGCGTCCATCTTAAAATGAGTAATAGATAAGGAAAGGAAAGCTGGACTTAATTTAATATATTGCCTAGATTTGGAGAAGGCAAGTTTCAAATGATAAAAGATTTCCTATCTTTCAGAAAAAGAGATAAGTAGGATCCACTGGACTAAAATTCTCTAGCCCAAGAGGGAAAGTAAATTGTCAAGGGTGAATTCTGAAGGCACAAAGTAAACAATTCTGAAGATGGAAGAAATGGGAAATGTTTAAAGAAAATGTTGTGAATTCATAGGGAACTCTCTGCTTAGATTTTAAAAAGACATGTACAGTGTACTGTACGTGTGGATTAATAAGTCAGACCTAGAGATGAGAGGTCCTGGGTTCAAATCTGACCTCAGACACTTACTACCTGTGTAAACCTGGGCAAGTCATTTAATCCCCATTGCCTAGCTCTTATCATTCTTCTGCTTGGAAACCAATATACAATACTGATTATAAGATGGAAGGTAGGGATTAAAAAAGTAAGACATGTACAGATAGTGGAAATAAAGGCAGGCAACACACAAGAGTACAAAACTGATAAAGGAAAGTTGAGGTCTACCAACTCCCCTCACCTTCCCCCACCAAACCAACTTTGTGGGGTTTTTTTCTGTTATATTAGTGGAAAGATTAGAATTAAAGAAGGGATAAGACTGCTACTCAGGGGTGGGACACAATGATAGCTAATTTTGCATAACATTTTAAGGTTTGCAAAGCACTTTACATGTATTTTGTCATTTGATCTTCAAAAACAACCTTTAAAATAGATGCTATTATTATTGCCATGTTACAGATAATAATAATTTGTTGTTCAATTGTGACCCCATTTTGGGTTTTCTTGGCAAAGATATTGGAATGGTTTAGCATTTCCTTCTCATTTTATAGATGAGGAAACTGAGGTAAACAGATGACTTGGCCAGGGCCACATAGCTAATAAATATCTAAGGCTGGGTTTGAATTCAGGCCTTTTTGATCCTCAGCCTGTTGATCTATTCACTGTACTATCTAGCTGTGTTCTAGGATCTAACTCACAGGATTTTTCTTTTTAATTTTTGGTTTAGAAAGAAATTTATTTGGTTATTTGGTAGAGGTAGAAAGCTGGAAGGTTCCCTCCCTCAAGATTCCCATTATATAGGGTTTGTAAAATGAGATTGGCTGCTGAATTCGTTTGGCTGGAATATAGAATTTTTAAGAAACAGAAATTTCAGTAATTTTGGAAATTTAGAAGAAAAAGGCCTAGAGAAAAGAGGTGGAGGTTGGGAAAGAAACCTGGGGTGGGCTGGCTGGGAAGGGAGGGGAAAGGGTCAAATGTAGTGTGGTCCTCTAGATAGCGAGCTTGATCTGGTAGGACAGATGAGTGGGCTAGAACAGGCAGAACTCAGATGGCAGGAGATTGGCTAGATCAGCCAGGACTAGGTCTCCCTTGATAACAATCTTGAATGATTTCTTCCTTCTCTGAGCCCCTACCAGTCCTGTGTGAGTTCTCTTTTGATCAGATTTAGAGTTTGAAGGGACCTTGGAGGTAATTTAATCTTATGACGCAGATGAAGAATTGAAACTGAGAGATGTTTCCAAGAAAGGACAAGATTCTCATGGCAAGCTCCAAAGGAGGACATAGGGATTAGAAGAATGACAGGGGGCAGCTGGGTGGCTCAGTGGGATGAAAGCCAGGCTAGAGACGGGAGGTCCTAGGTTCATATCGGGCCTCAGACTCTTCCCAGCTGTGTGGCCCTGGGCAAGTCACTTAACCCCCATTGCCTAGCCCTTACCACTCTTCTGCCTTGGAACCCATACACAGTATTGATTCTAACACAGAAGGTAAGAGTTTAAAAAAAAAAAAAAAAAGGAGAAGGAGAATGACATCTGGTACCAAAGACATTTAAGCCATACTCTGACCTCCTCCCGCCTTTCTAATCTTCTGTAACTTCTATAACTTGTCTTGTAACTAAGACTTTGAGTTCAAATTCTTCTCTGCCTTTCTGTCTGTCTTACTGTATCCTGGACATAAGGAGCCTCCCAGGCAAAGGCTCAGTCTTGGTCACTTATTGAATTTCCTGTCTTTGCTCCTACCAGTGTTCCCAGTCCAAATCCTGCCCACTCTAGCCCTCTTCAAGTTCTTCCTCCTCTGCGAAGCCTTTTTTTCTATAACTCCAGTCTATAATGATTTCTTCCTTCTTCAAGTCCCCAACAGGCCTTGAATCCATCAGTGAGTTAGGGGGATGTCTACCTCATGAATGTGAAAACCTCCCCTGGTGGGTAGATGAGAACAATTTGTTCCAGTGCTATGAAGGCGGCTGAAGCAGATCATCTGGAAAGACTACAGCTTGGTCAGATATGGAAGATGCCAAGGTCTGCATTCCAAGCCATCACCAGTTGTTCCGATTTTTGTCTTTCCTCTGATATTTGATGATTCTCAAAGAGACAGTGAGGCTGATGACTTTGTTCATCTCTTCCTTATTTAAACCCAATAACATGAGTAAATCAAGATATGCCTCTGTGATGTCCATTTCAAAAACTAAGGACATACAACAATAACCAATACATTGTGTGGCACTTTCTTTTGATTTCCGATTTAGAGCTAAAAGGGACTTGGGAGTTACTTAATCTAATCTCATGATACAGATGAAGAATTGAAATTTAGAGAGGTCAAGTGACTTGGCCAAGGTCACATAACTGCTAGGGAATTCACCCCAATTCCTGTGATTGATTAAAAATTTAAGTTATTTCCACCTCGATAATTTCATCTGCCTTATATTGTTGTGTAGTCCTGTCTTTTTAACCATAGCAACCTCTCTTGTGTCTTTTCTTCTCTGATACTATCATGGACGGGCTCTCATTGCCTCATGTGCACTATATTGGATGTCTCCAATACTCTCTCCAATCCAGTCCACCCTTCACTCAGTGATCAAAGTGATCTTCCTAAAGTGAAAGTTTATCACCCACAACAAGTAATCTCCTTATTCAATAAACTCCAATAAACCTTGTTACCTTAAGGATCAAAAATCAAATCCTCTGATTTTTAAAGCCCTTCATACCCTCGCCCCTTCCTAGCTTTCCAGGCTTCTAATACCTTGTTCCCTTCCATGTACTGTGGGATCCAATGATGCCATCCTTCAGGCTAGGCCTGGCTTTCAATCCACTGAGCCACCTGACTGTCCTGTTGGTTCCATTAATTTTCACTCTCATGTTGTCTCTCATGTCTGCAACCACTTCCTGGCTTCCCCTGGTTTCCATCAAGTTTCAACTAAAGTTCCACCTTCTGCAAAAGACCTTTTCTAGTCCTCCTTTACCTTAAACCCTTCCCTCTGGGATTACCTGTATATCCAATTTACCCTGGATATATCTTGTTTCTGCCTAGTTGTTTGTATATTGTCTCCCCCATTAGGCTGTGAACTGCTTGAGGGCAGGGTTCATTTTTTGCCTTTCTCTGTATCCGTAGCATTTTGCTTGGTGATTGGCACATAGTAGGTGCTTGCTGACTGACTGGCTGATATTGTAAAGATTCCTTTCCTATGAGATCTGTTCCTCCTACATTCCTAAATTCTGAGGACAGTGGCTGAGCAGGGCAGTGATGAGACAGAGCCCCCTCCCCAAAAGGCATGAAGGGGTAGAGAAAAAGACCAAACCAAGCCAAACCACCCTCCATTTCAAGTTAGAGGACCTGTGTTCAAATCCCACCTGTGCACACATGCTCATGCTGTCACAGGAGTCACTGTCTCTTAAAGTGCCACTTTCCCCATCTGCAGTATGGGGTGCACGGTCTTGATTTCTGAGGTTTCTCTTCCAGCACGAAATCCTAGGAAGTTTATCAATCCTATAGTCCCTTGGTAAATATTTTCAGGTAGGGATTGAATTCTGCCTTCTTCCCAGAGACAGAATCTGGACCTGGGCCTTGGAAAGAACAAAAGGAAGGGATTATTGTAATCTGAGAGAGGGGAGACCTGGGTTCCAATCCTGACTCTCCACCCTGTGACCTTGGCACGTCCATCGCCCTCTTTGGACCTCTACAAAATGATTCCAATGAACTAGAGATCCTTTTACCTCCCTTTCCTAGCTAACGTTTCAAGAATAAGAAGGGGCAGTGGAAGGGGATCCAGGCCAGGCCACGCCCCTGAAAATAGAGGGGCAGTAGGACCCAGGGGCTCTGGACGACCTAGAGAAGTGGGGGGATGGGGGAAAGTAGTGGGGGGAGCGGGACTAGCGAAGAGGAGGGCATTTTTTTCTTTTGCAGCCTATACGGGGGCCGCCCCCTTTAAATCCCCCCTCCCTTATCCCAAGAGCATTTCCAACTTTCCAGAAGTTTCTGCGTCCCGGGGCGGGGGCCTCTTATATAGGGCTGGCGCGGGGGCTGTGCGCTCGGAGAGACCGTCTTGGGACGGAGCTGAGCGGATCCCATCCCAGAACGGCGCTGGGGAGGGCCCGACTGGGATCCTTCTCATCTCTGTCCCCCTAAGCCCAGGTGAGGAAAGTCTGGGGACACAAAAGGAGGGAGGGAGTGGCTAGCAGAGGTTCGGGCACGGAGAGGGACCTTCGCAGCCCGGGATCCTCCCCTGGCCCCGAACCCTCTCCTAGTTTTCGGCAGCTTGCCGGGAGAGTAGCAACTCTCAAGGAAAGGATTCGAACGCTGAAGTTGGCCGCCGGCTTTCTCTGGGTCCCAGGCGCCTTTGGCAGGGTTTGGGACAACGGGCTGAGGAGGACCGGATGGCAGCTAGCTGGACCCAGCATTTGGGAGAATTCAGGTCTGGGCAGAGGAGCCCCGGGGTGGATGGTGGGTTGGGATCCGGGAGCCGAGGTCTGGAGAAGCCCCTACGGGGAGGAAGATCGAGATCGATAGGAAGGAAGACTGTGGGTTTGGGTTTAGAGTTGGCCGCGCCCCTCCATCCCCCAGATCTCAAAGGCTTGGGTACACTCTCGTCTAACTTTGGAACCCCTCTTCCCGTTCTTTGCCCCCCTCCCTCTCCCCGCCGAGGCTGGGTTGAATACTGTGGCAACTTAAAAGGAAAGGAGCCGAATCCTTCGAGTATGACCTAGTTCCATTAGGTCCCTTCCTGTGTGGAGGGATGGGGTGAGGGAGCAGTTCCCAGCCTTGGAAATGGGGGAGGAAGCTTTCTTTTTACTCAGAGGGTGGGGTTGGACGGAAGGGGGGACTCCGCAAATCTGTGCGTGTGTGTGCAATTGTACGTCCTGAGGATTTTAAGGTAAAGGGGGGAGAAGAGCTCCCTGATATTCAGAGTCCTTCCTTTGGAATCCCTCCAAATCTATAGACTCTCCTAAAAGATCCTCCTAATCTATAGACTCTCCCCCATATCCCCCCAATCTATGGACTCTCTTAGAGATCTTCCCAATCTATACTCTCCTAGAGATCACCCCTAATCTATAGGCTCTCCTAGAGATCCTCCCAAATCTATAGACTCTCCTCAAGATCCCCCTAATCTATAGACTCTCCTAGAGATTTCCCCAGTCTATACTCTCCTAGAGATCCTTCCTGATCTATAGAATAAAAAAGGAGAGCATAGATCGTTAGCCAGGACTTTGGTGCCCTTCCTTTAGGGGCTCCTGGAACTGATCCTTCCTGATCTTCATTCCACAAGGGGGTCTTTCTCAGGAAAGGTGGGATCCCTCTTGAATTTTGGGGACTGAGATGCTGCAGGCTTCCCTTAGGTCGTTAGAGATGCAGGAAGCTGGAGGCAGGGTGCTTTCCCAGCTGTCTTTTCTCATCTCTGTCCCTCGGGCCCCTTCTTCCTCCCTTCAAAGCTGAATCCCTATGACAGACAGGGCATTTACAGCTTTAGAAACTAGCTACTTAAGGAAATTGAGGAGAAGAGCGATCTCTTCTCATTTATTCACCCCCCCCTTCCCCATTTTAAACAAAAAATAGTATATTTACATTGATTATTAGTATAATGGAAACCTCAGGACCCCGAGTCAGGAAAGCCTGATTGGAATCAGTTTCTGCTGTTTGGCAAATCAAACTTCTTTGGGCCTCAATTTCTAGATCTGGCTAATGGGGATAAGAATCTCAGCATTCCTTGTCTTACAGCCCAGTGGCAGGAAAACCTTTTGTAAACCTTAAAAGGTCATTGAAAGGAGATACGGTTTTTCCGGTGCTTGCAGCAGCCCTCTTTAGCGAGCAGGTACCAGGGCTATCTCAAGGCCCTGGGAATCCGTTTGCTCAATATCACACATGATCCTCAGGGTAGATGAAAGGGAGATTAGAATTGGGGTCTCTGGACTCCCTGCCATTGTCTTTTCCAAGGGCTCCCCCCAAGCTAACAAGAGAAGGCAGGAGATTCGGTTCCTTCCCCCTCCTCCCTTTATGACTTATGTGGTCCTGACTCCTGGTGGAAGGAACTGGAGAGGAAATGATGGGGGGAGGGGAGGCTCAGCCTGCCCAGCTGGGCCTGGGCCCCTCCAGCTCCGCCCCACCCCGAGTCATCCCTCCCACCTCTCCCTTTCCAAGGTCCCTCCTGGGTCCCTGGGAGATTCTGGCTCCGACTTTTGTTCCACTCATCCTGCCTAAATAAGGCCTACCTCTGGGTTGCACCCTGCCTGCCTGGTGCTTTAGGCCTTGCACTGGGTCTGTCTATCCGTCCTCAAGCTCTGGAGAAGGAATAGAAGCAGAAATTAGATTTTTCCCCCCCTAATAGCCTCTTCCTCTTTCCACCTCCCTTCCAAAACCAAAAAATAATCCAAAACATAATTAACAACTTGCACAAACAAACCAGGGTTGGGGTCACTGTTAGAGGTATAGACACATCCATTTCCTTACCATCCATCAAAAATCCTTGAGAGAAGAGGACCTGGGTTCAAATCCTTCCTCTTTTATGACCTGTGTGCTCTTTAGCAATTCACCTTCCTGATTTTGGTACTAACTTCCTCACCTGCCAGACCAAGGGGTTGGACTAGATGATCTCCCAGGGCCCTTCCAACTCGAGCATCCCATGAGCCTGTGAACCACCCTACCTCATGTGTCTGTTTTCTTTCAGAATGAAAAAAGCAAGCACTGACCTCCCTCTGAGACAGTTTCAAGGTATCTTGGCCTCTGATTAAAATGGACTTTTCCCCAAATGTCTGAATTCCCTCTGTGCCCTGCCTCTTCCTCTCCCCTTTTTCCTGGCTCTACCCATTGCTGAAAGTTGAATATCTCCCTCACGGGGCCCCTCTCCTCCCTCTCCTCCCCACCCCCTTTTTGCTTCCCAAGGCCCAGTTACAGGTCGGGATGAAACCCAGGCCTGTCTGCAAAGCACGGGCTTGTTTCTTTATCTGGGCTCTTTCTTCCCTATAGGGAAGGGAGCTCGGGAGCCATAAATTAGCTCCTTCTGCAGCTCGGGGTAATTGCTCCCTCTCTGCCTGGCCTTGGAAGCCTGGGTAGGCTTGTGGGGACATGTGTGGAGGCAGCTGTTCTCTCTGCCTGGAGCAGGAGCAGGGAGGGGGGGACTGGCTTCTCTCCACCTGTCTGCCTTGCCCTCTTCCTCCCCACCAGAACCCTGTCTCCTCTGGAGCTGCTGCTTTGGGGCTCATTTCATGGAACCCTCCAGTGTGGATGCTGGAAGGGTCCTTAGAGCTCATCCAATCCCAGGTCTTCTGAACCGTTTTTTATCCTAGGCACTTTTGGCAGTCTGGGGAGGCCCATGAATAACTTCTCAGAAAAGGGTTTTTAAATGCCTAAAATAATCTACAGAGGATGACCGAGGAAACCAATTATACGGAATGATACATTATACAGAATATATGATCACCTAGTATATAAATATGTGATCATGTGTTAGATGTAATTATTATAGTTATAAAACTATTTTAAGAATAAGTTCACAGATCCCAGGCTAAGAACTGATTGAGTCCATCCCCTTTACTTTGCAGAGGAGAGAAAAATGAAAGTCCCAGAGAAGGGGAATGAGCTGGGAGCTGAATCTGTGGCTCCTAATTCTAAATCTGTGCCTTGAAGTTTTTTCTCTTCCTCTCTGAGTCTTGCCACAAGCTCCCTCCACCCAGCTCTGCCACGACAGCCCCTGGCGGAGAACCTCAGGAATTCTTCTTTCTCCTTGCCACGTCATGCTTTTTCCGCCACGCCACCCTCCCCTCCATCCCCAGGGGAGGCAGCTGGCAGGGAGGCTGGAGGCCTGTCATTTGAAGCTGTCACACACACAAAGACCACCCCCCTGTTATTTGAGGTTGTGGATAAATGATGGTAGGGCAGAGGGACTTGAGCTGCCTACGTGGCAGGGCTGGGAAATGGAGGTGGAAACTGGTGCTTCCTAGGCCCATTAGCTAAAGTTCAAGTGACATTCTTTGACCCCTGGAAGTTTAATTCTTTCTAGGTCCCACTCATTTTCTTTGAGCAGGCCTGGGGCTTTTTCCCCATTTGGAACATTCAGAATACCAACTTTGTTTCCCTAAAGTAGAGAGGTGGCTTTGACTGAGGGGTGCCCATCCTTTTTTGAGCCCAGAGGGGTTCGTTGTCTTCCAGGGATTAAAACACAAGGAACACAACTAGATCCTTATTGCGGTGGCTTGGTATTTAATCTTGTAGAATTAGTTACAAGCTCTTAAATTTGTGGATCCCTTAACTGTTTTCAGTCTTTTTTCAAAGCTAGGAGCTCATGCCAACTTGACAGCAGCCCTGTGAAGAAAGGAAGGAAATAAATATCTATTAAGTGCTTGCTGTTTGTGCCAAGCCCTTTACAGTCATCATCTCATTTAATCCTCACAACTGCCCCTGAAAGGGAGGCTCTGTGATTATTATCCCCATTTTTATAGTTGAGGAAAGTGAGTTAAGGGATTTGTCCATGGTCACCTAGCTAGTAAGTATCTGAAGCTAGTTTTGCATTTGGGTCTTTTGGTCTCCAGGACCAGTACTTGGACAACTGTGAAGGGCATAAGGGAGGGGGGTGATTCTTTCCATAGGATAACTCAACTTTGTCCCTTCTTACTTTTCTCATCCCAGCAATACTAAGCATTCCCCCTTACTCCCCCAGAGCTCTCTGTTTTCCTCAGTTGATACAATTGTAGATTGAAAACTGGAAAGTACCTTAAAGGTCATTTAATTCTAGCCTTTCAATTGACATAGGGGGAAACTGAGGCCCAGGGGGTTGAATGACTTGCCCTGCCATGGCAGTAAATTGTCTGAGCTGGAATTTGAACCTAGGACTTCTTATTCTAACTCTAACCCACTTTCCCCTATAATAACCGGCCTTCCCAGTTCTCTTAAGAGATCTTTTTTTTTTTTCCGAGTAAGTGCTATATAAATGTGAGTTATTCTGCCCCCCCAAAAAAGATTTGGGGAACTAGCTGTAGCTAGATTGGGTGCTTTTTCTCTTCCAATATCTTAAATTTCTTTTTCTGCCTCTCGATGTGACCCTTAGCATGATAGCCATGTTTTTAAGCTGATTTTCCATCCACCTCATCTCAAATTTCCTACGTCTTAAGATCTGGATGGGACTTCAAAACAACCCCTTTTCCAACTGATGAATTGTGCCCAAAATGGTTGTGGGAAGAGCAGAGCTGAGACTAGAGAAGGGTGAATGGTTCAGGCATAATCCGACAGCTCCTGCCTCTGGTTCCAGTCCATCAGGAAGGGATTTTCTGTTTCCTGGACGTCCCCAGGGTTCACTGTCTGGAACAGGGACAGGGATGGGGCCTGGAGAAGGTGGGGAGGAAGGAAGAGTATGGCTGCTGGGCTCAGCAAGTCTTTGAGAAGAGAGGTTCAAAGGGGGAGGCTCTTTGGAAAACCCCAGTCCTTTGTATCCTGCCTGTGATCTCAGAGGAAGCCCTTCCTTTCTCTGTGAGGTCTTTGTATGAGAGGAAAATGTTACTTCTCAGGCCTTGGAGGAAGATGAGAAAAGCAGGGCCTAGGAAGGGCCCTTAGACATTATCTAGTTCCAACCCCCTCTTCTTCCCCACACAGAAAAGGAGCCTTAGGAGGAGCTGCCTTGCTCAGGCCTACCCTATGAGTTTGTGGCTGGGCAGGGATAGAACCCAGGGCTCAGGCCTCTCTGGCCAGTCTGTCTTATTTAATCAGTGAACTAGTGGGTGACTCATTAACCTTCCTCTGTCTGACCCACAATGGTATGTGAAGAATGATCCCTGGGCCCCTGGCTGGGGGTAGGGGTGAGGGGGGTGGAGTTGTGCTGGCTAGACTGCATTTATTCTTCCGCCAAATTCTGAGGGCTCTTACCTACCTCTCCATCCTCTCCCAGTGAAATACAAGCTTTGCATTTTGCTCTGCTTTGCTTCGAACTGGCTGCATTCCACACATTCCCCTTTAAAACAGCTCTCCAGGACAGCTGGGTGGCTCAGTGGATTGAGAGCCAGGCCTAGAGATGGGAGGTCTTGGGTTCAAATATGACCTCAGACACTTCCCAGCTGTGCAGCCATGGGCCAGTCACTTAATTAACCCCCATTGCCTACCCCTCACCACTCTTCTGCCTTGGAACAATATGCAGTATTAATTCTAAGACTGAAGGTAAGGGTTTAAAGGCGACTCTCTCCTATGAAGACCAAGGCGGTTTTTTGACTACCCCAGAGAGTGGTGGGGTTGGTAGGCATCAGATTCTCCCATTCTGCAGGTGGGCCAGCTGAGGCTTAGTGAAGGCCAGTGTTCTAAAGGTGGCCTTCAAGCTTCATATAGTCCCAGGCCTGAGGTCTCTCTTAACTCCAGTATTAGAGCAGGAATATTTCCTGTGACATGGCTCAGGGGTTTTTAAGTGGGAGGGGATCTGTAGGGTCAAGTAGTTCAGCACCTTCTTTTTTAACCCAGAAGAGAAAAGACAAGTGACTTGCCTAGGGCAGTAAATAACCCAGCTGGAGAATCCAATGCCAAACCCTTAGACTGCAAAAAAAACTCCAATACTCTTTATATTCCACTACAATAGATGATAATCAAACCTACCTCGCAGGTCTGAGGAGAGGAACAAAGGAGGTCACTGTGTCGGAAGGCCCTGATAGTACTTAGCACATTGCTTTATAGGTTGGCTAATAGCATTATTCTCCCACGTTGCTTTTCTGCTGGCTAATAATTGGGTGACATGGAGCATGGATGTGGCCTGAATGACTAACAACATAAGTAATGTACCAGAAATGTTTAATCTAGTCTGTTCATGTTTCTATTGAAGGGGAACTTACTACTCATTAAGGCCTTTCAGTTCTCTTTGTTTATTAAGCCCCTACTAGGCCCATCAATAAACATTTGTTAAGCACCTACTATGCTCATCAGTAAACATTAGGTACCTACTATGCCCATCAGTAAATATTAGGCACCTACTATGCCCATCAATAAACATTTGTTAAGCACCTACTATGGTCATCAGTAAACTTATTAGGCACCTTCTATGCCCATCACTAAACATTTGTTAAGCACCCACTATGCTCATCAGTAAACATTTATCAGGCACCTACTATGTGCCAGGCCCTTTGCTAAGCGCTGGGGGCACTGACGCAGAAGACATCTTATGCTCTAAGGAGTTCCTGGTTGTGCCCATCTGCCTAATGAGCTGGCGGGAAGAAGATCCAGGCCGCCATGGCCACCTGGAGCACACACAGGGCGGGAGGCTGCCATGGAGGGCCCTCAATAATGGTTCATGCTGGTACTCTTGGCACATGGGTATTTGTTAAGAGATGCGCGAAACGTGTGCAAAAAAAGAGCCCCCACGTCACGGAGCTCCCCCTCTCTGCTCTGCACCCACAGGTCCCTAGCAGCCGGAAGGAGGGCCTCCGTCCCCGCACAACCATGTGGCCAACACAGCTCCTGAGCGCCCTCTGCCTCCTGGCGGTGGCCGGGGCAGCTGAGGTCAAGAAGCCCGCGGCAGCGGCGGCAGCGGCAGGGAAGAGTGGGGAGGCGAAGCTGAGTGAGAAGGCGACCACGTTGGCAGAGAGGAGCGCCGGTCTGGCCTTCAACCTCTACCGCGCCATGGCCCAAGACAAGGGGGTGGAGAACATCTTGTTGTCCCCGGTGGTCGTGGCCTCATCCCTGGGACTGGTGTCTCTGGGCGGGAAGGCGACCACGGCCTCCCAGGCCAAGGCGGTGCTGAGCGCCGACAAGCTCCGCGACGACGACGTGCACACCGGCCTGGCCGAGCTGCTTGCATCCGTTAGCAATTCCACCGCCCGCAACGTCACGTGGAAGCTGGGCAGCCGCCTGTACGGGCCCAGCTCGGTCAGCTTTGCCGATGACTTTGTCCAGAACAGCAAGAAACACTACAATTACGAGCACTCCAAGATCAACTTCCGGGACAAGCGGAGCGCCCTGCAGTCCATCAACGAATGGGCCTCCCAGACCACGGACGGCAAGCTGCCCGAGGTCACCAAAGACGTGGAGAAGACCGACGGCGCCCTCATCGTCAATGCCATGTTCTTCAAGCGTGAGTGGGGCTAGCCGAGAGGGCTTGGGACAGGGATGGGGATATGTAGGCTATCCATGGTCCGCCTCACTCAGATTCATTCAGGAAACCTACGTCAGCCAGCATTTAGAGTGCCGTAGGGTTTGAAAAGCAATTAATGGCTCATTAGATCCCCAAAATGAATCTACATTTTACAGATGGGGAAAGTGAGGCAGGAAGTGGTAAACATAGAGAGGGAGTATCTGAGGCAGAATTTGAATTCTAGTTTTCCCAACTCCAGATATCTGTCATCTATCTACCCATCTACCTATCCACCTACCTACCTATGGTAGCTATCATTCTATCATCTATATGTATCTATATATGTATCATTATATCATCTGTGTATCTATGATCTTATCTAGGTTTCTATCTGCCTATGAATCTATCATTCTATCTAGCATCTATGTATCTACCTTTGTATCTAGGCATCTATCATTCTATCATCTATGTGTCTATCTGTCTGTCAATCTGCCTATTTATACGTCTGTCAGTCTATGTATCTACCTATGTATCTATCATTCTATTTATCATTTATCTATGTATCTACCTTTGTATCTTTGTATCTTTCTATCATCTATGTATCTATGTATCTGTCTGTCTATCTGTTTATCTGTCAGCCTATCTATCTATCTATCTATCTATCTAAATATGTATCTCTTCACTATCTCTGCTGTGCTAACTTAGCTGCTTCCTTGGCACTTATTTTGCACCCACTGTGAACGGTGTTGTGTGGGCTACTGGGGAATTGATGAATTTTTCTTACTAAGATGATGTGCTTCCCTTGTAGAGGAATCAGAGATAGCCATAGAGTAGGTAGTAAGTGTTCTGCTTCTGATTCACTGTGTGACCTTAGGTCAGTGCCTTCCTGACCTGGGCCACAGTTTTTATTGTTAAACTATGGGATCTCCAAGGTAGCTAGGCCTAAAGTAGAGCTCATGATGGTAAGCTGTAGCAGGAAAGGCAATGCTTGAGGTTTGAACCCTCTCTCTCCTCTCCACAGCCCACTGGGATGAAAGATTCCACCATAAGATGGTCGACAACCGAGGTTTCATGGTGACTCGCTCTTACACCGTTGGCGTGCCCATGATGCACCGCACAGGTAGGTTGTGGCTAACTGGGGAGGGTGGGAAGGAGCGGAGAGGGGTTCGGCTTTGGCACCGCCCCCCCAGTCTGCCCAGGCTCTCCAATCCTCATCTTGTCCCATTTAGGTCTCTACAACTACTATGATGATGAGACTGAAAAACTCCAGATGGTTGAGATGCCCTTAGCCCATAAGCTCTCAAGCCTCATCATCATTATGCCTCACCATGTGGAACCCCTAGAGAGGTTGGAAAAGCTCCTGACTAAAGAACAGCTCAAGACCTGGCTGGGCAAGATGAAGAAGAGGGCTGTGGCGATCTCCCTGCCCAAGGGAGTTGTGGAGGTGACTCATGACCTCCAGGTAAGGAGTGGATTCATCTGGAGGGAGCTGTGGAGCAGAAATTGGGAGAGATGGGTCAGGGAATGTTTTCAATTTTCTGGGAATCCTGGAGCTGGGTCTCCCTGAATCCTGTCATCTTCCTAAGGTAGGAGGAACTGATTCAAGGTAGTCTGAGTACTTTTGTCTTCAGTCTAATTTTCCAGCTTGACAATGAGCATTTTAGATTTGTGGCTCTTCAATATGTCCTTGGGTATATTTGACATTTGATTCTTCCTATGATGGACATTTGTTTCCCTCCTGTAAAAAGAAGGGATTTGATTATTGTAGTCTCTAATATTGGTTTGGAGCTTTTTACAGTGGCAGTATTGTAGCCAATGAGGTTTATATGAGGCGTGATTCTTGCTCATCTAATATTGGCTGTGTTGTTGTTTTTCTAGTTTTGACAGCCTGTGTCTGAAGTTTCCTTTCCAGATAGGAAACTGTAGTAGTACTGGACCATGAGTCAGTAATATTTGTACATATTGTCATATTTAGAAGCTAGTCTAGATATTTTTGCATCATTGTTTTTATTTTTCACAAGATTCACTCTGGATGAGGTAGGTACAAGAATCTGTCCCAGTAGTCCTCACCTCTCTCTTGGGAGGGAAGAGGTAGGTTTTACTATCTTCTTTCTGAGATCTTCATTGGTTTTCCCTCTATTTAGAGTTTCTTCTAAGGATCTCACTGTAATTCTCATAAGCATATTATACATTGCTCTCTGGGTTCTGCTTATTTTGCTCAATATCAGTTCACATAGCTCTTCCTATATTTCCCCAAATTCTCCCTAGTTTTGTTTTGCCACCCAGTAATATTACATGACATTCATCTACCAAAGCTTTCTAGCCAGTCCCTAGTTGTTGGGCACCTACTTCATGTCCAGTGCTGTTTAACCAGCCAGTGCTGCTATGTCTGATTTAGTAGATAAGGGACCTTTGTTTTTGTCTTTGAGGAAAGTGAATTTATTAATCTTCTCAGTGAGTCTCAGAATTTCAGAGTTAGAAAGGTTCTTGGGACCTTCAGTCTAATTCTTTACTCTTAAGTGTGAAACCTCTCTTTGTCCTACCCTCAATAAAAGAGAGGCTCCTTGAAGTTAAGGATTACTGTAGTTTTGGACTTTGCATCCCTAGTGCCTTCCACACAGAAGATGCCTGACAATTGGTTTGGGTTGAATTGTCTCAATTATCTCCCCTTACAGATTAAGGAGTCAGCAGGCATTTATTAAGTACTTATAATGTGACAAGCACTGTGTCAAGTCCTGAAAATACAAGTAAAAGCAGTCAGCCAATAAAGCAGTCAAGAACATTTTTCAATGTACCATGTACCCTACCATGTACCAGACATTGTGCTAAACACTGGAGAAAGAAAGGAGCCTGCCTTCTAGTGGGAAACTGTTAATTTTGCTGAAACCCATGTCTAAGGGTGGAATGGCTAGACCATCCCCAACCAAATATAATAATTTCTTCTGTTGAAATTGTAAAACTTACAAGAAATTTTGCTCCTATCAGACCAATGATAGTAACATGATTATTGTCTTTACAGATGGGGAAACTGAGGCTTAAATAGGAGAAATGACTTTTTATAGAATTATAGCTTTCGGTGGATTAGTGGGCCTGTAGGCAAGAAGATCTGAGTTCAAATCCTCATATACACTCTAGCTATGGGACCCTGGACAAGCCACTTAACTTCTACATGCCTTAGTTTTTTATTTTAATAATAATAATAATAACAACAACAACAACGACTATCTATCTCAAAAGGTTGTTGTGAGGATCAAATGAGATATTATTTGTAAAGTGTATATCACAGTGTCTAGCACATAGTAGGTTATGGTATATGCTTGTCCCTTCTTTATAAAGGTGGGATTTTACTTTTTTTTTTTTTTTTAAACCCTTACCTTCCATCTTGGAATCAATACTGTGTATTGGCTCCAAGGCAAAAGAATGGTAAGGGTAGGCAATGGGGATCAAGTGACTTGCCCAGGGTCACACAGCTGGGAAGTGTCTGAGGCCAGATTTGAACCTAGGACCTCCCGTCTCTAGGCCTGGCTCTTAATCCACTGAGCTACCTAGCTGTCCCCTTACATTTTTTATTATATTTGGTTATTATATTAGTTTCGTTGAACTGCTTTATGTTCATGTTAGAAGTGATGGTTCACTGGATGAGAGGGGAAAAGAATATATTCAGAAATTTAGGTGGTGTAAAAATAAAAGGTAGTACATATAATTTTTTTTTTTAATTTTAAACCCTTAACTTCTGTGTATTGACTTATAGATGGAAGAGTGGTAAGGGTAGGCAATGGGGGTCAAGTGACTTGCCCAGGGTCACACAGCTGGGAAGTGTCTGAGGCCGGATTTGAACCTAAGACCTCCCGTCTCTAGGCCTGGCTCTCAATTCACTGAGCTACCCAGCTGCCCCCATAAATATAATTTAAAAAATAAATCCTTATCCTCCCTTCCTCCCCACTCTTCCCTGCCCACAGAGCCTCAGAGGTCATCTAGTACAGTGATGTCAAACAAACAGAAACAGGAGCCACCATGTAGGCTGTATTCTGAATTAGAAAACCTACATGATTATACACTGATTATTTTTTACTAATTATTTAACTTTGTTAAATATTTACCAGTTAGATTCAAATCTGGTTTGGGTCGCCCATGGGAGTTTTGTGGGCTGGGTATTTGACCCTTCTTTCTCTAGGTCAGAGAATCAAGGTGAAGCCAGATTTCTGAATGGCCATTGATTCTTTTTTTTTTAATCATATCATATCTTTCACTCCTTGAAAACTCCCATTTTTGTTATGATCCGAAGCTTTCCAATTAATTTTCTTTCTTTTTTAAATTTAATTAAATTAATTTAATTTATTAAAAAAAAACACCTTACTTTCCATCTTGGAATCAGCAGAAGAGTGGTAAAGACTAAGCAATGAGGGTTAAGTGACTTGCCCAGGGTCACACAGCTGGGAAGGGTCTGAGGCCATATTTGAACTTAGGACCTCCCATCTCTAGGCCTGGCTCTTAATCCGCTGAGCCACCCAGCTATCCCCCCCCCCCCTTCAGTCCCCCAAGTACTTTTCTTAAAATAGTCCTATAGAGGTAGGAAGAACCATGTTTGACAAAGGAAATTGAACCTCAGAATCATATAGGTAGCCTGAACCAGGATTTGAACCCAGATCCTTCTGACTAGGGTGTCCACAAGGTTCTTTATACTCTACTGCCTAAGGCTTTAAAAAAACAGAAAAACAAAACCCCTCTTACCCTTGGTCTTAGAATCAATAATGAGCATTGGTTCCAAGGCAGAATAATGGTAAGGGTTAGGCAATGGAGATTAAGTGACTTGCTCAGGATCATACAACTAGGAAGCATCTGAGGCCAGATTTGAACCTAGGGCTTCCCGTCTCCAGGCCTGTCTTTCTATCCATTGAGCCACTTACCTGCCCTCTCCCCTAAAAAACAAACAAACAAACAAAAAACAACTCAGAGCTCTTAACTTTGTATGGGTTAAGGACCCCCTTGACAGCAGTGTGGCATAGCTTTCTCGGACTCCTGAGAACCATGTTTTCAAATGCACAAAATAAAATATATTGAAGGGGATGGCTAGGTTGCCCAGGGGATTGAGAGCCAGGCCTAGAAACAGGAGAGGTCCTGGGTTCAAATGTGGCCTCAGACCCTTCCTAGCTGGGTGACCCTTGGGAAATCACTTCACCCCCATTGCCTACCCTTATGGCTCTTCTGCCTTGAAAAGACTGGAGGTATAAGGGTTTAAAAATAAAATATATGGGAAATTGGTCAACATTGGTTTACAAAGGAAGCCATCATATTGACAGAATGAATAAAATCTTAAGAGAATCAGTTCATTGCTGCCTGTTACCCCTCTTCCCTAACCGCCCCTCTTCCCCGCTGCAGAAGCACCTGGCCGGCCTGGGCCTCACGGAGGCCATGGACAAGAACAAGGCGGACCTATCTCGGATGTCGGGCAAGAAGGACCTGTACCTGGCCAGCGTCTTCCATGCCACCGCCTTCGAGTGGGACACGGAGGGCAACCCCTTTGACCAGGACATCTATGGGCGTGAGGAGCTGCGGAGCCCCAAGCTCTTCTACGCGGACCACCCCTTCATCTTCCTGGTCCAGGACGCCCAGAGCGGCTCTCTGCTCTTCATTGGGCGCCTGGTCCGGCCCAAGGGGGACAAGATGCGCGACGAGCTCTAGGCCCCCAAACGGGCTGGGGTGGGGGGGTGGGAGGGAAGGGGGGAGGTGGGGGTGGGCAGAACTCAATGGGTGCTACTCGGGTGCTACTTGGGCCGGCCAGGCTGGGTGGGGGCTGGGCCCGGGGCTCGGGAGTGGCAGCATACCGAGGCAGGGGCCTCTTGATTCAGGTAGCGGACCTCACCTCTCCACTGTTCCCTGGAGTTTCAGGAAAGGGGGCTGGCTTTTCCGGTGCCCCGGACCGTCCCTCCGGATATTAGGGGCGTGCTGCTGAGGGGGGGTGGGTGGATGACAGGTCCTCTGGGGTTTGGGCTGGGAGTCTTGAGAGAGGTGGGCTTTGATTGCCCCCTCACGTTTCCCTGGGCAGGGGAGCACCCTGGTGCTTTCCCCTTCTCAGTGTTCCAAAGACTTCCCCCCCTCCCCAGGTCCCCTAGCTGTCTCCTCTAGAGTCCATTCCATCCCTGCTCTGCACGGTCTGATTAAGAATCATTTCTGTCTCTCTCTGAGCTGGGAAGAGCCTTAGACATCGGCTCTCAACCCCTGCCCCCATTATAGGGATGGAGAAACCGAGGCCCACAGAGAGCGGGGGAATGGCCCGCTCTCATGCTGAGTTAGGAGCAAAGCTAAGATTGGAACCCAGATCTCATCTCTACCAAGCTGCCTCTGTTCTTCAGTATTTAAATCTGCTGTGGGGGAAAGCCTCCCCAGCCCTGAGCAGGGACCAGAAACGTAGAGCTCCTCGACCCCGCGACTTATCCCATTCCCCAAACCGTATTTGATGATCCCGTGCCCGAATGCCTCGCCGGGCCCAGAATAAAAAGTGCCAAAGAACAAACGGAATCCCCTAGAAGTCACCGAGGCCGCCCGCTCGCTCCAGAGGAGTGAGATGGGTGGCGACAGAGCGGCCGGGGGCCTCGACTCCAAGCCCAGCGTTTTCCACCGCGCCGCCCCGGGCCCGCGCCTGCTTTTGGCCCCTCCTCCCACTGCCCCTCGGGGCCGGGGCCCCAACGTTGCACTGTGAGCCTCCGGGCCGGCGGGAGGACGGGCGGAGGGCGAGGAGACGGGAGGGGAAGGAATTTGTGTGCGGCACGTGCCCACGTGGTCCGCGCAGCTTTACTTTCTCAAAAGGAGTCTTTTTTCAAAGATGGGGTGGGGAGGGAGGGATGGGGAGAAAATGAGCCCTTGGCTCTGCCAAAGCAAGGGCCGGTTTGTAAGATTTTTTTTTTTTTGTTCAATCAAATGTGTTTTGCAATAAAATGTGGTTTTTTTCAATGAAGTTTGTTGTGGTCTGTCTTCCGCTCGTTTGAAGAAGGCTTTGGTGGTTGTATGAGGAAAGGGGTCAGGGCGAGAAGCTGGGTTAAGACCTAGTGAATGCCCTTTTAGACTCTCATGGGCAGCGGAAACAAGTGAGAGGACCCGGGATAAATTAGCCGGAAGCTAACCTTTGTATAGCATATATTATGTTTCAGGCGCTGTGCTAGACCGTTTACAATTACTATCTCATTTGATCCTCAGAACAAACCTGGAACAAAATTCATCTGGAAGAACAAAAGGACGAGAACATCAAGGGAACTAATAAAAAAAAAAAAAAAAAAAAAAAAAAAAAAAAAAAAAAAAAAAAAAGGAAGGGGCCTAGCAGTACCAGATCTAAAACTGTACCATAAAGCAGTTGTCATCAAAACAATATGGCATTGGCTAAGAGACAGAAGGGAGGATCAGTGGATTAGACTTGGGGTAAATGTCCACAGCAATCTTGTGTTTAACAAACCCAAAGAGCCCGGTTTGGGGGAGAAGAACCTACTATGTGACAAAAACAACTAGGAAAATTGGAAAGCAGTACAGCAAAAATTAGGTTGAGATCAGTATCTCACAACCTATGCCAAGATAAGGTTTGAATGGGTGTATAATTTAAACCTAAAGAGTGATGTTATAAGTAAATTAGGAAACATAGAATAGCAACAGTTTGCCAGTGAGATCTATAGAGAGGGGAAGAATGTATGACCCAACAAGATAGAGAACATTACAAAATGTAAAATGAATAATTTTGATTGTATTACATTAAAAAGGTTTTGTACAAACAGAACAATGCAACCAAAATTAGAAGGGAAACAACAAACTGGGGGAAAGTTTCTATAACAAATTTCTCTGATAAAGGCCTATTTTCTCAAATATATAAGGAACCACGCCAAATTTATAGGAATTCAAGTCATTTCCCCAATTGACAAATGATCAAAGGATGTAAATAGTCAGTTTTCAGATTAAGAAATCAATGCTATCAATAATCACATAAAAATGTTTTAAATCTCTTTTGATTAGAGACATTTAAATTAAAACAACTCTGAGGTACCATCTCACACCTATCAGGTTGGCCAATATGACAATAAAGGAAAATCTTAGAACGTGGCAAAATTGAGACACTAATGCATTGCTGGTGGAGTTGCAAACTGATCCAATCGTTCTGGAGGACAATTTGGAATTATTCCCAAAGGGCTTTAAAAGAATGCATGTCCTTTGATCCAGTAATACCACTACTGGATCTGTATCCCAGAGAAATTTAAAAAAGGGGGAAAGGACCTGTTTGTAAAAAAGTATTTATAGCTGCTCTTTTTGTGGTGGCAAAGAATTGGAAACTAAAAGGAAGTCCCTCAACTGAGGAATGGCTGAACAAATTTTGGCATATGATGGTAATGGAATACTATTGTGCTATAAGGAATGATGAACAAGAGGGTTTCAGAAAGAGCTGGAAAGATCTATGTAAACTGATGCATCGTGAAATAAGTAGAATCAGAAGAACATTATATATGTAACTGCTATATTATGGAACGATCAAATGTGATAGACTTTGCTACTAATACAATACTAGCAATATAATGATCCAGGACAATTTTGAGGGACTTATGAAAAAAGAATGTTATCCACCTCTAGAGAAAGAACTGTTGGAGTCAGAATGCAGATGACAACATAGGATTTATCACTTCTTTATTTGGGTATATGTTTTGGAGAGTTGGTTCTATAAGATTATTCACTTATGAAAATGAATAATATGGAAATATGTTTTGCATGATAATACATGTATAACCCAGAAAAAGAGTCAAGCATGATTAAAATGACTCAACAACAATTTATTTTAAGATTCCAACTGTAATTTCAGAGGTTTCTTCCAGCTCTAAGATTCTAGATGGAAAAGAAATTTCCTTCCTTTACAAATGATTTCAATCCAAGTCTTGTATGACATCAGGCAAGTGTTTTCCTCTCAATGGGCCCACTTCCTCATATCTGAGACAAAGGGATTGAACTTTGGAGCAACACAGGAAAATGAAATGAATGCAGCAAAGTGGGAAGAATGCTAGACTCAGAGTCTGAAATTAGAGTTGGAATCTTAAATTGTTGTTGAGTCGTTTCAATTTTGCCCGACTCTTCGTGACTCCATATAGGATTTTCCTGGCAAAGATACTGGAGAAGTTTGCCATTTCTTTCTCCAGCTCTTTTGTTGAGGAAATTGAGGCAAACTGAATTAAATGACTTGGCCAGGGTCACAAAGCTAGTAAATGCTTTAAGGCCAAATTTGAACTCAGGTCTTTCCAACTCCAGGCGATTGACACCCTTAATGACATTAATTTCATTTCTCTGTTTTGCTCAAAAGTGGCTTTTCTTCTTAGACAAAGTACCACTTCTAGAGTCTTATTCTAGGAGAGGAAATACTAATATTTTAAAATATAATAATTAGGGGTTTCTGTCTCCCATTCCCTTGGGAAATGGATGTCTCTTAGGGTCTCTCATCCATTAATTCAGGCATGCAACATATAAGATCCCTGCAGTTTTAATAGACATTGAATGAGAGTGATTAGGAAAGCAGGTTTTTCTGCCTGAACTGAGACAATCATCACTATCTAGCTTGTCCTTTGCTTTTCTAATGTCCTGTATATCTGAGGGAAACTGGCCTCACATCCAGAGACTCAGAGCAAAGGATTTTCCTATCTTCCCTCAGAAACAATGGAATGCCCATCAAAGTTTCTCTGGCGCCCCAATTGGGTCACTGAGAGGATTCTCGCTAAATTTAGGTCAGCAAATGATCCCCATGCGACTTCTCCCCACATAGTCCCTGGTCCAATACTTATAGCTTGGATGAGTTGCTGACAGCTCCGACTTACAAAAGAGGTCACCAGGCATAGCCGTTAGGCTGTAGGGTGGGCACATTGAGGACTGTCTCTTGAGAGCAGAGAGGGCCCTAGAATCTCATCTGTTTGTTTTGGACTGCCTGGAAGATCAAAGAGGCAGTGGGAATAAATCGAGATGTCTTTTGAGTTATTATATCTTTCTGAGAGGTGATATTTAAAATTGGATACTGTACTTTAGATAGGATCTGATTAGGGCAAAGCACAATGGAGCTATCACTTCTGAATTCCTGGACATCTTGTCTCTCCTAATGGAGCTTGAACTCACAATTGTTTTTTGGGGCTTTTTTTAGCTCCTTCTGGACTCACTGTGGGGCATTCAGTTCATCAGCTCCTCTTCCCCCACAAAGGCTGATCTTTTTCATTTTCAACAAGCTGTTATTTAGATTTCACTTCCCCAAGACAACTCACAAAATATTGCTGCCAAAGTCAAACAATTAATCCTAAGAAAATAAGTCAAGAGATTGGCAAGATGTAAGGTCTTTTATTGATTTTTCTATAGCTGCTGCCAGAAGACGGAAGAACAGTGAGAAGACCTGTAAAAATAACTTCTAAGTATTATTATGAAGAAAAAAATGCTGGCCATAGGCAAGGCAACATGGAAACTGGAGTCCTGGAGATTATAAAAGGGCAATTTTTACTGAAGAAAATAACTTTTTCTCTTAAGACTCTGATAAAGCCAAAAACTACCAGAGATTTCCCCACTACCCCTTTCTCTTTTCAACAGAGAGTAGAAGCAACAAAGCTTATGCTGGGACTTAATTGACTTCTGCCTTCCTTTATTGAGTTTTCTGATCACCTAAGGGCATAAAAGGGCAGCTAGGTGGCACAATGGATAGAATGGCAAACTTGAAGTCATTTCAAATCCGGTTTCAGACAATTACTAGCTGAGTGACTCTGGGCAAGTTATTTAACCCTGGTTACTTCAGTTTACTTATCTGTAAAGTGGGCTGGAGAAAGAAATGGCAAATCACTCCAGTATCTTTGCCAAGAAAACCCCAAAAGGGATCACAAAGACATTCATGACTTAAACAACTGAAGAAGGGCATAAAAAGTCAGATCCCGTGTGATCAGAGGTGGCTATCTGATGACCACATAAGTCACCAGAACCTGCCCTGCTGAGTAGACATGTTTCTGGATGGAGATGAGGACTACTGTGTTCTTGTGGTCTATTCTTGCTATGTTGGGGCTAAGGAAACCTCCTTTTGTGGATCGTTCAATGGTTTTTTTTTTTTCATTCCTTTTTTTTTTTTTTTTTTTTTTTTACCCTTGTACTTCCGTGTATTGTCTCATAGGTGGAAGATTGGTAAGGGTGGGCAATGGGGGTCAAGTGACTTGCCCAGGGTCACACAGCTGGGAAGTGGCTGAGGCCGGGTTTGAACCTAGGACCTCCTGTCTCTAGGCCTGGCTCTCACTCCACTGAGCTACCCAGCTGCCCTTTTCATTCCTTTTTTCATTCCAAACTCAAACAGGATGGTGGCAGCCCACCTGTCCCTAACAAAGGCTCAACCAAAGCCATAGATCTGGTGAGCCTGTAAGACTGGAAAATCTTCATCTGACTAAACATTCTCCCTCCCCCAAATGTTGGGGATTTTATTTTTACTCCCTGTCACTCTGGAAATCAGGAATGTTAATAAATATACTGGCATATTGAAAAACAGAATTGTCTCAGAATTGTAGAAATTCCCTAAAAGATATGACACACAACAACATGACTTTGTACTATGTCTTATATGATAAAAGGGTTACGACACTAATTTAAGGGATAGATATGTGTGCTCCATGATCAGGAGCTCACCTGTTATAAAACTCCATCGAAAAACTGTGAGACGGGGGCAGCTGGGTAGCTCAGTGGATTGAGAGCCAGACCTAGAGATGGGAGGTCCTAGGTTCAAATCTGTCCTCAGACACTTCACAGCCATGTGACCCTGGGAAAGTCACTTGACCCCCATTGCCTAGCCCTCACCACTCTTCTGCCTTGGACCCAATACACAGTATTGACTCCAAGATGGAAGGTAAGGGTTTAAAAGTAAAGGGAAAAAAAAGAAAGAAAAAAGAAAAACTGTGAGAGAAGGGGCTGCTAGGTAGCCCACTGGATAGAGGGCCAAACCCTGGAGGGTTCAAATCTGACCTCAGATACTTCCCAGCTGTATGACCCTGGGCTTAGCCCTAAGTGCTCTTCTGCCTTAGAATCTAGGACAGAAGGTAGGGCTTTAAAATATCCCCTGAGAGGCTGTAATTAGGGCTGGACCTAGGAAAACTATCCCATGTACCTGTTGGTTTTCCATATCGAATGATTTCCATTATTTTCTGGCTAAGTCATGCTCAATATATAAGATGATAAAAGTGGGATTTTGTGATGAAGATGAAAAAAACAGGCTTCAGAATTGTGTGAACTTGTTTCGAATCTTCAATTGCTCCTGGGGAAGAAACCCAGAACTCAGCAGAAAATTCCATCTATTAGAAATATACAAAGGTAAAGACAGACTAAGAAGCAACCCCAAAGGTTAAACTGATTTCTCTATCATCTATGGCCCCTGGGAATGGCATCATTGCCTCCGTATTTTGAAGGGGTATGTATGGATGGAAGACTTGAGGTTGAGGTGAATGAAGTGGAATGAGTGGCAATGGTAGTGGAATAAAGGAGGAGGAGGTAGGGTGGAATGGCTATCTTATATGGAGAAGGAATGAGTGGAGGACCTGCCATGGAGGAGGGGGTGGAGGGCTGGTAGTCCTGGAAGCCTACCCTCATCAGACCCGGGATAAAGAGAGAACAACATCCACAAATGGGTAAAATATTTTTCAATGTATAGAGAAACAGGAGGGAAGGGGATGGGTTAAGGGAGGGTTTGTGGGTGGGTTAAGAGAAAGGAAGACAAGGGGATAAGAAAAGGGAGGGAAGGGAGAGATACCTAGAGGGGAGTATACATCAAGAAGTTAGGAGTTTAGGTGAGGGGACAAGGGAAGCAAGAAGTTGGAGAGTACAGTTAGGGGGATAAGGACGGGATTTTGGAAAAGTGGCTAGCATAAGAATTTAAAAGGTAAGAGGGGAGGGAAAAGGCAGTAACCTTTGGAAAGGTAGGCCAATTTGGAACTAGGAGGCCAAGGGGAGAAGATAAGGGAACATTTGGGGGGAGGGATGTGAATTGGAGAGGTATTGGTCAAAGGAGATAGGACATCTGAAGAAGGATACACTGGAAAGAAAAGAAGAGAGGGAAAGGAAGTGAGGAGGAATGTAATAGATGGAAATGCACAGCTATAAACTATAACATTATGTGGAAATGTGGTGAATTCACTCATGGGAGGAAAATGGATAACAGAAAACATAAAAAATGCCAAGACCTGACAATGTGTGGTTTACAAGAAACACACTGAAAAAGAGAGAGACACAGAGTGAAGGCAAAGAGCTGGAGCCTCAGCTGATTCAGAGATGGCAGGGGGAGCAGTCATGATCTCTGACAAAACTGGGGCTAAAATGGATATAACTGGAAGGGACAAACAAGGTAACTGTATTATGTTGGGGGGTACTATAGATAATGAAGTATTATCAATATTGGACCTGTATGCACCAAATGCATTCAGATTTTTAAAGGTAAAACTAAATGAGATACAGAGAGAAATCAATAATAAAATAATAATAGCAGGGGACTTCAATTTTTCCCTCTCAGACCTAGATAAATTTAACCAAAAAATAAATAAGAAGAAAGAAGTTAAGGAGATGAATAGAACCTTAGAAAAATTAAATATGACATATATCTGGAGAGTCCTTACACATCTGCTTGAAGTTAGTAGTAGTAAATCTAAGCCTGAGCATACACATAATTCAAACAGTTTTTGGAGGGACAACAATGGTTTGGAGAGCATAAATTTTCTGAAAAAGTAAAAAAACAATCATGTGAATTTGTGACCAAATTTGTAAAACAAATGACTGGTCCAAAAGGAAAACATATTGCATGTTGAAAAGATTTTTTTTACAGATGTAAACAAGTTGTAAGGTTTATTGTGTGGTAATACATTTTATTTTCTTCTTTTCCCCCAGTAATTCATACATAGCTATATAGTATGATGTCATGGAGATACAATTGGATCAAACAAGGTTTTTCTTTTAAGAGGTAGAGAGGAGATTTGGGAATACATACAGTTGACAGGGAAAGATGGACTGCATTTTTCTTTTTTTTTTTAATTAAAGGTCTTTTATTTTCCCAGTTATACATAATGATAATTTTCAACATACACTACCCAAAATTATAAGATCCAAACCATCTCCTTCCTTCCCTTCCGTCCCCACCCTTGGAGATGGTAAACAATTTGATCTGGGTCATACGTGTATTATCAATGCCTTTTTTTCCTTGAGGGAGTGGGATCCACTGAGCATTTTTATAGGGGGTAGAGGAGTGGAACATGGTCAAAGTTATGTAAATTGATCATTCTTAAATTTATGTATTTGTTGTATTGTTTTTTTAATCCCTTTCTAACTGTTAGAATCAATACTAATTATTGGTTCCAATACAAAAGAGAGGTAAGGGCTGGGTAATGGGGTTAAAGTGACTTGTCTAGGGTCACACAATAAGGATGTGTTTAAGGTTGGATTTGAACCCAGGATCTTTCATCTGAAACCTCTGAGCCTCCTGGCTACCTCCCCCATTCCCAGAAGTACTTTAATAAATATTCTTTGAATTGAATTCCATAGCCTTGCACAGAAATGGATGAAGGAAATAACAGTTTTGATTCTCTTACAATTAGGCAAATAACATCTCAGCTCTGGGCCTCAGTTTCTCTATCTGTAAAATGAGATGCTTGGAAAGGTCAGTCTTTTAGATCTCACCTTAATGAACTACCTCCTTCAGGAGTATCTTCTTTGTATGTGGCAGTGTAAACTAAGAGAGTGAGTAATAACTTCTCAGGGATTTTGTGGTGGCTTCATGGAGCCAATTGGGTTGGATTAAGGATGACCTCTGGATTTTCTCTTGGACTGGGGCATCTGTGTCTAAATCTACAGCTGGAGGCTTGGGTAAACCTCTCAGATGTGGCTGATTAATCAACAGATCTCGACTGCCACCTTTGGGCACCTGTGGGAATTTTCCTTTGGAGGCACTAAGAGTTAGAGCAGAGATGATGGAAGGGTCTTAGAGGTCCTTTAGGCACAAGATCACAAAATCCCAGAACTGGAAGGGACTCCAGAAGCCATCTAGTCTGACCCATGTCTGAATAAAAAACTTCTTTGGAGGGTCAGGTAGGTTGTTCAGTGGATAGAGCAAGTCTGGAAGACAGGAGGTCCTGGATTCAAATCTAGCCTCAGATATTTCCTAGCTGTATGAAACTGGGCAAGTCACTTAACCCCTCCTTGCCTAGCCTCTACTGCTCTTCTGCCTTAGACCCAATACACAGTACTGATTCTAAGACAGAAGATAAGGGTTAAAAAATACTCCAGATGTGATTCAACTAGGGCTGAAAACAGCAATTTATCACTTTCCTCATTCTAGACATAATTCCTTTCTTAACGCAGCTGAGTCTAGCATTAACTTTTTTGGGTACACAGTAGACACTTTTTTCTTAATTCCTATTAAGTCTCTGGTCCACTAAGATCTGAAAACATTTTTTACACAGTTGGTTTTCTAGCAATGTTTTATTCATCCTATTTATGGGAAGTTGATTTTTTAAAAATGAGCTGGGTATGGATGCCTTTCTTTACATGAATCCACAGTCCTTTTAATTTTATTAGTTTTGACCCAACGTATTAATCTACTGCAATATTTTTGAATACTGACTTTGTCAGCTCTCCCTCCTAGCTTTGTGTCATTGGATAATTTATTATATGCCATCTGTGCTTTTATCCTACATATGAAAGAAACATAAACTAGCTCTGTCACTTTCAAGCTGAGTCAAAGAAGTGAAATCATTTAATCAGCTCACACATCACTTATTCAGGTCATAGCCAGTGGTGGAGTTGGGAGTAACAAGAGATGAATTCACATAGTGGGTTTTTTAACCCTTACCTTCAGTCTTAGAAACAAAACTTCCAAGGCAAAAGAGTGGTAAAGGCTAGGCAATGGGGGCAATGACTTACCTAGGATCATAAGCTAGGAAATATCCGAGACTGGATTTGAACCTAGGACTTCCAATCTCCAGGCTTGTCTCTCAATCTACTAAGCCACCTAGTTGCACCTCAACAAACTACTTTCAAAAAAAATCCTTACCTCCTGTCTTAGAATCAATAATGTGTATTGGTTCCAAGGTAGAAGAGTGGTAAAGGCTGGGCAATGGGGGTTAAGTGACTTACCCAGGGTCACAAAGCTGGGAAGTGTCTGAGGCCAGATTTGAACCCAGGACCTCCCATCTCCAGGCTTGTCTCTCAATCCCTTGAGCTACCCAGCTGCGCCCCAATAAACTACCTTTTAAAGCAATGGAGTTATGACCAGCATCCTGAGAGTTAGTTATGGTTGGGAAAATTCAAATTAGACACAACCTCCTATAATAATAAGGATAATTTAACCAAGCAACTTTAGTTTATATTCATTACTGTATGTCTGTTTACAGACTTTTATCCTTTACATGTAATTAAGTCTGCTATGGTGATAAATTGTAACCATGGACTTGATACCAAGTAAACGTCCCAATTATTGATGGAACAATGTGTGTGAGAATCAGTAATCAATAATCACAGTGTGAATAAAATGAGAACGTGTTCTCTGCAAAATATCCTTGCCAAGGGGAGTTCGTATATGCCTTCTGCATCCTCGAATGAGTCCAGACATGCCTGCAGTTGTGGCTTTATCATATCTCATCTCTAGAATAAACTTGGCCATCTTTAGTTTTATCACCTATGGGACAAGTGGCGAAGTTATCTGCCCCCACAAGAAGAGAAGAAAAAACCCCTTACCTTCCTGAATGAGACCTTCAAGGAAACGCAATTGTGGCTGCTCCCTTGTCAAGGGAAAAAAATGATGTGGCTGACCTGGTCTCCCTCTCCCTTCTGGGAAGAGTTTGTGTATCTTTGCATGAAGTATGAATACCAGTCCACTGATTAGCTCGGGATCTCAGACCCGAATATGTGACTTATGACTTTCACAATAATCAGTTTTGCTCAGGAGGTCATTTCCAAGTGTTTTTCTTTTACACTTCCCATGATCCTTCCATCTGAAAGTACCATCTTCCTCTTCAAATTTTCTTAGAGCATTTTGGCTTTCTCTTTGCCCTTATCTCATTCTATCTAGTATCAAATTCATTTGCAGGCAGCTAGGTGGCCCAATGGATAGAGCACTGGACTTGTAGCTAGGAGACCTGAGTTCCTCTATAGCCTGTTTGCTGTGTGACCCTGGGTAAGTCACTTATTCTCTCCCAGCCTCAGTTTCCTCCATCAATAAAGTGGGAATAATAATAGCGCCTACCTTCTAGGGTTGTTGTGAGGATGAAATGAGATAATAGTTGGGAAGTGCTTTGCAAACCTTCAAGTACAACATAAATGCTAGTGATTATTTGCCTCAGTGTTGCATCTCCCCTGTTTAAACTGTAAACTCCTTGAGATCAGGAGAAGCAATATGTTCTAAGAGAAAAAAAAATTGGTTAGGGAATCAAAGAAGCTAAATTTCAATCCAATAGGGTGACCTTGAGGTATCAACTCTTAGCTCTGTAGCAGAACTGGGCAGAAAATATGATACCACTGAGGCACTGGCTCAGTTAGCCACTTTCCCGCTCTTGCACTTAGTTTCCTCATCTGTAAAATAAAAGGATCTCCAAGGACCCTTCTAGCTAGTTGTGTGATCCAGGGCAAGTCACTTAACCTCTGTTTGCCTCAGTTTCTTTATCTATAAATTGAGGATAATAATAGCACTGATCTCCCGGGGTTGTTGTGAAGATCAAAAGAGATAATAATCGTAAAGTGCTTAACACAGTGCCTGACACAGGGCAGGTGTCATATAAATTATTATGAATTACTTGCATTCCTAGAAAATGTTTCTTAAGTAGAGGGATAGATCATAGACCTAGAACTAGAAGGGATCCTAGATATAATTCAGTTCAACCTCATTTTACAGATGAAGAAACAAATCCAGAGAGGTCAAGGAGCTTGCCTAAGACCACTGAGCAAGGAAGCATTAGAGGCAGGATCTGAACCCAGGTCTTTTGGCTCTAGAGTCTGTGCTTTTCCCACTATACCAGGCTACCTTCTGAACTCAGATGTATGGTTCTACGTATGGACGTATGGTTCTACAGCAGGAAGCCTATGGACCAAACACAATATAGAAGCAAGCAGTGTTAAGCTTATTGTCTTTTTCTTGGAGCTGACAAGCAATTCAAGCTGAATTATACATATATTATCACACAAACATGTTTTCATCTTATTCATTTTTATAAGTGAATAATCTTCTAAAACCCAAACCTCAAAACATATATCCAAACAAACGAGTGATAAATCATATGTTGTCATCTGCATTCCTATGGAATTTCATCCTTGAGAGTTTCTCATTCTTTCTGAAATGACATCCCTATAGGATTTTGGGTCATGAATTCCTCACCTCCTTCCTTTGACATCTACTTTCCCCAAATCTAGCACTAGTTTGCTTACACAAATTACCAGGAGTGTATAATAGCCATCTACTTTAATACTTCTTAAGAGGTTCTCTGTTGTCTTTTTTAAAAAGAAAAATAAAAGTTATTATTGATGTTTTATGTTCCTTATACCATCACAATTATCCCCAGTATCCTTCCCTCCCTTGTCCCAGAGAATCATCCTATACATGCCTTTTTTTTTTAAATAAAGAGGACAGAAGAGTGGCAAGAGCTAGACCTCGAGGATAAGTGACTTGATCAGTGTCACACCATAGTATTTATTTTTAAGAGAAAAAAATCACCTTAAGTGAGGAATACATTAAAAAAGTCTGAAAACATGTATGATATACAACATCTGTGGGCTTGCCACTACCACGAAAGGGTGGTTTGAGTTAGCAACCTCTTCATCTGTTAGAATCAAATCTATAGTAGAATTCTCCTTGTTGGTTCTTTTACTTTTTGAAAGATGAAATCACAATGAAGGCGATTCAAGAAGCTGTTAGTGGTTCTGTTTTGGGGAGATGAGGGGCGAAATAGGAAGATAGAGTGAGGCAACTCCTGTGAACTGGGGTATCTCAGGCTTTATTCGTTCCCTTTCATTGTACTACTCTCTTTAGTATCTAGAGTGATCAATATAAATTAGGTAGTTTTCTCCTTCCATGATCCTTTTTATTTTAATGCCCTTTTGATGAGATTTGCAAGTCATGAGACAAATACAGTTTTTGCCAGTCATGGTTAGACGCTCTTCGTTCATGCTGAGAGTCGGTTAAATTTTCAGTTGTGGTCCAGAAATTCAAATCCAATTTTCAGACACCATCTTCTTTTCCAGCTGTCCACTTCCCAAATCAGATTTTCTCTTTTGTTTGTCTTGCCTTCATTAAGCAGCCATTAAGCAAAACACAACCCGGGCCCCTATGGTCTTTTGTTTCCGGTCCAAGATGGTAACCTCTGACAATACATTCTAGGCTCCTTTTAACATGTTATACCAGTGCCTTTACGCAATATATATTTCCATATTTCCCATGCCGTGACAGAAGACACATATAATATATATTGTTCTCCCGGTTCTGTTCACTTCACTTTGCATTTGTTGTTCCATTAACTTTCTTTTTTTGTGTGTGTTGTTCTTTCCACTTACATGGTTATAGTCATTATGAATATTGTTTTCTTGGTTTTGCTGACTTTGTTCTGCATTGGTTCATGGATATCTTTCCATTTTGCTCTGTATTCATCACATACAGCATTTCTCACAGCCCAGTAATATTCCATTACATTCACGTGTCACAGTTTGTTTAGCCATTCCCCAGTTAATGGGAACGTCAGTCTACTTTGTTGCCAATTCTTAGCAAAAGATGCTGATCTCAATATTTTGGTGTCTATGGAGACTTTACTCTGTTATATCTTACTAATAGACTTCTCTATTCTTTTCTTTCTCTCATCCTTCCTTGCTGATCTCTCAGTGAATGGTTTTTGTGACTTAGTCCCTCCTTGGAGGACAAGAATATGAATCCTCCTTAGGATATCTGTGAGGTGATATTGACAAATTATTTGTGGGTCACGGAACAGGATAAGAGAAATGAGGTTGGGATCAGGAGGGCCACAGACAGACTTTCAGACAGACTCAAGGCCTCTTGCTGATCAGTGACAAAGTTTAATGATTCCAGGTACACACTTATATCTAAGTGATGTAGGCTAAGGGATTAGGTAAGCCTTTTGTAGGGACAATGGTTAGTAATGATTTACAGTCTTAGTACAATGACTTAGTTTACCTCACTGAAGCTTAGACAGAGTTTTCTATAGGATAATAAATCACAGGTAAATCTGTAACTATCTAGTCAAGCTTTTCACAGAATTCCTGCATCCGTAATTTTTTTGGAAGAACATACAGTTTTTATAAAGTACAGCAGGGAGGGGTTAGAAAGTAGGGGTTTTGGGGGCTTCATGTGAAGAGTGATCCTGACCAGACCATGGCTTTGATTTTACTCAGTCCACTCTCACATTCGGGGGCTATAGATATCCAACTCCCTTCTCATCTGGAAGAGTCTCAAATTTAATTTTTAGCTACCCTCCAGTATCAATAAGTGAATGAGTTGCTTCCTAATTAATTCTAATAGGGTGAGTCCAGGCTCTAGTCCAGTTTTCAGGGGAAAGGAAGCTCCCTTTCCTTTCCCCATGATAATGCCAACTGAGAGAGATTCATTTTATTCTCCAAGGGTTGAGATTTGTTCGGAAGAACAGGGGATTCTTAGAGATGCTCTTGTAGAGAAGAAATCAACTTAGTCTGGGGTCAGTTTTTATCAAGGGTCATTGTATTTCTCTTTTTTATACCTTTCCTTTTTTTTCTTAGAATTGAGACTAAGTGAGTAGTAAGAAGGTCTAGGCAATGGGAGGTTAAGTGACTTGCCCAAAGTCACACAACTAGGAAGTGTCTGAGTCTATATTTGAACCCAGGACCTCCATGATCACCAGGCCTGGCTCTCTATCCACTGAGTTACCTAGCTGCTCCTATGGTCACTGCCTCTTGCATTCTGAAGAGCTAAGGTCAGTCCTTAATCTTTTGGGAATAATTACATATAGACTCTGACCAGAACAGATCTCCCACCTCCCCACACAATAATCTATGTTCTTGTGGGACCATAAGGGCATATCATATCTTTCAGGGGCTGAGGCTCTGACATAGATGAAGACACATAGACTTACACGAAAGGTCAGTTGATAATTTAGGCATAGGCCAAAGACCTGAACCTGCTTTAGTATTATTATTACCATATATAATTGACCCTCTTCTCTAATCTTTCTACCAGCCCAAGAAGGGGCAGTGTCTACTCTTTGGTATCAGCTGTCTCCCAAACTGACTGATAGAGGTCCAAGTTAACTACATTTAGAGAGTAAAGAAGCTGATGAGAGAAAGATGTGGAAAGGTCAGGGGAGGACCTGTGTTCAGATCTTCCTTCAATGTTTCAAGCTCTTGGTTTCTTGGTCAGGCCAGACTATGCTGACCCAGCTCTGCTGATTGTAATCAGTTGGTAAGGTGGTCCTGAGCTGATTCCATGCAGCTGCACATCTGGGTTTCTGGACCCCAGGGATAGCATCCTCTTGGCAGTAGCAAGATATTGAACCTTCAACAAAATCCTCTTCTTATGCATGAATAAAGTCAAGATTCAGATTTAATAACATAACACAGTTTCCACTTAACTTTGGACTTTGTGTAATTCAGGTTTCCAGATAAGCCAGGCATTTTGCATAATACTCTTCTGATTGGTAGCTAAGTGGCAAAGTGGATGGAGTTCTGGTCCTGGAGTCAGGAAGGTCCAAGTTCAAATCCTGTGTCAGACACCTTCTAACATTGTGACCTCTGGGCAAGGCACTGAAACCTCTCTTTGCCTCAGTTTTCACATCTGTAAAATAGAAGTAATAATGGTACTTACCACTCAGTGTTGTGAAGATCAAATGAGATAATAATAAAGCACTTGGTACAGTGCCTGGCAGATAGTAAGCACTATGAAAATGTTGTTCATTGGTAGAAAGAATACTGTAAAGACATTGCATGCTTGTATGAGGAGTGGAGTTGGTAAAAGAGATTTGGAGAAGACATTCATTCTTCAACAGGACACATGTGGTGCTCGACTCTCTTTGGGACTGACTCCAGATGTGGAAAGAGAGAAACACTTTTAAAGGGACAGACTCATAGAGTATGTCAGTTCCTCAACATGCCCATATGTTTAGCAGGGCAGTGTTTCAAAGGAACTCCTCCTTGGGTGATGGGGAGTCTTCTTGGTTGAACTGAGATCTCATCTTACCACCATCCAAAGAGTTCATTTAATCTTGTGTACTTTCAGGTAGATTCTAATCTGTAGACTTGCTCCAGTTCTCAGGAAATTGGATAAAATTTCTATTTGGGTAAAATGGGTTTACATGCTTTGTAATGTGATGGCCCTTTGTGTAGCACTTAGCACAGTGATTGGCACATAGTTGGTACTTAATATTTTTTGACTTGATTAAATAACATTAAGTGGTATACAGTAGTTCATATATATACATATATAGTAAATGTATATGGTACTCATAAACTATATATAGTAGCCAATAAATGGTATATAATGGTTTGTAGTAGTCATACTATATATATTAGTCATTCAGTAGCAGATAAATGGTTTATAGTAGTACATATATAGTAACAATATATAGTACTCATATATTATATATGTGTATATATATTAGCCATGTAGTAGCCAGTAAATGGTATATAATGGTATATGTAGTAAAAAATATATGGTACTCATGTATACTATATATATAGTCATGTAGTAGCCAGTAAATGATACATAATGATATATATAGTAAATATATATATAGTACTCATATTATATACAGTGATCCTTCACCTATTGTGGGAGTTACATTCCAGAGATGCCCACGAGAGGCGAAAAGTAGTGGCATTATATTTATTTTATTATTATGGGCACAGTATGGGAGAGCAAACAGACTGATGCTACAGTCACCAAGCCAATCAATGCCCGGGATACAGAACACAGCCCTGTGGTTGGCCTTTCATTCCATCAGCCAATAGTGTGCTGTGGACAATCTCATGTGGGCAAACTTGCACAAGCCGTAGTTATATAATGTTAGTCAGATTTTGAGGAACACCTAGATAGAAATAGGGAGCTGATAAGTTAGTTGGGAGACCAGAAGGCTCCCTCTTGTGAGGGATGTAGAGGATTTGGGGAAACTAACTAGAAACCTTAGAGTTAGGGATCCCTTGTTCTGATCCTCAGTTTGTATCCCCTTTTAAAATAAAAGAGATGTTGTTTTTTATATATCAATTGTCTCCAAGAAGTTTGTGCAACTGGCCCAGTAAGAGAAAGTGATTCTACTTCACTCTTATTAACTGGAGGTTAGAATACCCAGAGATCCCAGTTGGGTATTCTGGGGGATCTCTAAGTGGATCTCCCACTATCCCATTTGTGGGTTTCTCTCCCTATATTCTTTTCTTAATACACACACACACACATATATACATATGTATACACACTATAAAGGCTTGTAGTCAGAGCTTGTCACTCTTCATAATCCCCCCATGATTCTTTGGGAGACTAGTCTCCCCAGTGAATCATTTAACATAACAAGCTTATACCTCTAAATATCTTCTAGCTACAGGCATACCATATTGTACTTTCTAAGAGGAAACTCCAATAGTTAGAGATAAGAGGGAAACAGAAGCAAGAGAGAGCAAAACCAATATTTGCTAGGCACATTGACAAAAAGGCCAATTAGGGAGCAGTCCCCTTTAGCATAAGAGTTTACATTTAGAATAAATGTGTTCAAACCCCTTCAGTTCAATCAATTATACACCAAAGTTCATTATGGATCTTCTGATGCAGTGGAGGTTTATTTATGGCACTTTCTCCAAACAGTTCATTTTCTTGATTCAAGGAATTAGCAAGCTTCTTTTCCTGAAATTTTTCTCAAAAAATGTTTAAATCTTGGATTTTATGAAAATTATACAATCCCCCTGGAGGAGGGAGTTGATCAACACCCAGATCAACTCAGGATACATTAATTTTCACTAAGAAAACAGCTTTATAAAAAAACAGTAGTATAGTAGCTAGTGCACATTCAAGAAGTACCAAAAATCCCCCAAATCATAAGAGCACATTTAATGACAATAGGAAACAAATCCACTGTCATTAGGATTCACATGAGTTTCTATAGCCACTAAAGCTCATGGATACTTGTTACAAGTTCTCCAGATCTAGCAAATCTTTCAACTTTGGCTGAAATATTTTTTAACAAAGTATATTACTGCTCTCATTCTAAAATTTGGCAGGAGTAATCGGTTTTCCGGGTTAAGATGGTGGCAGAGTAAGAAGCAGCTCTAAACCTCTCCTGACCGAAACACACAAAACTCCTCAAGGGGACATAAAAACAAGTCCAGACGAAAGGAGGAACCCCACAACAGGGCACAGCGTGGAAGGTACGTGGAATCGAGACATTTCCAAGCTAAAAAGGGCTCTCACTCAAGCGCGAGCTGAGCAACCGCCCC
>NC_058132.1:97172006-97183874 GCF_016433145.1 Gracilinanus agilis
TGTGTGTGTGTGTGTGTGTGTGTGTGTGTGTGTGTGTGTGTGTGTGTGTGTGTGTGTGTGTTTGAAGAGAGGGTAACAGAAGCCCCGAGGACAGCCTGCAACTGTACGTGAAAAGAGAGCTGTTCCCAAGACGCCTGGAGGGACAATTGTGACTTCATGCTTTTGGGGGACAATGAGATGAGGAAATGGAGGAATTAATCCCAGACATGGTTACCTGAGACAAAGCTCTGCTTGCCCCATGATATGGTTAATGCATTTAAATGAAGTGACCTTTGCCTCTGCACCTCGATAATTGTGCTCATCTATTGTTGTCTCTCCCTCTCTCTCTCCCTTTCTCTCTGTCTCTGCCTCTCTCTCTGTCTGTTTCTGTCTATCTCTCTCCACCCCCCCATCTCCCTCTCCCCCCTCTCCCTTTCTCGCTGTCTCTACCTGTATCTCATTTTCTGTTTCTGTCTCTGTCTCTCTGTATCACTATCTCTCTCTGTCTCTCTCCCCTCTCCTTTTCCCTCTTCCTCTCTCTCTGTTCTATCTCCCTCTCCTCCCTTTCTCTCTGTCTCTGCCTCTATCTCATTTTCTCTTTCAGCCTTTGTCTCTCTGTGTTTCTCTCTCTCTCTCTCTCTCTCTCTCTCTCTCTCTCTCTCTCTCTCTCTCTCTCTCCTCTCTCTCTCTCTCCTTTCCCCTCTCCCTCTCTGTTCTGTCTGTCTGTCTATCTCTTTCTCTCCTTCTTTCTTTCTCCCTTCCTCTCTCTTTCTTTGTCTCTCTCTGTCTCTGCCTCTCTCTTAAGCCCTTCACCTTCTCTCTTAGTATCAGTACTAAGCCCTAGGATTCATAGTAAGGGCTAGGTAGTTGGAATTAAGTGACTTGCCCAGGGTCACACAACTAGGAAGTAAATGTCTGAGGTCAAATTTGAACTCAGAAATTCCCATCTCCAGGCCTGGCTTTCTAGATACTGAGCCACCTCGCTTCCCCTCCCCAGTGCCTTTTCACAGTAGATGCGTAACAAATATTTGTTAATTGATTGACACTACAGCTACCTCAAAATCTGGCATTCTGTGCTATAGGAGCCCTCCCAGCTCTGACATCTTACATTCTAATATCCTTTCCAGCTCCAGACATTCTATATTCAAGAGTTCTCTGCAGGGTTTACACACTGTGAATCCATAAAGCTAAACAATTGCCACCTCGTGGTGAAAAACAGTAATGCTGCCCTTTTATACAGAAAGGATTACAGATGTGCTGAGAGCCAAAATACCTGGATACATTTGCCCCTTTCTTAAGAGATGGAGCCAAGAGGGCAGCTAGGTAGCATGATGGCTAGAGCACCAGGCCTGTTGTCAGGAAGGCTTGGGTTCAAATTTGACCCCAGAGACTTCCTAGTTGTGTGACCCTGGTCAAGTCACTTATCTCTTTTGCCTAATCCTTACCACTCTTCTGATTTGGAATGATACATAATATTGATTCTAAGATGGAAGGTAAGGGTTTTTTTTTAATGAAAGGAGAAAGAAAGAAAGAAAGAAAGAAAGAAAGAAAGAAAGAAAGAAAGAGGAAGAAAGAAAGAGGAAGAAAGAAAGAAAGAGAGGAAGAAAGACAGAAGGAAGGAAGGAAGGAAGGAAGAAAAAGCACTGGAGAATAAAACAATTATTGCTCAGAATGAACTTATTCTAATGAGGGACACAAGAAGTCCTAAATACATACTGAAACAATATACAGCTAACAAATACAAATCTGTGCAAAGCAGGTAAAATGCAAGGTAGTTTGGGAAGGAGGCCACTAGCAATTGAGGGCAGAAAAAGCTGCATACAGCAGATAGTATTTGGGATTCATCTTAAAGGAAGACAAAGGATCCATCAGAAAGAGAGAAGCCAACCTCAGGCACTGTCTAGCTGTGTGACCTTGGGCAAGTCACTTAACCCCCATTGCCTAGAACTTACTGCTCTTTTGCCTTGGAACCAATATACAGTATTGATTCTAAGACGGAAGGCGAGAGTTGGTTGTTTTTTTTGTTTGTTTGGTTTTTTTTTTTAAAGAAGGAAGATTCCAAGCATGGAATTCTTAGCATTCCAGGGATAGGGGATGTCTACTGTAATGGGGCAAAAATGAGAGCTGGAGTAAAGAGGAGGTCAGTTTGGCTGGATCAGAGAGTCTGGGAATGAGTGCAATTTACATTAAAAATGGGAAGATACTTTGGGGCCACATACAGAAGAGTTTATGTTTGATCCCAAAGACACCAATCCAGAGCCATTGGAGTTGCGTTAGGGAGTGATGTGATCACATCTGTGCTTAAGGAAAATTACTGCGGTAGCCATGTGGAGGATGGACTAGAGGGGAGAGACATTTAAGGCAGGGAAAGTTAGAGTTGGAAAGGACTTTAAAATATCATAACTGACAGGCAACCTAGAAGCTAGAGCAGTGATTCCCAAAGTGGGAGCCACCGCCCCCTGTTGGGTGCTGCAGGGATCCAGGGGAATGGTGATGGTGGCAGGTGCATTTATCTTTCCTGTTAATTGCTATTAAAATTTAAAAAAAATTAATTTCCAGGGCGTTAAGTAATATTTTTTCTGGAAAGGGGGCAGTAGGCCAAAAAAGTTCGGGAACCACTGGTCTAGAGTGTCAGTGCTGGAAAAGGCCATAGAACCCACACTATCAGGGCTGGGGAGGGGGGGGGGAAGCTATAAAGCACAGTATATTAGTGCTGGCAGGGACCTTCTATTTAGTCCTGTGGCCCCTTTTATAGATAAGGGAAGTGAAGCTCAGAAAAGATACAGATTTGCACAAGGTCCCATATTAAGTTAGCAGCCAGGCAAGTTCTTAGGGTGCTTCTGGGTATTCTGATTCCAAGCAGAGTTAGTAATGTAAGATTTGTTGTTGTTGTTCAGTTGTTCAGACTCTTTGTGACCTCATTTGGGGTTTTCCTGGAAGAAAGACTCAAGTGATTTGTCATTTCCTTCTCCAGCTCATTTTACAGATAAGAAAACTGAGGCTAACAGGACTAAGGGATTTGCTTAGAGTTATACAGCCAGTAAATGTCCGAGACTGGATTTGATTTCAAGACTTCCTGACTCTAGGCTTGACACTATGCCCTGCGACATCTATCTAGTCTTTGATATGAAATCCAAAAGAAACATTCCTATCATCCTCTTCATCGTTAAATAAACTAATTTCATAAGACATATTAATAAGTCATTGAAGTTCTCTCCATCCAAGGTTTCTTTTCAAAGTAGTAACTAACAGTAATACTTTCAAGGTCAATTGGGAAATCTTATTCTCTAAATACTTTCTAACCTGCCCCCCATCTGCAAATTCAGTGGGTATTGATGTAGGCAGAAGCAGTTCAAGGAACTCTCCAGCTGATGGGATTTCAGTGAACTAGAAAAAAAGGATTCATCAATAAAGAGCTGAGCGTAATACTTGTTTAAATAAAAATGATAATAGCTAGCATCTAGAGAGACTAAGATTGGTAGGACACCTTACATTATCTCATTGGATCCTCGCACCATCCTTTGTAAGGTAGGCACTATTATGATCCCCATTTTACAGATGAGAAAATTGAGGTTGAAAGACTGTTTTGGCCCAGAGTCACACCGCTCACGAGAGTCTGGGGAGAGATTCTTGACTCTGAGTCCAATATTCTATCCATCAAGTCTAGACCTTGCCTTTTACTAGGTCCCTCTCAGATCTCTCCAGGAATCTTTGTTCATTTACTTCAGGTTCTTTTCAGTTTGCAATCCCGTCTGATGGGTTCCTAGGGTAAGCTTGCTGCATTGTGAAAATGGAAGAAAGTCTTTGCTACCTTTTCCTCCTGATTTTGGGATTGCTGAGGGCTGGAATAATACCATGAACACTGCTTGCCCTTTCTGCCCTCATCTGTTATCAGCCTTGGTTTCCACAGCAGCCAGGCCACAGGGACTGGTATACAACGACTGTGTGAAATTCTCTTAGGATATTCTCATCATGACTGCCATATTGACACTCACACACACACAAAATTGGCCCTATACTAAAAAGTCTTCCATAGCTCCCTCTTGCTCAGAGGACAAAATTTAAAGTTTTTATCCTTCCATTTAAAACTATCCACAGTGTGGTCCCCATCTGCCTTACCCATCTTATTTTAATATCCTTTTTTTTAAAGCCTATATTTTTTGTCTTAGAATCAATACTGTGTATTGCTTCCAATGCAGAAGAGCAGTAAGGAATAGGTGATGGGCGTTAAGTGACTTGCCCAGGGTCACACAGCTAGGAAGTGTCTATGGCCAGATTTGAACCCAGGACCTTCCATCTCCAAGTCTGGTGCTCTATCCACTGAGCTACCTAGGTGTCCCATAATTTCCTTTTATGTGCTAGCTTTGTTCCATTCAAATTGGACTACCAGATCCTCACCACCCACAAAATTCTATCTTCCACCTCTGTGGCCTCTCCTATAATGAAAGATGCTCTTTCCTCACCTCTCACAGAATCACTCGCTTCCATTCAAAGTTCAGCTGTCACATCATCATCCATGGGATCTTTTCTTTTACAATTTTATTTTTTTCCCTAATTGCTAGTAAAAATAAATTTTAACCTTGGTTTTTTAAAAAAATATTTCCCCAAATACATGTAACAACAATTTTCTGTGTATGTTTTCTGAAATTATAAGATCCAAACTGTCTCCCTCCCTCCCTTCCCTTCCCTTTCTGCTCCCAGAGATAGGAAGTGATTTGATCTGGGTTATATATGTATTATCACGCCAAACATATTTCCATATTATTTGTTGTTGGAAGAGGACACCCTTCAAAAACTGAAACCCCCCAAAATAAAAACCATGAGAACTTTTCTGTCCCCCCCCCCAGTGATGCTTTTAAACTTATTTTGTGTTACTTTGCACACACATGACATTTACCTTATTGTCTAATGTATCTGTGTATAGATGAGGAAACTGGGGTGTGGGGGTGCTCAAAGAGGATGAGCACCTCTAGTGGTAGTTCTCGCTGAACCATTTCGGGGCTGCTTATCCACCTTTGGGGTCTATCTTTAACTGTGACTCCAAGAAGCTGTAGCATGCACAGTAGCCATGCCCCAGTAGACTAACTGGACAAATGGGCTAAACCAAGCTAAGGGTAACTGATGGGGCCTCAAACCCACCAGGGAGTCTAACCAAGCATGTGAAGGCTTCCCTCAGCAGAGTGGGAGGATGAGAACAATTTGTTCCAACAGCCACACAAGGCGGCTAAAGCAGATGCTGTGGAGTGTTTGGAACATGGTCAAACATCCAAGATGCCAAGGTCATCTGTTGCATCCTGGGACATCATCAATCATCCTGACTTCTGTCTTGCCATTGGACTTGGATGACTCTGGAAGAGAAAGTGAGGCTGATGACTTTGTGCGACTCTGCCTCACTTAAATCCAATTCACTCACAAGTCAAGATCTGGCCCTGTGAGCTCATTCGTTCTTTTAAAAAACAAAGGACAAACCAGGACAGTCTTCAGGCAGAAGGTGAACTCCTTGAGACCAAAGACTGGTTTTGTTCGTTTGGGTTTTTTTAATTTTTTTTTTTGTCTTTTATTCCTGGCCCCTTGCACTGTGCCTGGTACCTATGTACTAATTACTGAGTAAAATATATGTTGAATGATGGAAGGACTTAATAAGTGTTTGTTGATGATATAACCTATGTCATACTATTTATTGACTCAGGAAGAGAATCTGAATCTCAGAATGTCAGAAAACGATTGTCAAAATTTCTGGATATAATTGAAAAAAATCAATTAAAAAAATGAATGCTTGTTGAATTGAATTAAATTTAGAGCAATTTGAATGGGTCAGAACAGTTTGCTGTGACTCTGTTTCTCCTTCCCAGTCTTGCCCTGAAGGTCTAGGGAATAGTATAGTCCAAATCTCAAACTGAGATCCAGAGATGGGTTGCAACTTGTCCAAGGTGTGTAGGGAACATAACTGTCTTTTGAATACAGATCCTCTGATTCCAAGCTGAGCTCTTGGCTTATCAACCTGTGGAATGTTGAGGGTCAGCTCTGACTGAGAAAGGTGAGGAATTTGTATCGGGGATTCCAAGTCTCTAAACTACATTGTCTTTGTATCATAGAAACCTAGAACTTGGAATGTTGGATCTGCAAGGAACCTTAGGATTATCCAGAATTTGTTGCTGATATGAGAAAATGGTCAACTATTTATTAGGCGTTGTGGTAAATACCAGGGCTATAAAGAAAGGTGTAAGCTAGTTCTTGCCCTCAGGGAGCTTATGGTCCAAGGGAGACAACATATAAACAAGTAACAAGATATATACAGGATAAATTCGAGAGAATCAGCAAGGGAAAGTCACTAATACTAAGAGAATACAAAGGAAAGATTTCCAGTAGAAAGAGGGGTTTGGTCTGAGTCTTGAAGCTAGCCAAGAAACCGGGAGCCAGAGTAGAGGGGAGGGAGAGCATTCCAGGTATAGGAAACAGTCAGTAAAAATCCCTGCAGAGTCAGGAGACGGATGGAGGTGTGTGAGGAGCATTATGAAGGCTATATTGTAGAGTCCATGAAGGAAAGTAAAATGGAAGAAGACTTGAAGAGGTAGGAAGGGGTCAAGTTGTAAAAGGTTTTATTTTATTATATTTGGTTCTGGACATTACAAGGAACCACTGGAGTTTGAGTGGGGATGAGATATTCCTAAGAATCTAGAAAATCACTTTGGTAGCTGAGTGGAGGTTAGATTGGAATGTGGAGAGTTGAGAGGTGGGGAGGTCAACCAGAAGGCTATTGCAGTAGTCCAGGCATGAGGTGATGCTGGCCTGTGCCAAGGTGCAGGCTATTAAGAATGGAGAGAAGAAGATCCAGATGAGAAGGTAGAAAAAAGAAGACTTGGCAACCAATTAGCTATATAGAGTGAGTGTGAGAAAGATGTTTCAGTTTTTACCCTGAGGTTGGGAGCCTGGGTAGCTGGGGGGAGGAGGAGGAGGATGTCTTTGACAATATTAAGGATGTTTTAGGGGGAAAAGATTAAGAGCTCTGATTTGGACAAGTTGAGGCTGAGATACCTATGGTATGTTTATCAAGATATCCAAAAGGCAATGCTAGTGTGAGATTGGGGTTCAGGAGAGAGGTTAGGGATGGCTAAATAAATCTGAAAACCATCTGCAGAGAGATGATAACTGAACATGTAGGAGCTGATGAGATTGTCTTTTCCCCCATCTCCCCATTTCCATTTAGGCTTAGGAGGCTCCTCACAGAGCCAAGGCTTTTGTCTCAAAATCCATGGAGCTGACAGCTCGTTTTGTGCCCTCTATTGACCTTGACATGGCTCAGGTGGTAGTGGTGGGTAAACACGACCCAGAGGCATGATGGGAAATCAAAGTGATGTCGGTGACACCGAGAATTGAGCCGATGTTTGAGTCATTCAATAAACGTTTAGTACCTACTATGTGCCAAGCTCTATACTAAGCTCTGTGAGTAAAGACAAAGCTGTGGTTCCTGAACTCGAGGGATTCTAATTCTAATCAAGGAGGCAACATGCAAATAGCTCTCCATCTATGAGCTATATATGGGGTAAATTGGGTGGGGGATTGAGAAAACCAGGAAAAGCTTCTAACATAAGGGGGGATTTTAGCTGAGACTTGAAGGAAGCCAGGAGATGGGGGTGAGGAGAAAGAGCACACCAGACGTGGGGGTCAAGCAATGAAGAGTCACTGTGTGGTCAAGAGACTGATTGTCCTGCATGAGGGACAGCATGGAGGCCAGTTATCGCTGCCTCACAAAGGCCATGCAGAAGGGCATAAAGCATGTGAAATCTTAAAAAGCAGGTTATAAAAGCCCAACAGAAGATGTTCCATTTGATCCAGGAGGTAATAGGGAGCCAATGGAGTTTGTTGAGTAGTGAGGTGGGATGTGGTCAGACCTGCATTTAAGATCTTTGATGTACTTCCTGTCATGTCCCAGGAAGAAGAGGTGAGAGCATCTTTTCATTATTATGGCCTCATTCTTGGGGTGGCTGTTTCTGGGTGTGACCTTTTGGGTCAAGATAGCACACTGAGCCTGGTTAAGCCCTGTGATGTCATGAATACTCCAAGTGGCCCAAGCCCTGCTGACCGGCAACCCCTGAAAGCTGGAAGCCGCTGCCTCTATGACCTCAGCTCAGCCTGGGCCGTCTTCTCAGTGACCTCATTAGCTCCCCTGGAGTTCACCTATTATCTCTGAGCCACCTCCTCCCTGACCACTTCCCTCTCTGATACTCCCCAATCAACACTGGAGTGGAGCTGTCCTTGCTGATGATTGGAGGGTAAGTAAATCAAAGACCCCCGGCTTCTCTTTAGTCTCTTAGGGCTGGAACACTCAACCCATTTCCCTCCAAATTCAGGTCCGCCATCAAGCCTAAATGAAGACCATTATGATCTTTCCTGCTCCCCACCGGCCCCCCATGTCCTTTTGCCATCCATCCCAGCCTTCCCAACTACCTCTCTGCTCAGGGTAATTGATGGAGATTCTTCCCTTTTCTCTAGAGATCCAGTGACACTGGCTGTGTTCCTTGCACAAGGCACTCCCAGGTCCCAACTCCATCCCTTTGGACTGGTTATCTCCATACCTGGAATGCTCATCCTTCTGGCTTCTTGGAAGACTTAGCTCAAAGCCATCCAAAATGGGAAGCTTTTCTTGTGTTGCCCCCCACCCCCCACCCCAACACTGCTGACGTTGTCTTCTCTTGGAGATTACTTTCCATTTATATAGCTATTTGGACAGTCTCTTGCCCCCATTGAAGGCAAGGATCATACTTTTTCTTGTATCTTCAGTGCTGAGTATGGTGCCTGGCACATAGTTGGTGCCTAATAAGTGCTTATCTACTGACTGATTGGACAAGGCTGCCTCTCACATTTTTCTAAAAGTTGAATCATAAGGTTCAAAGAGCAGCTCTGCTCTCTACTATCTATGGAACCTTGGATAAGCCACTTCTCTGTGGGCCTCAGTTTCCTTGGAAATAAGTCGATTTGGAGTCAAGAGACTTGGTTCCAATCCTGGATCCGACATTTCCTTGCTTGGACTTTAAATAAAGTCACTTCCTCTTCAGAGCTTCAGTTTCTTCTCTCATATTATGAAAGGATTGAACTAGATGCCTTTCTAGCTCTGACTTCATGTTCCTCTCATCCTCATGCAGCTCATCGTACATCTCATTTCCACCCAGTGATTGGAATTCAACTAGATCCTGATTAGTGTAAATAACGAATTCCCTAAAGTGGTGGCATGTATTTCAATTCACACTATTGGAAGTTATAATTATGTAAAACATGGTCATTGTGGCCCAATGAGCATAAGATCTAAAGGGAAGGGTAAGAGAAACAGGTTAAGAATTTATTGAGCACCTACTATGTGCCCCAAACTATTGCTTTACAAATATTGTCTCATTTTTATCCACATGAGAATTCTGTAAAGTAGATGCAATTATCATCTTCATTTTGTAGTTAAGGAAACTGAGGCAGACAAGAGGATAAATGACTTGTCCAGAAGCACACATGTTAATACATGGGTCACACGGTGCTATTTAAGGTTCAAGCAAATAAATGTCAGATCTAGGATTGGAACCCAAGTCTGCTGACACCAAACTGACTTATTTCCAAGGAAACTGGAGCACAGTAGATGGACTACTTGGGCTTGGAGTCAGAAGATCCTGCCTGAAACAGATTTACTTGAGCAAAGGCACCTAAACTGCTTCCTGCTTTAGTTTTCCTGTTTGTAAAATGGGAATAAATAAACAGCATAAACCTCACAGGATTGTTTTTGAGATCAAATGGGTTAACACATCAAAGTGCTTTGCAAACCTTACAGTCCTCTACATAAAATGCAAGGTAGCTATTCAATATGGCAGCTAGGTGGTGCAGTGGATGGACTGCCTAGAAGACTGATCTTGCCAAGATCAAATCTGGCCTCAGACACTTAGTAGCTGTATGACTTTGGGTAAGTCACTTAACCCTGTTTGCCTCAGTTTCCTCAATTTCCACAATCATTACAAGATGAGCAGAAGAAGAAAATGGCAAACCACTCCAGTATCTTTGCCAAGAAAACTCCAGATGGAATCACCAAGAATTGGTCACAATTGAATCATGATTGGACATCAAGAAAATAGCTATTAGGGGTGTATTCAAGATGAACTTTGTCAACTGCTTCATCCCTCAGTACAGGAAGAACCAGAAAGCCAGTATCAGCGCAGTAAAGAACTATGGCCTTGGAGTCAGAATCTAAAGGTCTCATTGCTGTAAAAGGGTGCGAGAGCTCATCTAGATCGAATCCAATGTATAGGTCCAAGGAGAGGTGGAATGAATTGCTCAAGGTGAATGAAGTACTCAGGGTTCATCATACCATCTGATCTCACTCATATACCACAGAGTTGGGGGATTTGAGTTCTTTTTTATTTAATTTATTTTGCCTTCTGTCTAAGAATCAATACTGTGTATTGGTTTCAAGGCAGAAGAGAGTTGTAAGGACCAGGCAATGGGAGTAAAATGACTTGCCCAGGGTCATCCAGCTAGGAAGTGTCTGAGGCCAGATTTGGATCCAGGAACTTCCCATTTCTAGGTCTGGCTTTCTATCCACTGAGCCACCTAGCTGTAACCGGAACTGAGTGCCAATCCTTATTTTGGTATTCCTGTATCATATTGGATGAATCACTTCCCTTTGAACCTCAGTTTCCCATTGTATAAAAGCCAGGGCAAGGGGTTATTCTTATGCTATTTACCTCATAGTGTCTAGTTGGAGGAAAGTGTTTTGCAGACCCTAAAATATCATGGGAGTTGTAGCTGTTAATATTATCATTATTTATAATATAATTACTATTTGTACAACTGTATATAAATACATTATTTATTATGTTTATAGAATCTATATTATATATTATTTCTAGAAATTAAATGTATAGATAATAATAAATAAGTTATTACCATAGATTTAAATATATAGAAATTATTTCTAGAAATAAAATGTATAGAAATGATTTCTGCAAATAACCTATTATTTATAATTATTATTATATGTCATTATGGTCACTACCTTTTGGTTTGCCTTCCAGGTCTAGCGTGTGTAGCAGTGGCTATGGACCAGCATCTGACCAGTTCTCTGGATGAACTTGTGGAACATGAGCTGAGGAAATTTAAGAGGAAACTATACCACATCGCGCTCAAGAAATGTTATAAGCCCATTCCTTGGGGGAAATTGGAACCTGCCCACTGTGATGATCTTGCTCAAATGCTGGTCAAGTATTATGGAGAAAAGTATGCCCTGGAGGTTACCTTGAAGGTTCTGAAAGCCATCCACCAGCAAGATGTGGCCGACATGCTCCTTAAGAAAATCCAGCAGGGTGAGTCAGGGCTGGGACTGAGGCTTTCCGCCACGGAAGCCTTTTTCACCATGACGACTCCCCAGAAAGGGACCTGTCTTCTTCCATGGGAACCATCTGATGTTAATGGAGGTCCTCTCACAGCCTTACTGTTAACACGTTCAGACAGGATCCTAGCCCCTTCTCATCAGCTGGCAGTGCCCTCTTGCCACCTGAGCCGCCCAAGCCCATCCTCAACTTCCTTAGGCTTGTGCCCAGATCAAATGCATCTTTCCTTCCTCCTCCTAGAGCCCCTGCTCTGCTGGGAACACAAGAATTAACTCTAGCTCCTTTCGTATGAAGTTCTAAGCAGAAGGCACAGAGGCTCCTTTAAGGGTCCAGTTTGAGGAGATAGTGAGGTGGGAGAAGAGATGGGAGGTCCTGGGTCCACATCTGGCCTTTAATACGTCCTAGTTGTGGCCCTGTGTAAGTCATTTACCTCCCTTTGCCTAACCCTTCTAGTCTTCTGCCTTGGAAGCAATACATGGTATTGATTCTAAGATAGAAGGTAAAGGATTAAAAAAGAAAAAAAAAA
>NC_058132.1:97192834-97230683 GCF_016433145.1 Gracilinanus agilis
AGGAAAGAAGGAAGGAAGGAAGGAAGGAAGGAAGGAAGGAAGGAAGGAAGGAAGGAAGGAAGGAAGGAAGGAAGGAAGATGTAGGGAGTTTCTGCTGACTTTGGACTTGAGAATCATAAATTTAGAGCTAGAAAGAGATCTCAGAGTTGAACCCCTTCATTTTCTCCATGAGGGAGCTGAGGCCAACATAGATTAAGTGACTTGTCTAGGGTCACATAAGCAGGAAGTTGTAGGGGATTGAACTTAGATCCTTTAATGACTAAATCTGCCAGTTGCTAAACTACAACATCCTGTACCATCTAGGCTCTGGGCTGGCTCCATTTTGGGAAGCCAGTCACTTATTCCTACTGAAGTGGAGGAGACTAAAAGGCTTTCTGGCAGAGGTAAACAATTTCAAGATCTCCCCTCTCTCTTCTATTTTTTGGAGTGCCTGAGAGACCACATCTGTGGCTTTTGTGAATTCCCTAGTCTTATTGCTGCTGATGGCTCGATGTGAGGATTGCCCACTGCTACCTTTTGAGAAGTAGTGAGTTCCCCATAACTGCAGACTTGAATGAAAACTGAGTGATTGTTTCTCAGGTAGAATGGAGGACTGACTGGTTGCAGTCATGGCTGAAATAGCCCAGCCCTCACAGCAATGCAGGAATACTGTACAGTATTATATTATATTATATGTATGTCTTTCCTGATGGGGTTCACAGAACATGGGTAACATTTTCTGGCTTCCATCCTTCTCCTAGTCATGAGATATGGGAAGGAGTTTTCTGGTTGGCCTTTGGTGCCAGAAAGATTAATGATAGAAACAGAACTGGGTCTGCACACAAAAGGATTGATATACCTTCTTCCTCAGCCCTTTTTGTACTTTCCCTTCTTGGCATTTAGGGAAATAGAAACTGTCTGAGCCTTCATGGGAGCAGTGGCTTCTGCTGCCTCATCTCCCCCCTATTATGTGTCCTTTAAGAGCTGGTGCCTACTCCTTTTGGGGTTATTCTTTGCTGAGCAGAGGTAAGGCACATTTTGAGATGGTAGTGCCCTGGCAACTGGTGAGACTGATAGATCCATCAAGGCCATCTGAAGTGACACCCGGAGCCTGGTGACAGTAGCTGAGTCTGGTGAGGATCCAGTGTAGACAATGGACAACCTCCTTAATCCAATCCAGTACTGGACTGACCTGGCCTACTAGTGGATTTACCTATCAGTAGAGCCTTTCAGTCTGACAAGGAGCTAGCCCAGTTGAGATGCCAGTCCCAGAAGTGAACTCAGGGGGTTCTTTTTTTTTAAACCCCTGTACTTCGGTGTATTGTCTCATAGGTGGAAGATTGGCAAGGGTGGGCAATGGGGGTCAAGTGACTTGCCCAGGGTCACACAGCCGGGAAGTGGCTGAGGCCGGGTTTGAACCTAGGACCTCCTGTCTCTAGGTCTGACTCTCACTCCACTGAGCTACCCAGCTGCCCCCTTCAGGGGATTCTTGAAGAAGAGAGAAAAGGACTCCTCGGGCTAGAAGTCTTGAGGCCCCCCTCCCCACTCTGACCACATGAGTTCACTACCTTTGTGCTTTCAAGCTGAGCCCAGTCTCCCTTAGGAATTGAGCATATGCAAAGGAGGGATGTGCCTAAAGTTGGGGGGTGGCATTTTTGCTTTCTCTTCCTGCTATGCCTTCTCAGTAAAATTTCAGTAAAAGCTTATTGAGATCAACTGGCTAATTGATAGTAGGGATATATCAAGTGGTTAATTTTAATACTTTTCCTAAAGAGCCCCCATCTGGTGTGCTCATCCCTATGAAGCCCCTAGATAGGGGCTCTTGATGGATAGTATTAAAAACCCCAACTGTTCAAGACTATCCCTAGAACCCTAAGGGGAGAAGTTGTCAGTTGCCGGTGTGAGCAGTGATTTAGAGGGTCAGCTTAGAAGGGGTGCTACACAGGGAGGGTTTAGAAAGTATTCCTGCTCAGGTCGGGGTAATCCTAGATGACCTCCTAGGGGCCCTTTCACCCCTGAGATGATGTGATCTCATTCCATAGCTTTCCTATTCATAGCCTTGCTCTGGCTCTTACTTCATTGTTCCTGGCTTGTCTCCTGACCCAGTTTTTAGCTCTTCCTCAGAGACAGCATGATGGCTCAGTGGATAGAATACTGGGCCTACAGTCAGGAAGACTTGAGTTCAAATCCATCTTCAGACACTTACTGGGTCTGTGACTGAGCAAATCACCGCTAGTGATTTGTGATATTAGTGATAGACCTCTCTGTCTAGCTCAATTTTCTCAACTGTAAAGTAGAGATCATAATAGCACCTCCCTCTCAGGGTAGTTGTGAAGATCAAATGAGATAATATTTGTAAAGTGCTTAACCCAGTTCCTGGCACATGGTGAGATGCTTAATTAATGCTATATTCTTTCCTGATATAGCTAGCATGTATCTGAAGTTATATTTGAAGACTGAATTTCATCCCTGGCTTTTTGGTCATTCTTTTCCTTCTGGTCTGCTTTTCTTTGTAGGTCATCTTTAAATTTCTTTGCCTCATTTCAAGATGGTCAATTCTGGCTTTTAAGACATTATTTTCTTGTTTTAGTTCATGTGCCTCTGTTTCCAGATGACCTATTTTGCTTTTTAAGTTCTTTTCCCAACTGTCTTCAGCCTCTCTTTATTGTTTTTTTGAATTATGTTTTGAGTCTTTCCAAAGCATGAGTCCAATTTGCTGGAGTTTCTGCATTTTTGCTTGGTGTTCCTTGGTCCTCCTCTGTTCCATTTGCTTTTTGTCCATTACCTGGATAGAAGCTAGCGATTATAATTTCTTTTTTTCTTTTTCTGTTGTTTATTCATTTTTCTTTCCTTCTTGCCCTCCCACCCCCCAGCACTGACTCCAGGCCCAGGGAACTCTGCTCTGTGGCACCACCTGGCTGCCTCAATGGGTAAGAGATTGTCCACCATTTTTTATTTGTTTGTTTTAAAATTATATACAGGAAGGCAGGAAAAATGAGCTAAGAGGAAGGAAGGTAGCAACTGTTAGCAATAGTCCTAACGAGGGGACCAGTCTGCTTCCTTGTTTGTGGATCTTTTTTAATCTCCCCATAAAAAGCAGAATAGTAGGCTTCTGGTCTTGTATTTTCCAATGGACTCTCAGAGCCCAGAGCTCACTGTGCCCTCAGGAAGGCAAACAAGAGAACCGGGAAGGCAAATGAGATGTGACCTCTTTGAAACAATGCAGTGTGATTCTAGGGAGTCTGATTACCTGGATAATAAGTAGGTGGGCCCTGGCCAGCAGCAATATAATCACCTCACCTGGGGGCATATCTGCAGGACATGGTCACCTGGGGAGATTTTAAAAGGAGACGACATTGGTTGGCACTGGCTGTTGGGCTAAGGGGAACAGAGAGGAATTTTCAGGGCAAAAGAAACAAAGAATATCCTGGAAACACAGTGACAGAAGTTTTTCTTGATACTATAGCCAGGCTCTAGCTGGGTGGAGCCACCCTGGAATCTTTTTACCTATACCTTGAGATATTGGGATATATGGGAGCTGAATATGAAGTCTTCTGTGAATGGTACCCAAACGCTTTCTTCCTTGCCCACCAGTTTTGTAAGGCTACAAACCCAGGCTCGTTATGCCTTTAGGGGAAGAGACAACTAAATTAAGATACTTGAAAACAGCTAGAAATTAGAAAAGTGGCTGCCAGAAAGAGACACCTCATCCCTGCTTGCTGTCAGTTTTCAGAGTCCACGTTCCCTTGAGAGATGCGCTCTGAGTCCCTGTATCATACCAAGAGACACTGACTATCTGAGAGGTTTTACAGTAAGTAGAAAAGCTCCAGGATGTTTTACCTTGTCAGATCCCTGTGAGAACAGCTAGGAAGGGAACTGCCTACAGACAAGAAGAGGAGGGGGCTGTTGTAATATGTTCATTAATGCTACTTTATTGATTTCTGATACTATGATAAAAAAAAATTAAAACCCTCACCTTACTTCTTAGAATCAATTCCATGTATTGGTTCCAAGACAGAAGAGTGATAAGGGCTAGGCAATGGGGGTCAAGTGACTTGCCCAGGGTCACACAGCTAGGAAGGGTCTGAGGCCAGATTTGAACCCAGGATCCCCTGACTCTAAATGGTGACATTCTGGTTAGCACTTCCTTGGCCTGTTTGCCTTTTCCCAGGTGGTTTTGCATCAGAGGTTGATACCCTGACCCATAAGCATATCCCACCCTGACCAGACACAGTCAAGCCAATTCCATCAATGACACCAGTTTTATTGGACTCCAGCAAGACAATACAGCACATGTTTCATGCAGACTATGAGTGTGTCTTCACAGGCCCTCAGAAGGAAGTTCCTTCCTTGGCAGCTCCTTTGGCAGCAGCTCAGGGACCGAGGGTTTGGGTGACCCTTCGTTACATTCTGTCCGGGGCGCTTCTGGGATCTCAGCCACAGCAGGCAGCTCCTGGCCTACGGGACCTTGATCCTTATCTGAATCCCCAGTGGCGGGTTGAGCTGGATTGGTGGGCTGGGCTGGGCTGCTGGGTTGGACTGGGCTTCCCGGTTGGGCCGAGCTCTTGGGTTGGGCTGGGATCCTAGAAAGGAGAGAGAAGTGGTCACTGTGGAGGCTACAGGGGGTAGCCATGGCTGGGAGCCAAGCACATTCTGTCTGATAGCTTGTGGACTAATGGGGGACACCCCAGGGACACCCAGGAAGATGACCCCTAACTGGAGGTCCAGTTAGAGAGCTGTTAATACCAGCATGTTCTCAAAGCTAGAGCTTGGGCTGGGGGCAGGGTTCAGCTATTCAATGCACTTGCCAATTGATTATAACCTGCCCGTGGCCCACAAGAACGGATTCTCAATGACATGGTGATGATACCATACCAAGACTCAATGTCCTCTGACAGGCACATCTCGCTTTACCACTTAGCCTAGGCCAGTGATGGGCAAACTATGGCCTGCAGGCCACATGTGGCCCCTGAAAAGTCCTATCCGGCCCCAGGACATTATTCCTAATCTGATGAATACCATGAGTAGGATACAATACAATGAAGCTTCGAAAGAGTTGCCTTAGAAACAGACTGACAGATGAGCGTTTCCTGTCCTTTGGCCCCCTCTTTAAAAAGTTTGCCCATCACTGGCTGAGGCTATACCCTCCTGCTCCTCTTCCAAGCTAGCCTGGCACGTCCCTTCCATGTTAGATCACAAAACAAAGACCCCAACAGCTAATACCACTGCTTTTTCCTCTCTTTGTCCACCTGCCAAAGACATGAGGAACACGTTTTCAGAAGTGGTCTTCTCCCATCTTCTGATGCTTTATTTATTTCCTTGGCAAAGTGGTAAGCATGGGCAGATGGCAGTGCCCAACCCTTTCATTATACAACTGAGGAAACTGAGCCCCAAAGAAGGGAAGTGACTTTTCTAAGGTCACCTGATCTTTCTAGTAACCCTCAGAAGGCAGGTATGAGAGGTGTTATCACCCCCATTTAACAAATAAGGAAACTGAGGTCTAGAGAGAGGAATTGACCTTTATGCTATCTGATCTTCACAATAAATCTTTCAGAGGTGGGTAAAGCAGAGCACTTTCTCCAAAGAAGGGAAATTAATTGCCCAAGTTCACAAGTAACTTTTGTGCATTTGGTGGCTTGGATTTCAGGTGGGGTGAGGATGTTGAAATGATGGTAGACATGAAGAAGCCCTTACCTTCTGCTTCCACTGACTCCCACTTCCCCATTTCTGCACAGTTCTGTGGTCTTTTAGTCACTTCTCCCCTTGTCCTCTTTGGCATTCCCCATCATAGAGGTCATAATGCATAAAAGTGGTGCCATGTCCCTGGAGGGAAACTTATTCATTTGCCTCCCTGAGTGTAGAATTTGATAATGTTTTAGCAAACTGGGTTGGGCTGAGGTCTACTTTGGTATCAAATGATTAAAAAAGGTATGTTCAGCCCAGGGATGTGAAGACTGGAAGCTGGAACTGATCTGAGGGCAGGTTGTAAAGCATTATATAAATAGGAGTCATTATTTATTTATTTGTTATTATTATTATTATTATTATTATTACTATTAGGCATCAAGTCAAGATGGGGAAATCAAGGCCCATAGCATAAGCCAAATGGAAATGAGAATGCTTAGCTTCCTTAGTAATAATCTACATTTACATGGCTTGACCTTTTTTTTCTTCAAAGTATGCTTTCCTCATATATCAATTTTTTAAACCCTTAGAATCAGTACTGTGTATTGGTTCCAAGGCAGAAGAGCAGTAAGGGCTAGGCAATGAGGGTTAAGTGACTTGCCCAGGGTCACACAGCTGGGAAGTATCTGAGGCCAGATTTGAACCCAGGACTTCCTGTCTCTAGGCCTGGCTCTCAATCTACTGAGCTACCCAGCTGCCCACTCCTCATATATTTTCTCATGTAGAATAGACTATTAAAGTTAGAAGTGGCCACAGAATGTAAGATACCAGAAACAGAAGGGACCATAGAATACAAATGTCAAAGCTGGAAGGGATTTTGAACATAACCATAATGGGGTCCATTTCTATAGAGCTTTAAGGTTACATGGTGTTTTCTTCACAATGACCGACTCTGTGATATAAGTAGTTCAAGTATTATTACTCCTATTTTACAAATGAGGAAACTGAGGCTTAAGTGATTTGCTCAGGGTCACTCAGTAAACGGTGGGACTAGGATTTAAACCTACCTATTCTGACCCCAGTGTCATATTGGTGTTTTTTAACACTTTCATAAAAACTACCTTTCGACAGACCCCAATTCATCCATCCATTCATCCATTTATACATTCATCCATTCCCTGGACAATTGCTGTGTGTGGCCCTGTCCTCAGCATTAAGGGGGAATAAACAGATGAAGGAGATGCAATCCTTGTCTACAAAGAACTCACAGTTTCATAGGAGGTATAAGATATAGACGTGAACGAGGACAAAACAGAGCAGAATGAGTTAAGGGTGGTAAGAGAGAGAATAGAGTATAGACTATTAGAGCTGGATGGAACCTTTGAATATAGAATATTAAAGTTGGAATGGAATTTAGAGAGATTATTTGGTCCACCCATTTTACAGAGATGAGAGGTATAGAAGAACCTGAAGTCACACGATGTGTGTCAGAACTTGGATCAGAACCCTATTGTCCTGGCTCCCAGTTCAGTGTTCATTCTATCTCACTTTTTGATCAATGAGCACTATTTATTGGATATATCTTCTCTCTTTAGCCTGGAATATAGTCAGGAACAAGTAAGTGCTTTTACTTGATAGGGTCTTGTACACAAAGACCATTGATTAGGAACTCAAAATGAAAGCATGGTGGGAGGTGAAGGGACCATTGATGATGTGATACACTGAGCCAGATGTCCAAGTTTCTGAATTCATTGTTTCACTAATGAACTTGGACACAGGGAAAACAATTTATTAGCTACTCCCTACTCCTTTTCAGACTGTAATTCAGTGAGGATAATCAAAGAGGGTTTTCCCCCCGCTAGTTTTTGGCAATAATGTGTATGTGGGATAAAATTGGAGGAAAGCATCCAATGCTTTGGATGGGTACTTTACATAAGATTTTTCTAGAAAGGCTTGGATGAGACAGGATGAGAAGATGTGGAGAGATTGCAAGCTGAATCACTGGAGGGGATATTTCCCACTGATAAGACACTGCAATCATCTGAGTAAGTGCCAAGTTATCATAGAAATAGTGTTTTCTATTTGAATTTTGATGTTTTTAAATGGAAATTTGGAACACTGAATTCTAAATTCTCATCCTCATATTGGAAAACCCTTTGTTTCTTCAAATATGTCTGGGACTCCACAGAACCTATGAATTTCTATGTATCCAATTGTTTTGACTTGAAACAGGCCTCCTTATGGGGCAGTGAGCTTCCTTATTACAGGTGCTCTCAGGAAGGCCAGATTATCAGCTTCAAGGGGCTGTAAAGATCAGCCACAGAATCATACAATCTCAAAGCTAAAAGGAACCTCAGGGGGTCATATAATACAGCCCATCTTGGGTAGGAATTTCCTCACAATTTCCATGATAATTGGCCATTCAGTCACCTTCTGCTGGGAAACTTCCATTAATAAGGACCTCATAACTTGATGGGGTAATTCATTTTATTTCTGAATAGCTCTAAATGTTAGGAAGGCTTTCCTTGTATTGACTTCATAGACTTCTAGAATAACACAGATCTACTCATTCAGCCCTAACCTCTCTTCTGCCCTCCAGTCTCCTATCTTTAATTGCCTTTTAGACATCTCTAACTGGATTCCTGAAGGCACCCTAAACTCAAAATATACCAAACAGAACTCATTATCTTTCCCCATAAGCCTCTTCCCCTCTTCCTAACTCTACTTTGCCTGTCAAGGGCACCACTGTCCTCCCAGTCACACTGGCTCACAACCTAGGTGTCATCCTTGAGTCCTTAATCTCTCTCACCCCTACATATGCAATCAGTTGATAATTCCTGTCATTTCTACCTTCAGAGCATCTCTTCTAAAACCCCCTTTCTTTATTCTGACATTGCAACTCCCTACCCCCCTTCTCTTTCAGGCTTTCATCACCTCATACCTGGCTATATAGCAAGTCTGATTGGTTCCCCTGCCACAAGTCTTTCCTTACTTCAGTCCATTCTCCACTGAGCTGTCAAACTGATTTTCCTAAAATGCAAATCTGGACATATCACATCCCTATTCAATAAACTCTGGCAGTTTCCTCTTACCCCTAGGATCACATAGGAAAGCCACTGTTTGGCTTTTGAAACCATTATAACCTCTCCCTGCCCTGCCACCTTTCCAGGCTTCTTACACCTTACTCCCCCCATGATCCAGGGACACTGGTCTCTTTATTACTCAAAAAAATCAATCCATCTCTAACTCTGAGCATTTCATTTCCTGGGGCTGTCCCCTATACCCGGAATGCTCTTGCTCCTCATCTCTACCTCTTATCTTCTTGATTTCTTTCAAGACTCAGATAAAATCCCATCTGAGTCTAGAAATTTCTTCTAGTCCTTAATTTTAGTGCCTTCTCTCTGAGGTTACCCTCAGTTTATCTTGTTTGTCCATGGTGTTTGAATGTTGTTTCTCCCATTAGGGTCCTTGAGAACAGGGACTTTTTGTTGTCTTTTGTACCTACAGTGCTTGGCATGGTGCCTGACATATAGTAGATGCCTAATAAATATTAGTTGACTGAAAGGCTAATTATATAAGGAAATCCAAGAACTGGTTGGGGGAAAGCATAATGGAGAGCATTTAGGTGAAGTCCAATGGAGAGAGAGAGAAATAGAAATGCTGTCATTATAACTGGAAATCATTTAAACAGAATGAAGAAAGAGATGGGGAGTTTGTGAAACAGACCACACATCTGTACACACAAATATGGTTTGAGAGTAATAATTGGGGATCTCAATTATCCAGAAATCTGCTTGAACTCTCTCTGGGAAAAAAACAGAGCTTCAAATAACTTCTCTACTTGTCTTAGTGGTAATTTCATCCTTTTGAAGGAGAAAAACTCAATAAAGGGAAATTCTTTTCTGAATCTCATTCTCCCCAACAGGGAGGAAATGGTTGGTGAGGTAAAAATGATATGAACCCTGGAGGGAAATGATGGTTCCTAGAGTTTGTGTTAGAGAGAGGAAATACATAGTGGTTCTAAGGTGGAAGGTAAGGGTTTTTAAAAAAAACGATTGACTGGGGAGTTGGTACTCCAAATATCAGATTACTAAAAAGAGCACCTAGTTCTCTCTTTTATCTGCTTATCATCTTATGTCTCTCATGCCTTTCTCAACTAAATGCCTAGAAAAAAAAACTGCCTTCACTTCCTCCCCTATTGCCCATTCCTCAACTCTTTGCAATATGGCTTCTGATCTCATCACTTACCTGAAACTGTTCTCTTCTAAGTTACCAACAATTTCTTAACAAATCTTATGTTCTTTTCTCAATTTATGTATCACATTTGGCACCATTGACCATCCTCTCCTCTTGGAGTCTCTCTCCTCTCTGGGTTTTTGTAACTGTGCTCTTTCCTGGTTTTCCTCCTACCTGACTGCTATTTCCTTTGTTAGATGATTGATATGGTCTCAATTGTGGGTGTTTCCCTAGGTTCTATTCTGAACTCTCTTCTCTTTCTGTATTTTCTCTTAACCTCATCAGCTCCCATCAATTTAATTATCATTTCTATTCAGATGACTCACATTAACTTCAGTTAATTCCAGTGGCTCCCTATTGCCCCTAGGATAAAATAAAACAAAACAACCCTCTTTACCTCTTTACCACTACCACCACCACCATCCCTTTTTTCTTTCTTTTTTTTTTTTTTACTGAGTCAAACAGGGTTAAGTGACTCACTCAGGGTCACAAAGCTAGTAAGTATCTGAGGTGAGTCTTCTTGACTGCAAGCCTGGCACTCTTTCCACAGAGCCATCTAGCTGACCCCCCAACCCTCAACCTTTAGTTTTAAAAACTCTTTTCCTCTTCACTTTTAAAGCCCTACCAGAGATGGTGAACCTTTTAGAGACTGTGTGCCCAAGCTGCACCCTCAAGCTGCCTGTGAAACCCCTACATTATCCCAGACAGGGGAGGAAGTACTCTCATTGGGCTGCTGGGAAGAGGGGTGGGGTATGTGAAAAATGTCCTCAGGAGCAGTGGAGAGGGGGAGAACAGCCCCTTCCAGTATATACAGAGGCATACATGCCATGGATTCACCAACATGGTGCCTAACCTAGCTTTCTAGAATCACTGGATAAATTTATTTTGTACCTCTTGTTCTGAGCTGTTAATTCTTTTCCAAATCTTTCTTCTATAGTTCTCATTTCTTTTCCCTTTTTCCCCCTCTACCATTTTCTTTTAAAAATCACTTTTTAAAGTTAGAAGGGACTTTAAGGATTATCTAGTTCAACTCCCTCACTTTACAGAGGATGAAACTGAGGCCTAGAAAAGGAAGTCTGGACCTATCCAAATTATAAGCAAGCCAGTGGCTGAGCTGGCACTAGAACCCAGTCTAGTGCTTTATTTCTATCCTTGTCTTTGAACTTAAGGTCAGGCTGTTTATTATTTATTGCTAATGCTCTTGTCTCATTATTCTGTGCCAGTAAAATCTGCTACCGCCATTAACTTGCCAATCTCAAGCCAGTATGGTGTACGTATCCTCTTCTAGCATATTCCCATGATTCAAAGACATCTTGGAGCACCTGAAAAAAACCAAATACTCTTCCCCATACAGCTAGCTGTTTAGTGATAATTATATAAACCTCAGGCCTGCAAGCATCTTCTGACATGAACAGGTCCCCACCATTATGCTTGCCAACCATACTGGCAAAACTGACAAACTGTTCTGTCAGGTGAGGCTACAGAAGATCTCCCAAAAGACTAAGTTGTTTTTGCCACGTCAATAAAAATAAACCAAGCAATATCTGGGAAAACAAAAGCCACCTTTGTTTGAGTCTGAGCTTAAAGGATCAGAGGAATTTGGCTTCTCCAATTCTTGTCACATTTTTAGACAATATAAAGATTGTAGGAGCTTAAAGGGAGTTTAGAATATAGAACGAATAAACTTCAGACCATAAGATATTAGAGATAGAAGGGAGTTTAAAACATAAAACAAGGAATGTTAGAACACTAGTAGAAATCTTGCAATACAGAATGTTAAAGATGGATGGTTAGAACACAGAACAAAGAATGTCAGAGCTGAAGGAAATATTAGAACACAGAATGTTAAGGATAGGAGCTTTGAAGACGTAACAAGGAATGCTAGAGCTGGAAGGAACCTCAGAACATGCAATATTAGAGATGGAAGGGAGTTTAGAACATGGACAAAGAATGTTAGGGCTGGCAGAAATCTTAGAACACAGAATGTTACAACTGGATGGGTTCTTATGCATGAACTATTAGCTAGACGGAACTTTAAAGATGATTGAATTCAATCTCCCCATTTTACAGATAGAGAAACTTGGGCCATGGGGGAAGAAGTAACTTGCCCATGGTTGAGCAGCAGAAGTACACAAGAGGGCACGAAGTGGGAAATACAGACAGGGCCATTGATTCATCTTACATGATTCATCTAGTAAATAACAGAACAAGGATTCTCACTCACCTGGCTGAGTGTCCTCTCCACTATATGATTGTTGTCTTTCCACAGAAACAAAATTTAAAGTATTCTATGTTGCTGCTTATAATTGTGGACAAATGGTTGGGGTAAATGGCTGTTCCTTGTCTCCAACAAACTTTTAGAAAACCCTTACTTCCTGTCTTAGAATTGGATTAGTTCCAAGGCAGAAGAGCAGAAATGTCTAGATAATTGGAATTAAGTGACTTGCCCAGGGTCATACGGCTAGGAAGTGTCTGAGGCCATATTTGTACCCTCCTCATATCTCTAGCACTGACTCTCATATCCACTGAGCCACCTTGCTGCCCCACCAAGCCCACCCACACTCTCCTAGCACTGCCCCTTCCTCTTGTGCTTGTTCTTAGATATGTGACCTTAAATGTCCCCGTCTTATCCTCCTCCTACATTATAGATTCTCTGAAGGCAATGACAGTGATGTAAGATAAAGGGAACATTGGATTTGAAACCAAAGGGTCTGGTTTGGAAACTAAGCCTTGTAGTTGACTATATTTGAGACCTAGAGTGAGTCATTTGACTTTTGGGGGCCTCAGTTTCCTTATCAGTAAAATGATGTAGGCTAGGTGATTTGTAAGATCCCTTTTAGATCTAGAAACATGGTTAATGTCCATGCATGATATAATGAGGAGAAGCCATTGAAACCTGCAAATTGGGTTAGCTAGAGCTAGCTAGCACACAGAACAAAGAATGTTCAGAAATGGCAGAAATCTTAGAACACAGAATGTTAGAGCTAGATGGATCTTAGAGCATAGAATATTAGTTCTCGGTAGCTCTAGCAGCACTTCCTTCCTTTCTGACCCTGGGAAAGTAATCTCATTTCTCTGCCTAGTTCCTCCAGTGAAAATGAGGATGACCATGAATCCGTCCACTTCAGCCCACATGTGGCGATTGTGAGCAGTGCCGTGAAAATCTTGAAGTGTGATGGAAATGGAGATACTTGAGTTAATAATACATGTGTAAAGTGCTTAGCCAACCTTAGAGTGCTATATAAATGCAGGTGATGATGATGATGATGGCGATGATCTTTATTTAGCCCTTAGTCCAGCAGAGCCCCTTGTACATAGCTGTAGTCTGAATAAATGTTTGTTGAATTGAATACTGTTTATCTTTTTCATCTTAGACATTTTGTGGGTACATTTAGCCTGATAAAAATCCTTTTTACAAAATTCTATGGAACTGAACTCTGAGAAGTAAAAGGAGGGAAAGGAATAAGCACTACTATTTGGCAGGCCCTGTACAAAGCACTTTTTATAAACATTATTCCATCTGATCCTCAATAACATTGTGAGATAGGTACTATTTATCCCCTTTTTAGTTAACCTCTGTTAAGTGTAAGATTAAGTGACTTGCCCCGGTTCACATAGCTAGCAAGTATCTGAGGCTAAATTTGAACTCGGCTCTTTCTCACTATTCATTGCACATCAAAGAACATGATCTATTATTCTCCCACTACCTGACAAGCTTTCAGTCATTAATGACTGCAGGACCCTTGGAAAGGCAAGATATCAGAAGAATGGCTCATTTCTGATACATTTGGCTGAGCTACAGGAATGATGGGCTTAGGGGGAAGAGGGAGGGAAGATGCAATGCACCCAAAAAGGGGCTGATAAAAATCCATTTGTGAATTGTGAATTGTGAATCTAGTCTTGTGAATCAAACCAAGAGGAGTTTAAAGTAGACAAAGAAGGGGAAGGGGAAATAAAAACTTGTTTAAACAGATTGGACAAACTTGGAACCTTAAAAGAATAGTGAGTTTAACATAGAATAATTAAAAAAAAGATCCGCAATTCTCAGAAAACAGGATTCAAGAAAAGTGTAAGTAATAAAAGTTGTGGCCATCAATATCTATAAACAAAGGTACCAAGGATGGCTACTAAAAACAAGGTGAATTAGAGATTATAATCCAAGGAGGCAATTTTTATGTCATGGGTATCTTTGAGTCTTGGTGGGATGGGACTAACCACCATGGATCTTATTTCAAACAAACAAACACAAGAGACAAGAGTTTGATTGGCAGAGCAGCATTGTATAACAAGAGAGTAGATGAGGAAATCCAGGAACCCAATGGTAGGGGAAGAGGGAAGAAGGGGACCATGGTGGAGAATATCTGAATAAACATCAATAGAGGTAGAAAGAGAATATTGTTATAAGAACCTTCTGTACAGAAGGCGGACTTTGAGGAGTGTGGAAAACATACCAGGAAATGGAAGCTCAATATAGTTGTGATAGGGGCATCAACTATTTAGACATCTAAAACTCTAAAAGTTCATATTCTCTCTGTCTCTGTCATACACAAGGAGCAGCAGATATTTGTGACTTGCTTTAATGCTAATTTAATCATTTATAAGGTGAAGGAAGCTTCAGAGGAATCTGCTATTCTAGAACTGACACTTATGAATGAGATTCTAGAAACTACTTGCTTCAGGAGAAAGAACAGGGATTTTAGGAACAAGTGACTCTTATAAGAAGTCCTGGGCTATGATAATGGAGGATGGTGAGAAAGATGAACTACCTGGACACACACACACTCTCTCTCCCTCTTTCTTTTAAATGTTTCTTCTGTGGATGTTAACCTTTGGACTAAGGATGAACAGAAGCTAGGTGGTGTAGTGGATAGAGCACTGAGCTTGGAATCAGGAAGCCTCATCTTGATGAGTTCAAATCCAGCATCAGACACATACTAGCTCTGTGGCCCTCGCCAAGTCACTTAACCCCATTTGCCTCAGTTTCCTCATCTGTCAAATGAGCTAAAGAAGGAAATGGCAGAGCACTCCAGTATCTTTGCCAATAAAACCCCAAATAGGGTCACAACAAATCAGGCATGATGGAACAACAAGGAAGAATAGAACAAAAATAGTGCGGACTAGAAATGCAAAATTGATGAAGAGATGTTTAGACAGCAGTCACCAATCCTATATAAAACCCTAAGGAACAGAAGGAACTGGTCATATGATAGCTAAACCACGACTGGTGAAGTTGGAAAAGTCTTGGAGAAATGGAGAGGTACTGTTGCACGGGAGAAGAGCAAATGTTCCTAGTTTCCAAAAGGGGAGAGACAGAGTCTACAAGCAATAGGAAAACAAGATTGACTTTCATTCCTGATGAGTTTCCAGAACACATGACTTAAAAGATGGCTTGTGAGTACTTAGAAATGATCAATGATCATTAAGAGCCTGTATGACCTGTAGGAGCTAGCCATGCCATCTGAAACTCATTCCCAATTTTGACAGGCTAGTCAGGCTATTAGATCACCAGAATACTGTAGCTGTAATATTCCTATAATCACCTGGACAGGGCTATAGAGGACAAACTTGTAGACAATATGAGGAATAGCTGATATTCTGGATGACAAAGTACAGATCCAAAAAGATCTCCATGGACTGTAATGATGGGCTGAATCTATTAGAATGAAATTAATTAAAAAGAAATGTATAGAGGGCAGTTAAGTGGCTCAGTGGATTGTGAGAGCCACACCCAGAGATGGGAGGTCCTAGATTCAAATTTGACCTCAGACACTTTCTAGCTGTGTGACCCTGGGCAAGTCACTCAACCCCTATTGCCTAGTCTTTACTACTCACTGGCCTTGGAACCAATATACAGTATTGATTCCGAGATGGAAGGTAAGGTTATTATTTTTTTTTAATAAATGTAAAGATCTACATTAGGGTTCAAAAAATTAACTTCACAAATACAGGATAGGGAAGGGACAGCTGGGCAGGCTATTCCTATGTAAGTGGATGGTGTCTGAGAATGGGATTTTGATTTCTGAACCAGCGTTTAAGCTATAGGAATAGGGGGAGATGTAGTGGAGTTGACTACAAGCTCAATGTCCATCAACAGGGACACATTAGCCAAAAAGGTTAATGCTATTTAAGGCTGTATTTCTTAAGTGAGAACAAGTGCCCAGGATAGAGGAGATAATATTTCCATTATACTCTTCCTTGATTGGGCCAACTTGGTTTCAAAGTTAGAGGCAAAGTGCTTGGCAAGAACTGAAAAAGATCTGAGTGTAACTCCAGCCTTGGACATTTACTTAAAATCATGTAGACTCTGTCTGTTTCAGTTTCTTTATCTGTAAAATGGTAATAATAATAGCCATAAGCATAGCCTCCCCAGGGTTGTTGTGAGGCTAAAAAGATAACTGTATAGGACTTGGCAAACATTAAATATATAAAAGTTATTTTGTAGGGGAGATTCCTGTTCAAATTTGGGTCTAACTAAATGACTTCTGTGGCCCCTTCCAACTCCAAGATTCTGTACCCAGGTGCCCTGGATTCAAATCTCAGCTCTGATACTACTTGTGTCTCTGACTTTGGGTAAACATTTATTAAGCTGAGACTCTTAGAACCTTAGTTCCTTCCTCTGTAAATTAGAGATTAACATTTGTGAGTGTGTGTGTGTGTGCGTGTGTGTTATAAAGAGCTTTGTTATATTTGAAGCATTAGAGAAATATATGATGATGCTCTTCTCATCTAATGGGGAAATCTCAATGTTTGGGCTGCCATTTTAAAATTACTTTCTAAATTATAATTCAATCCAATAAGTTGAACACATGCAAAGGAAGCTCTGTGCTAGATATTGGTGATACGGTCAGGAGCTAAGCCATTTTACACTGCTTGTTGTCCAGGCTGCCATCTTAAATTCTTCCACACTAAAAGCAGGGATGGTGAATCTTTGGCTCTTGATAATCATATAGGCCATGTGTAAAGTTCCATTAGATATTATTGTTTGCTATAACTATGAAGACTGTGGTGCCCCATAGATTAGCCCTTACTGCTCTTCTGCCTTGGGACCAATATGCAATATTGATTCTAAGATAGAAGGTAAAGGTTTAAAAAAACTATCATTCCTCTAGGGAATCTCTCTCTATAATATATAATGTGCATTATAATATGTATGTACATATATATATATATAATAGCTGACAAAGAACTCTTCATAATAATTCCATCAGGTAGGTTGTTTGGCATTATTTTTCCTGATTTATAGTTGAGGAAACTGAAGCTTTGAGAGAAAAGTGGCATGTCCTTTTCCCAGTCCCCCTTAATGCTAGCACCTTCCCTCTAAGATTACTTCCAGTATATCTTGGATTTATCTTGTCTGTATGTGGCTGTTGGCAAATTCTCTCTCTCACTAGACTCTGAGGTCCTTGAGAGTGGGGCTATAATTTTTGCCTTTTCCTTGTATCCCTAGTGCTTAGCACAGTGCTTGGCACATAGTAGGTGCTTAATAAATGCTCATTGACTTGCCAACTTGGGCACAGTCATGTGGCTAGTAAATGACTGAACTGGGTTCTAAGTTCAAGTCTTCTGTCTTCCAAGTCCAATTCCCATTTCATTCCACTAAGTTGACTCTCAATCAAGATTTGACACGTTGATACCCTCATGGGAGTAGGCAAGGGATCAGTCGTAGGGGAGGCAATGTGGTATGATGGAAAGAGAACCACTGGATGCACAAATCCTAGATTTAATTGAACAATTCTGGGCAAGCGATTTGCTCTTTCTGAGTTTTAGCGTTTCAATCAGTAACATCAGGATAATCCTCCTTGTTCTACCTACCTCATGGACCTGTGGTAGAGAAAACTTCTGGTAAATCTTAAGGTTTACACACCTTGGCATGCAGTATGGTGATGATGAAAGCAGTCATTCCTTCACCAGTACTTGTAGTTAAAAAAAAAATCACACTACCTGGTCTGGTCAGTGGGCCTCAGGGTCCATCTTCATCTTTCCCAACAAAGAGTTAATTCGTACAGCATATGTTTAGGGTTTGGGTGTCAATCTACAAAAGGCAAACTGCATTACGGTGAACCCTGACAACATGGTCCAGCGAAGAAGGCCGGAAGCTCCTTCACCTACCCACTGCATCTCATCAACGAAACAAGATCAAGAAAATGGTATTTGTCTTCAGCATTTATTTATCATTGAAAAAAAAAAACGGTGTATGTGTGTTATGTTTTTTTTTTTTTTTGAGCAAGCAAAGACCACAAGCACGTCACAATCAATTGGCTATACATGGGTACTTTTGTGTCATTTTCCTACTAACAGCAAGGACAGAAGGCTCAGCACAGTACATAGATAATCCATGATAGGTGACAAAACCCAGGCCACAAAATAGTAATTAGACGCTTCCAATCTGGCGCAACAAGGCAAAAGTCAATGGGTCTGATGAGAAGAATGTAGCAAACAGAAAACAGAAAAATTAGGTAAGCAAGAGCATGGGTTTTTATTCAGCAAATTCTCGGGACAAACAAAAGAACAGCTCAAGCATGATCTTGCAAAGGGAGGTAGCCAGGTACAAGGACAAAAGCCCAAATGGCAGGAAGCAAGTGGTGAAAGCACCTCCATTTTCATAAAGGAGGAGATGGTACATTCTGCATGAAACTCAAGTTTGTTACAGATTGGCATGGAAATTAAGCTGGAGTGAAATCTGTTCTGCTGGATTCACACTTTTAACACTTGAAGGCTATGTGATTTCATCGATGCGGGCCATCATTCCCTCTCAGTGAGACAGCCTGCAACCTCTCCACACTTTAGCAGACTCTCTCATGAGTTGCCATGGCCAATACAATTCATCATCTGCTGGCCAGACTTCTGGTGAGTTATATTTGAAAGATGGGAAAAGGAAGAGGAAACTAAGATTCAAAGGAAAGTCTACATGGTATGCAGGAGGTGCTCACTGAATATGGAATAAATGAATGAATGAATAAATGAGCTTTCTTGAGGACACTCCTCAGTTGTGTGGCTTTCTAAGGATGGATGCCTCCCCTGTGGGACTGGCTCCCTCCTCCCTGGCCAATCACAGTACTCACATCAAATGTTTCTCAACTACCATCACCTGGACTTCCGAGATCAAATCATTTGGAGCTCTGTCCTGGCAGGCCTGAATGTGGGCTAGATGTTTGGGATATCCTTTGCTAAATTCAATGACAAGAGGCCAAATTCTATCCTCTGGGCAGAGCAGCAGCTCTGTAACTTCATCTGTAACTTCAGGCCAAACTGAAGACTGCATCCTTATGGAGGAGAATGAGATTATGAGACATTCTAAACCAGTGATTCCCAAAGTGGGCGCCACCGCCCCCTGGTGGATGCTGCAGTGATCCAGTGGAGCGGGGATGGCCACAGGTGCATTTATCTTTCCTATTAATTGCTATTAAAATTTTTAAAAATTAATTTCCAGGGGGCTAAGTAATATTTTTTTTGGAAAGGGGGCGGTAGGCCAAAAAAGTTTGGGAACCACTGGTCTACACCATGCCACTAGGTAAAGTGACTTCCATAAATAAGAATCATTTTATGCAACTGTGTAATAATAATGTGACTAATTCACCTGGATACAGTACCATGTGACCCTGGTTAAATTGTTTAACCTTGCTAAACCTCAATTTCTTCATTGGAAAGATGAGATAATGACTTTGTAACCCCTAAGGAGTTACAGAAACATTAGTTATTATTTAAAGATTACTGCGCACTTTTATAACAATGCTCTTGTGAGGTGGATTATTAGCCCTATTTTGCAGATAACAAAACAGGTCCCCAGAGTAAAGCGATTGGCCCTGGGTAATTTTAGACTTGTATATGAACTCAGGTCTCCTCACTTTAAGACTAGAGCTCTAGTTGCCATACCATGCTATATAGGCAATAGACATTAACGACCTGGCCCCAAAAGGATTTGGTCAGAGAAGTTCTTAAAATGGTTTTGTGACCAGGTGCATAGAACCACCATATTGGGGCAAGCATTGGGCCCACTGTTAAAATCTACTCTCTTATCTATTCTTTGAGATATCTACTTGAAGTGCTTTTATTTTTTTTAGGGAGTTCAAGATGTCAAATCCAAACTATAGCCAGAGCCAGCCTGTCTGATAAACACTTAATTTCAGAAAGAGAAAGAGAAATTTCACCAATGTTAGGTTTTTCTGGTTCTCTTTTGTTTGTCCGTTTGTAAACCCCTACCTTTTGTCCTAGTATCAATTCTAAGATGGTGGCAAGGGCTAGGCAATTGGGATGAAGTGACTGGCCCAGGGTCACACAGCTAGCAAGTGTCTGTCTGGTTCTCTCTCTCTCTCTCTCTCTCTTTTTTTTTAAATTTTTTAAACCCTTACCTTCTGCCACAGTATTGGCTCCAAGGCAGAAGAGTGGTAAGGGTAGGGTTATATGACTTGCCCAGGGTCACACACCTAGGGAGTGTCTGAGACCAGATTTGAACCTAGGACCTCCCATCTCTAGGCCTGGCTCTCCATCCACTGAGCTACCCAGCTTCCCCTTGGTTCTCTCTTAACAATAACTTCTGGTTAATGTTAAATTCATCTTAGCCAGCAGCTACAATTTGAACCTCATCCATAATGCATCTTTTTAAAACCTTCTGTCTTAGAATTGGCACTGAGTATTGGTTCCAAGGCAGAAGAGTGGTAAGGGCTAGGCAATGGAGGTTAAGTGATTTGACCAGAGTCATATAGCTAGGAAGTGTCTAGGGCCATATTTGAACCTGGGATCTCTCATCTCCAGGCTTCGTCTTCTATCCATTGAGCCACCTACCTGCCCCATAATGCAATTTTGAAACAATTTTCTTTAGTTAGATACAAATGGAGTTTATGGTCTGATTTTGACTAACGTTGTCTATTTTCTCTAGTTCTATACCTTATGGTCCTATATCCTGAGATAAAAGGTAGATCATGATGGGTCTGACAGTACATTGGCAAGTGTCTCCAGGCATTTCAAGAGCTTAAATAATCTTTGAGGAGCTGGACAGTCAGACGAATCAGGACCCATAAATAGACAAGTGTAAACAGAGGCTGAGGCCTTAAAGGTGAGAATTCTATGGAACTTACTGAAGGTCCCAGTTCCCTGAAAGAGGAAGGACCCAAGGGTATATCTGAAATGAGAAACTGTGAGGTCTTTATTCTACTTCCACTAAGACACATCTATGTTTCCCTCATTTCCATGAAAGAAAAGAACACAAAACAACCAACAGCTGCTTCTTGCTGTCCAGCATTGTTGAGGTGCTTTCCTTGGGAGGGGAACATTGAAGATTACTATGAGTGAGATCAGTGAGGTGGGGTCCGTGAGAGCATGCATCTCAGAATGGGTTATGTCCTCCAGTGCTTCTTTCCCTGGGCGATTTCCGTGGCTCCCTCCTTAGTACTGAAGGCATTTTCCCATTGACGTACTTCTAAAGCTAAGCTTGGGAAGGATTCCCATTGTGACACTCAAAATGTGATACTTTACCTGGGACACAAGCCATACGGACACACTACACAAAAGACCAGGCTTTTCCCTGGTTCATTTTTTGGGTCCCAAACCCTAGCTAAACCACTTTATCATACAACTTTCAGTCTCCAACTACGTCCTAGAAACTTTCTTACAAAGCGATGTTCCAGCCACTTCTGTCCTCCTCTGAGGAAGGGAGAAGAGTTGGAAAAGGAGGAAAAGTTTAAAAACAACAACAACGAAACACCACAAATCTTATTACTATCTCTACTTTACATCCTGCCTTTTTCTAAGAGGCACGATGATCACTTTCTAAAGGCTCTACAGCAATGATTTCCGGATTCTTCTTTCAGTTCTGTTACCTTGAATTAGTTTTGTCTGTGAAGTCTGAGGCACGGAGCCCAAATGATAACTGGCCACCAGGGCAAACATCTGTTCCCATCTCTACTCCCTGGTGACCTGATCCTACCTTCTAGAACATTCCTAAGACACCTATGTTGACTCCGTGTGGTCATTTAGCACATTTGTGAATTGACACAGAATTTCAAGGGTAATTACTAGAAATAGAACATAGTTCTATCTTTCTACTGGAGCCTTCTACAAAAACACAATGAATTCTGACAGTCATGACTAATTGAGCTTTATCTACATTAAGGCCAAGATCATTCATTATATTTCCACAAACTTAATTAATTACAAACATTTTTTTTGTAACACATAACAATCATCTGAATTTGAGAAATGAACATGTCTTCCATGAAAGACCCCGAAAATGAGCGTGAGAAGGCATTTCTGTGGATACTTTGAAACAGCACCAGGAGATTTCCATGAAAGTCGGTAAGACCCCTGTGAAATCGGTAAATCTTAAGAAATCAAAGGAAGTCCTAGCCTTAAGGGCTCATAGAAATCATCTCCTCTAGCTCCCTTATTTAATAGATGAGACTCTGAAAAAAGAAATGAAATGCTCAACCTCACAGTGGAGTCAGGACTCAAACCCAGGCCAGCTATGTATTAATGAGTGGCACCATGCCTCTGTGTCTTGTCTCAATTATTTTTCTCATCCTTCCCTTCAAATTTCACTCCCAAAAGGGATGGAAAGTGATGAGTAAGTACTAACTTGGTCAGGCAGGCACGGGTAAGTGAAGCCCCATGACTGCCTCTCTTTCTGGTCCTGTGGGTTTAGAGTGGGTTGGAGTCCTGGAAGCAAGATGGAGTCTGTGATCTTAGCAATGAGGCTTTCTAGCCAGCCATGGAAAAACAAACCAACGACCCTCCCCAGCCTCCCACTCCCCCAAAAGCTTCTAACAGTTTTATAACCAAAGCAGATTAGAAGCTCTAATTAATTTTGTGGCCTTTATTAAAAAAATAAACAAACAAACCAATAACAACAACAACAAAAGAAAACCCAAAGGAGAGAAATGGGGAAAGGAAGGAAGGTGCAAGGAAATTTACTCTTTTGCCTCAGCCAGTTTATTGTTCATCTCTTTACTTTGCTCCTTGTCCTGTGGCCCAGCCCCACTGGCTCCACTCGCTGTTGGGCCCTTTTTCTTGGTGCCCCGGCCAGATGTCAGCTGCTTCTCTTTGGCCTTTTTCAGCGGTTTATGGCTTGTCGGGGTCTTTTTTGGTTTGGGGGTTGGAGCGCTGGGCTTCTCCACCTGAACGGATTAATGGACAAATCACATACACAAAGACATGGAAACAGAAACATGGAAGAAAAAGGCAGGAAAATGGATTGAGAGAAAGACATTAGATTTGTAATTCCCCTTCTACCTCTTGCCTCCCCTCTAATTAGGTATAACAAGTGTCTGGACTAATTTTTCAAGAAGAACATGGAGAGACAGTTACAAGAGTTCACATTTACAGAGCACTTTTAAATGATAATGTACTTTGTTCATGAACAACAATAGTATGAGCCAGGTAGTGCAGGTTTTATGCCCATTTTGCAGAGGAGGGAACTGAGGCTGAGAATACCCATTACCACCATTTATCAAAGTGGCTAGGGTCACATCTTTTAGCCCAAGAAGGCAGCAGCACTTGCTCAAGCTAAGTGAAACACATGAACCCTGACTTTGATATACGGACTATATTCTGCATTTGTCTTCTTTGGTGACTTGTGGCTTTGGACCACATCTTGATTCAGCCTAAGTGCTGCTCTGACACTGTTTGCTATTTTAGGATGAGGCTTTGCCAAACACAACAGAAAATTACCACCACCACCACCACCACCACCACCATAACCATCATAACTCCCATTTCTAGAGGCTGTTAATATTGATAAAGCACTTTCCTCCCAACTAAGCCATGAGGTTAAATGATACCCCGCTCTCCCTCTCCTTCTCTCTCTCCTCTCCCCCTCTTTCTCCCAAATCTCTCCCTCTCCCTCTCTGTCACACATACACATCCTTTCTCTTCCTCCCTCTCCCTCCCTCTCTCCCTCCTCTCTCTTTGTTTTTCTGTCTCTCCCTCTCTCTCCTTCTTCTCTCCCTCTCTTTTTCTCTCTTCCCCTCTCCATCTTTCCCTCCCTCTCTCTCTGTCTCTCTCTCCCTCCCCATCTTTCTCTCTCCTTCCCCCTCTCTCTTTTCTGTCACTCTCTCTTTCTCTCTCTCCCTCCCCCTCTCTCTGTCTCTCTCTCCCTTCCTCTTTCTCTCTCTCTGTCTCTCTCTCCTCCCTTCCCCTCAATTAGTTTTGAGAATTAGCTGTACATATTGATCTCTGGCTCCCTGATGCTGTCCATAAGTTTTTGCTCTCCCTCTCCCAAGCCCCAAAGCAGACTCCATGAAAGTCTGCTAGTTTCTACATCTGGTGAGCTCTAGGAGGGACTGCATGGAACAGCACACCCACATCCACGGTCATTTGGCTAGGTAGTGGCAAAGCCGTGGCATAACCTCAGTCTCCTGAGGTTCCCCCATCTCTAGAGTAGGTCCTTCGGTACAATACATGATACTAAGATTTAATATTTTAGCTACAAGGATTTTACAGATAGTGGTGATTAGTAATCAAAAGCTTCAGGGGCAAAGTGCTAAACCTGAAGTTAGAGGAGCTGGGTTCAAATCCTCCCTGCAACAGTTATATGATCATGGAAAAGGTACTTAAAACTTCTGTTGGCCCCAATTTCCTTTTGTGTAAAATGGACATAAAGCAGATGCCCACATCACAAGGATGTTCTGAGGAAAAGATTTTGTGAATCTTAAATTTACCTGAAATGTGTTTTATTTTGGTATATCTTTCTCCCCTCTAAAATGCTAGTGTCAATTCTCTCTCTCTTTTTTTTAAACCCTTACCTTCCCCCTAAGAATCAATACTATAAATTGGTTCCAAGGTAGAAGAGGTAAGGTCTGGGCAGTCAGGGTTAAGTGAATTGCCCAGGGTCACACAGCTAGGAAGTATCTGAGGTCATATTTGAACCCAGGACCTCCCAACTCTAGGGCCTGCCTCTCTAGCCACTGAGGCACTCAGCTGCTCCAGAGTTCATTATATAGGTTTGATCTTTAAAAAAAAAATTGATGCAAAGGGATTTTCCCCTCCAGTTAACTGTTTGCCTTATAATCTTAGCCATATTCATTTAATTTGAGTAAAAACTTTTAATTTTTTTGTAATAAAAACTGTTCATTTTATCTTCTGTGATCATCGCTATCCTTTGTTTAGTCATAAAGTCTTCCTCTATAGCAATAAATCTGGAAGCTAATTTCTTTTTTACTCATCTAATTCATTTAAGATGTAACCCATTGGGGGCATCTGGGTGGATGGCTTAGGGCAGCTCAGTGGATTTCAAGCCAGGCTCGGAGATGGGAGGTCCTGGGTTTAAATCTGGCCTCACACTTTCTAGCTGTGTGACTCTGGGCAAGTCACTTCACCCCCATTGCCTAGCCTTTTACTACTCTTCTGCCTTGAAACCAATACACATTATTGATTCCAAGATGGACGGTAAACATTTAAAAAAAATTTTTTTTTAAAAGAAGACATAACTTGTCATGTCTAAGTCATATATCTATTTGGAACTTACTTTTGGCATATGATATGAGAAAAGCTGGTCTACAATTAATTTCTGCGTGACTGCTTCCAGTTTTTCAGACGTTATTGTCAAATAGTGAGTTTTTTCCCCAGTAGGTAGGGTCTTTTGGTTTATCAAACTAGTGGGCTGCTGTGTTTATTTCATAAATTGTATAATTAAAAAAAATAAAAAAACAACAACAAAAATAAATTTGTAATTAATCTGTTTCTCTGATTCACTTCTCTATTTCTTGACTAGTACCAATTTTTTTCAAACCCTTACCTTCTATCTTGGTATCAGTTCTAGGACTGAAGTGTGGTAAGGGCTAGACAATAGGGGTTAAGCGACTTGCCCTGGATCACATAGCTACAAAGTGTCTGAGGCCGGATTTGAACCCAGGACCTCCTGATTCCAGGCCTGGCTCTCTATCCATCACACTACCTAGCTGTCCCCTAAATTATTTTGATGATTTCTGCTTTATAGTATAGTTTGAGATTTGCTACTGCTAGGCTTCCTTCTTTCTCATTTTTTCTTTTATTTCTAGTCTATATTTTTGACCTTTTGTTCTGCCATACGAATTTAATTAGTTTTCTTCTGACTCTACAAAGAAATCCTTTGGTAGTTTTATTGGTTTGGCATTAAGGAAGTTAATTTAGGAAATATTCCCATTTTAAATTATATTGGCTTAGTCTATCCATGAATAATTGATATTCCTCTAATTATTTAGGTCTATCTTTACTTCTATAAAGTGCTTTGTAGTGGCAGTAATCTAGTTCCTGTGTGTCCCGATAGGGTATATACTCCAAGGCACTATATATACGATAATGTAAATACTACATTTTGTGGTCTTTAAAAGAGTAATTTCATGCTTTGCCATAAGTTTTTTTTAAACCCTTGCCTTCTATCTTAGAATCAATACTGTGTATTGGTTCCAAGACCAGCAGAGCAGTCAGGGCTAGGCAATGGAGCTGAAGTGACTTGCCCAGGGTCACACAGCTAGGAAGTGTCTGAGGCCAGATTTAAACCCAGGACCTCCCATCTCTGGGCCTGGCTCTCAACCCACTGAGCCACTTAGCTGCACTTCCCCCTCCCTAACCCCAGAAGTTTTGTTAGTAATATATATAAATGCTGATAATTTATGTGACTTTTTGGTTCAGCAACTGCTGAATTTATTCATTTGCTTATTAGTGGAGTCTAGAATTCTCTAGCTAAACCTTCATATCATCTGCAAAAAACCTGATGATTTTGTTCCCTTTGTCCATTTTTCTACAATTATTGTTTCTAGTACTATATCTGTGATAGTGACAATGACCATCCTTGCTTGACCCCTGGAAAGGACTTTGTTTCTCTTTATTACATATACTAATGCTGACTCTTGGTTTTAGACATACTACTTACCATATTAAGGAGAAGTCCGTTTATTCCTATGTTTTCTAGTATTTTCAACAGAAATAAGTGTTGTTATCTTGGCAAAAGATTTTTCTGCATCTATTGATATAATTACATGATTTTTATTATTCTCATTATTAATCTGCTTAATTAAAAGTTTATGGCTTTACATATAGGACATATCTAATAGATGCCCCCTTCTCTCCTCAGACACTGCCACTTCTCTGGGGCAGACCCTCATCCTCTCACCCTCAGCCTCACCCATAGCCTCCTGGAGGTGCTCCCTGCCCCAGGTCTCTCCCCATGCCAATCCATCCTCCACTCATCTTCCCAAAGTTCAGGCCTGACCCATCACCTCTTTTTCTCCCCACTTTAATAAATGCCAGAGTCTCCCGATCACCTGTAGGACCAAATAGAAAATTCTTTGTTTGGCCTTGAGAGCCCTTTATAGGCTAGTCCTTTCCGACCCTTCCTGTCTTCTCTCAGTCCACTCTCCTCCATGTACTCTAGGATTGGCTTCTTTGCTGTTCCTTAGATGAGATGTTCTGTCTCCTGATCCCAGAGACCAAGAGGATCTCTCAAACCTTATTTACTCCTTCCTTATTCTGTGTCCTCCCTAAGGGCACATCTTTTGGAGTACCACATTGGAACTCCTCCTTTTCTCTCCTCTATTTTACTGTTTTTACAGGTTTTACCAAATCCTCCCTTTTTCTGTTGTACCTCCCTTTTAGAAAAATTAATTCACAAGGAAAGCACTAGCAAAAGGGAGTTGTATTGTGTGGTGGGAATCACATTGTATTTGGAATCACAAGGCTTGGTCCTACATTCTGTTCTTTATCACAATACTTACCTCTCCTAAAAACAAGTTATCTTGGGGGCAGCTGGGTGGCTCAGTGATAGAGAGCCAGGTCTAGACATGGGGGTCCTGGGTTCAAATTTAATCTTAGATACTTCTGAGCTGTGTGACCCCAGGCAAGTCACTTTAACCTCATTGCCCAGCCCTTGCTGCTCTTCTGCCTTGGAACTGATGCACAACATTGATTTTAAGGCAGAAGGTAAAGGTTTTAAAAAACTCCAATGATGATCAATAATACATGTAAAACCCAGTGGAACTGCTCATTGGCTATGGGAGGGGGGAATTAGAAGGGGAGGGAAAGTACATGAATCATGTAACCATGGAAAAATATTCTAAATTAATTAAATAAATTTAAATACATTTATTTAAATTTGAATTTAATTTAAATTATTTAATTTAAATAAATAAATTTAATTTAATTTTAAAAAAACAAGAAATTATCCTGTCACTTGTTCCGTGTCCTTGCTATCACCCTAGTTGTTCCCTGCCCTTGGCGACTCAGATGACTACTTTTTTTCAGGTTGAATGTAGCGATAGAAGACACAGCTCTTTTTGACATGAGATGGTATCTGAAGAAGCCATTTCCCCCCCAAGACAAAACCCATTTAAGGCTCATGTCTATTATAATAGTCTTACATTCTGCACCCTAGGAATGCTTCTTGGCGTTCTGTCCTTTCCTTTCCTCTTCAGGGGTGACTCCCGCATCGGTTCCCATTCCAGTTCCTTCCCTCATCTGCTTTGATCTCTTTCTCCCACAGCCCCCATGCTTACTGAGAGACTAAAGCAATTATTTTCACTTCTCTGTTCACCTAGAGACTGGGTATGGGTGTATTTCCTGCTCCCATCTGTCTCTTAGTTCTGCAACTCCCTCCCTTGTAGTCTTGCCCTCAAAAGATAGCGATTTGCTTATGAAAGGCCTTTAGAGTTTAGTCTACAGAGAGTTAATTTAGCTCTCCTTTCTTTCTCTACTTCTTGATGTGTCTCTTAAAGCTTTTTGTCCCTTGATAATATTTGTTCTTTATATACTACCCCACCATTTCTTTTCTTTTTTTTAAAGAATAGCCACTGAACATGAGAAAATCAATTTCATTTCAAATGAAATGATTTTCTTTTTAAAATTTTATTTAATTGATTAATTTAGAATATTTTTCCATGGTTCCATGATTCACGTTCTTTCCCTCCCCTCCTCCCATTCCCCTCCCGTAGCTGGTACACAATTCCACTGGGTTTTACATGTGTCATTGATCAAGACCTATTTCCATATTATTGATATTTGCACTAGGGTGATCATTTAAGAGTCTACATCCCCAATCATGTCCCCATCAACCCATTTGATCAAGCAGAATTTTTCTTAATTATTGTATTATTTGATTTTGTTGTGTTTTTCTCTGGCTACATTGGTAAGCTGCATACTCTGCTCATCTCTATGTTGTTGTTATTAGTTTCCCTTTAGGAATGCTTTAGATGCCTTTTCTTGAAAGCTCACCATTTTTTTCCTGCTAGATAGTTGGGCTCTGTAGGATATACTGTTGTGGATTGTGTGTACCCTGACCTTCTTCGCTTTTTAGAAATACTCTTTTATTCTCTCCTTTTAATTCTGACGTCTACAGAGCAATTCTGATTATCCAAACAGGTGTTCACCTTCACAGGTGAAGGTCTTTCTTCTGGCCATTTGTGAAATTTGTTGCTCATTTGGCTACTTGGAGTTTTGAACATAAATTTTTGTCCTCTGGTGCCATCATATGAACTTACTTTATTAGTATACTCTACCATCTATATTCAATAATTCTGGTCAGTTTTCTATTTTTTTCTTATCATAGGAAAGGTTTTTTGATTGGTCATATTTTTCCTGGGAGAACAATGATCCTTAACTTCTCTATGTGTCTACTGTCAGTTCCTTTGGCTAGTAGAGAATTCATATATACTCTCTTAAAATTGTTGCTTTTGCTTTTATTTTGCAAAATTTTCTTATATAGTTTATATTTTTATGTTTAACGTGTCTCATTCTTTTGAGTCTCTAATCCTGTGGAGATTCTCCACTGTACTTTGTTTTTAAAAGTGTTCTACTTTAAGAGCTCTGGTTTTTAATACAATTTAATCTAATGTCTCAAAGCTTTACTTACATTTTTAAAGCATTCTAGAGTTTTTTGCCATTTCATAACCTCTGGGGAGTGCACAGAATTCTCTTTTTCCTTGAGGATTTTTAAAATTAATTTTCCTTTGTAGTGTAGTATTTTCTCATCGTGTTCTGACCTATTTTTGAATTTTGTCTTATTTTCTTTCTGTCTTTGAGAGTCTATCTGCTTGTGAGTTAGACTTCTACTTGGGCTTCCTGCTTTGGACTTTTGGTCTTTTAGGTTTTCTCTTGTCTTGCTTGCTTGTTTCTGTTCCTCTCCCTTATTCTTTAGGCTCTATCTTTTCTGTGCCTTCACAAATTTTCTCAAGGTACTGGAGTATGTGACCAAAGCCTTGCTCAGAGTGAACGTCTATGTAAGGAGCCAGAAGACTGGCTCCAGCTGGCTGTCCATTCCCCCTTCTCACATTCATAGTTCTCCATCCCTTGCCTGCCCCTAGTCTCTGGCTGTGACCTATGGCACTGATCACTGCTTGACTATGATACTCCTTCCCACTCCCAACCAGTCCACATTCCTTTAGGTAACTGGGTCGTATTTGTGCCTGCCTTCTTCACTTGTAGGATGGTGTCATACATGGGTGGGGCACTATGGGATGAGCATATGGAATGAAACCTGGAAGTATTACCCTTATTACTTGAGGTTTTTTTACCCCGTGTAATGGACTTTCTTACCTTTTGGATTCAGCTCTAGTTACTATACAGTACATTTGTCACATAATTCATTTTTCTGAAGACTTCAGGTTTATGGAAAACAACTACTCCACAATCTTGCAGAGTGGACTCCATTAAAAAGCATTCATGTATGGCATAGTCTCCCATCTTCTCATCTTCATTCTGATTTGTCTTTCTTTGGCTTGGCTCAGTTTGTTACTATCCTTACTGAGATGTGTTATTTGGTGACATAAAAAGCACAATAATACCTAGAGCATTATACTACCAATGGTGAAATATGGAACATAATGCGGATCAAATTTCAGGACTAGAGATCCCAGTACAGTGAAAATGTCTGTATAATGAAATAATTTTGTTTATTTTAAGCAATATTCAAAACAATTGTAGAATAGCAGCAAAAATTCAAAAGTCCCTTGTGGATCTTTGTAACTGAAGTGTGTGTGTGTGTGTGTGTGTGTGTGTGTGTGTGTGTGTGTGTGTGTTTCAGTTTAGTTGGAATGAAATCAGTAGAGTTTTTGGGAAAAAAATCTGTATCTAGTGTTAGTACAATTGGGTAGTCTGGGCAATGGAATTAAGGGAGGATGAATGCTGTAAACTGTGGCCAAGGTCTCAAATAAAGGCGTCTCCTTCCCTCCTCCCAGACCAAGGAGTCTTATGTTGAACCTATACTAGACTGGGTCCTGTATACCAGGACAATATTACAAAGGAAAGGAGCATGAGCAGCAGTTGAGAGCTCAGAGCACTGTTGGCTTTGGTTGAGTCTGATGAACTGGGTAACATTCCTTGTGTGGCTAAATCTGTGTTGCCTTCATGGAACACATAACTTTGGAAAACTTATGTGGAACTTTTTTATTAAAATAAAATAAAGATAAAACATTAAAAAAAACCCAGATTGAATTGCCTGTCAGTTCTGGGAGGAGAGGAAGGAAGAAGGGAGGGAGAAAATATGAATCATATAACTTTGTGGAAATTTGTTATTAAAATAAAATAACAATAAAACATTAAATTTGTGTTGCCTTGAGGAGAGATAGTATTTGCATTGGGCTTTACTGCTAGCTGCCTGGGGTCTTAGGCATGTACATAATATATGAGAGGGTTAGGAAGGGATTACTCTGTGTCACAAGCTCAGTGAGTACTAGACTTGGATTCAGGAGACCTGGATTGAAATGCTGCCAGTCACTTCCTAGCTATGTAATCATGGGCAAGTAATTTAACTTTCTCACAACCACCATGTCCTCATTCCCATGATGGGCATGATAATATTTGCCCTTTTTACTTCACAGGGCTGTTTAGAAAGCACTTTGCAAATGTTAAAGTGCTAAATAAGTGTGAACTATGACTATTATTATTATTGCTATAGCTGCACCTGTGGCAGCACCTTTTGAGTCCTTCCCTATTCTTTTTTTTTTTTTAAACCCTTGTACTTCGGTGTATTGTCTCACAGGTGGAAGAGTGGTAAGGGTGGGCAATGGGGGTCGTGACTTGCCCAGGGTCACACAGCTGGGAAGTGGCTGAGGCCGGGTTTGAACCTAGGACCTCCTGTCTCTAGGCCTGACTCTCACTCCACTGAGCTACCCAGCTGCCCCCCCTTCCCTATTCTTTAGGGCAGACCTGGGTCTTTGGGCCCCATGTATAATTAGAATTTTGTACCCTAGGACTTCATTTCCCAGAATCCTACATTTGTCCCCACACATTACATTCTTATGTTTTGTAGATAAAAATTTCTGTAACTCCTCCCTCTCCTTTCTCTCTCTCTCTCGCTCTCTCTCTCTCGCTCTCTCTCTCTCTCTCTCTCTCTCTCTCTCTCTCTCTCTCTCTCTCTCTCTCTCNCTCTCTCTCTCTCTCTCTCTCTCTCTCTCTCTCTCTCTCTCTCTCTCTCCTACTTTCACAGTCCAGGAAACTGCTCTTTACTCATTCTATCACTTTCCTCTACTTGAAGTGATTATTAATAAATCTTATAAAATATAATACTTGGAATATTGGATATTAAATTTTAATCTTACACCCAAGATTACAGGAAAATGTCAGTGTATTTCTCCATGCTGGCTTCGTTACACAGCTCACCTTAGAGGATTCCTTGAAAGGTTCACTGTAGAGGCTGCGGATTCTTCTGCGATCAATGACTTTATTCTCTGCTGGTGTGGGCTTGTTTGGCTCACCCTTGAACTGGGCACTGTAGCTGGTTTCATGAACCATCTTGTCCTCCGGGGGCTTGTACTGGGACTTGGCTCGTATAGGCTTCACAGGCTTAATATCCGTCCATGCTCTGAATTCATTTCTGAAAAGCAAAAAACACACCAAAAAAAAAAATAGAGTGAAATATATCTGTGGACTTGGGTTGTATAGGCTTCATAGGCTTAATATCCATCCATGCTCTGAATTTATTTCTGTAAATCAAAACAACACACCAAAAAATGTGAAATATATTTGTGGCTGGCCATTTGGAGAGTAAAAGAGAACAAAGAGGACTTAGAATCACTGAATCTCGGAAGAGGATGGGGCTGATGGGGCATTTTAGCCAAGCTCTTATTTCATGCATGAATCTCTTCTGCAGCATCCCTAGTGGGTGGCCATCCATTTGCTGCTTCAATACTTGCTACGACAGGGCATAACTATTTCATGAGACAATCCAGACTATTGCCGACCACCTCTAATCATGAGGGGCTTCTTTATTTTGGGTCCAAACTCCCTTCCTATCACTTCTCACTATTAGTCTCTAGTTCTCCTCACTGGGGCCACACAGGAGAAGTCTCATTGTTCTTCCTCATGCTTCCTCACATGCTTGAAGAGAGTGATGGTGTCTCCCCCATTAATCTTCCCTCCTCCAGGCTAATATTCCCAGTTCCTTCTACCAGTCCTCCTGAAGCATGATTTTAAGTCCTCTCCTCATTCTGGTCACCCTCCTCTGAAAGTGTTACAGCTTGTTAATATTCTTCCTTACATGTGGTACCCTTTCTAAATATCATCCAGTACATGCAAGCACTCAATCAACAAGTATTTATTTATTTTTAAGCCCTCCCTTTCTGTCTGAGAAAGGATACACATATCGGTTTCAAAGCAGAAGAGTGGGGAAGGCTAGGTAATTGGGGTTAAGTGACTTGACTAGGGTCACAAAAGCTAGGAGGTGTCAGAGACCAGATTTGAACCAGACCTTCCCATCTCTAGGTCTGGCATCAACAGGTATTTATTAAATGTTTACTATGTGCCTGAAACTGTAATTACTAACTGCTGTAACTTTCAGTAAGTCACTTTATCTCTCATGGCCTCAGTTTTCTTATCTGTAAACCCCCCCTCCCCCTCTTGTCTCCCTTCCTTCTTCCTTCTTCCTTCCCCCCCTCCGCAGCTGACAAGCAATTCAATCTGGGTTATACATATATTATCACACAAAGCATATTTCCATAGTATTCATAGTATTCATTTTAGTTTAGTTAAGTGAATAATCTTATAGAACCAAACCCCCAAATCATCAGTGTCCAATTTTGCCATATTCCCTTCAACATTTATCATTTTCCTTTACTGTCATATTGGCCAATCTGATAGGTGTGAGGTAGTACCTCAGAGTTGTTTTAATTCACATTTCTCTAATCAAGAGGGATTTAGAACATTTTTTGATAGCTTTGGTTTCTTTATCTAAAAACTGCCTGTTCATATCCTTTGACCATTAATGACTTGGATTCTTGTAAATCTGACTTAATTCTTTATATATTTGAGAATTGAGACCTTTATCCAGTCTATATCAGCTAAATCAGCTATAAATTTTTTCCTAGTTTATTGCTTCCCTTCTAATCTTGTTTGCATTGGTTTTGTTTGTACAAAATCTTTTGAATTTTGAATAATCAAAATTATTCTTTTACATTTTATAATGTTCTCTATCTCTTGTTTGGTCACAAATTCTTCCCTTCTCCATAGATCTGATAGGTAAACTATTCTATGTTCCCCTAATTTACTTATAATATCACTCTTTATGTTTAAATCATAAACCCATTTTGACCTTATCTTGGTATAGGGTGTAAGATGTTGATCTACACCTAAATTTTGCCATACTTCCCAGAAGTTTTTGTCAAACAGTGAGTTTTTATTGCAAAAATTGGGATCTCTGGGTTTATCAAACACTAGATTGTTGAGGGAATTTACCTCTAATCTATTCCATTGATCCACCCTTCTATTTCTTAGCCAGTGCCAGATTGTTTTGATGACCACTGCTTTATAGTACAGTTTAAGATCTGGTACTGCTAGGCCACCTTTGTTCACATTTTTTTCCATTAGCTCCCTTGATATTCTTGACCCATACTTGTAATGAGGATAATGATAAGTTTAGGAAACAGGAATTCATAATTACCCTGATGTTACACCAACCACTGGATATGTTCTAATTAAAGCACACCTTGTCTTAGCTGGCAAGAAGCTGGGCTCATCTCTTCTTGGCCACTTCCAGTGGGCCATGTATGTTTTGGTTCAACAATGAAAGGCTTTGGTGGGTTGGAATGATGCAACAATCTTCCTAGGTGAGTATTATAGGAGTTCTGGGTTAATGTTTCACATATTAAGTCTTTTTTAGTGTACGGTCAGGAGTTTTCTGTGTATTAAGCATTCCTTTGATGTGGACAAAATAAATAGCTATCTCATGCCTGTTCTACAAAGTACAATGAGTACCTTTCTACTCCCTTTTGGTGAAACTCTAGATGTGAGACATACCTAAGCTTGAAATGATTTCTCCCAGGATTCTGGGGTCGGAACAATAAAATTCAGAGACAATGAGAAAGCTTGGTTTCTCTCTTTATAGACATCAGGCGCCCCAAGGACGAACCATTTTGGTGTAAGCCTTAAGTTGGGGCCCCTTGGTGGATGAAAGCATCCTTAGTTGCCTTGGTCTGTCATTCATTATACCTTAGTGCTGACTGCAGTGCAGATAGAGTTGAAACAACTCTTCTGTCCTAAACTATGTAAAGGCAGTTTCTCTAAATGTTATCTTCAGTCATCATGGTTCCTTATCCACCATACTTTATGCTACCATAACTACTCTGTTAGTTCAGCGTATTTTCCAATAGAGGAATCAAAGAAGGCACATTATTAAGAGGCCAAGGTCTTGAGGTCTTACTCATATAAATGGAGAAGAAAGGTTTTAGAATTTTTACTTGGTGCATGAATAATAAATAGCCTCTGAAAAAGCATTCTTGACTGAACACCAACAGTAAATGCTACCTGCTGATGCAGAAAGAATGTTCTGGCCGTCTTTGGACTCTTCTCTGACAAGACCAAATGTGCAGATGGCCCCATGGGAGTAGCTCTGTCTACTCACCCATGACACATCTCCCACAGTTTGGAGATGTGCAACAACATATAGCCTTCTAATATATTTTAATATACCAGGAAAAAAAGTGTGTGTGTGTGTGTGTGTGTGTGTGTGTGTGTGTGTGTGTGTGTGTGTAAAAGATGGGGGGAGAGGGAGTTAAGAACCATAAGACCCAATGAATTCTTTTTACCATGCACAAAAGTACATTAAATGAATTTATCAGTAATTTTCTGAGTTTCTGCTACATGGGAGACCTATACTTGACTGTAGGAGAGGGGAGACTGATGGGGCAAAACCTTTACCCTCAGAAAATTGACACCACAGTCTAGAGCAGTTGTTCCCAAACTTTTTTGGCCTACCGCCCCCTTTCCAGAAAAAAATATTACTTAGTGCCCCCTGTCACATACTATCACCACCCCCTTACAGTTATTCACCGCCCCCAAATGCACCTGTGGCCATCATCGCCCCCCCTGGATCGCTGCAGCACCCACCAAGGGGTGGTGGCGCCCACTTTGGGAATCACTGTTCTAGAGTTTGACTTTTGTTGGGTTTCCTAGAGCACAGTTAGGATGACCTTCAGAGATTATCCAGGTCAATCTCATTTTACAGATGGGGAAACTGAGGCTCCAGAAATTCATTTCATTTTATTATACACTTATTAATCCCCTGTAAGTAGAAGACACATTTTCCTGGATTCAAATCAGACCTCAGACATTTCCAGTTGTGTGACCCTGGGCAACTTTGCCTCAGTTTCCTCATATTTAAAATGAACTGGAGAAGGAAACGGGAAACCATTTTAGTACCTTTGCCAAGGAAATTGCAAGTAGGGTCATGAAGGGTTGGACAGTATTGATAATGTTTGAACGAGAAAAGAGACACAAGTAATAAGCTGAAAATGTAATGCAGATAAATATATATTTTGAAGAAGGAGGAACATTCAGTGAATGGGAATGATGAGGAAAGGCTGCTTCAAGGAGATAGCACCTGAGTTGGTCTTTGAAGGAAGATAAGAGGCACCTTTCATGTCCCCATTTCCCCAGATTCTTTTTGCCACTATGTCTCAGCTGCCTTTTCACACTGGCAGATCCCTCCACCTTTGGCAATCCCTTCCTCCCAATGGTGAGCTGCTCTGTCCCCTCTGAGGCAGATCCAAGAATGGGCTATACCATTAGTGATTTACTTATGAACAAGGCAGATAAGTCTGGGTTGTTTCCATTAGTGAGGATGTGTGAACTGCAAAGGATGTGTTCAATAAATAGTTGCTCATTTAATTTTCTAGGATTTCATCCTCAGGCACATCACAAGGAAGTTAAGAACAGAAATTGAATTTCCAACTTCTGACTCACTAGGAATGTAAAAAGGACTGCATTTTAAATCACAGGATCTGGGCTTCAAATCCTGACTCTGCTACTTACTACTACTCATATGGCTTTGGGAAAATCATTACCCTTCGATTGGTCACTTTTCTTCTTTGTATAATGAGTTGGTTTGACCTGACTGTGACACTTGTAGAAGCGAGTTCTTTGAATCTGGGCAACTATGTAAAGCTTTCATAACTGCCAACAAATATTTCTGTTCTCATTATGGGATGATTAATATTTCTATAGTATTTTGAGGTTTATAGTGTTCAGTTCACTCAATAACCTCAAGTGAGAGGCTATCACTATGGAAACGGAACTCTCCAGGAAATAATGGGCCACCGCATCTTGGCGGAGTGCCAAGCAGGAGGCACCACTTGCATTGCCATGGCAGTCTTCCCCTGTGTCATCCTTTAAAAACAAGTATAAATATTCATAGCTTTTCTATGGGTATCTAGTTTTTACCCAGCTATCTCCATCTCTCTCCTTCATGTTTATGTTGTACTTCTTACAAATAATATTGCGTTGATTTCTCACAATAACCTGTGAATGTGTACTTGAAGTGAAGTTAGGAAGCTATTCCAATGCTTAAAGGGAGGGCAGGAGATGAGGGCTTGAGCCAGAGTAATTGCAAAGGGAGTAGATATGAGTAAAACTGAAGGGAAAAAAAAAACTCCTGCATGTTGCCCAGGTTATAATCCATTGAATTAGCCCATCAATATGGAGAGTTCATACAAATGCTGCAGATGGCCAATGAATTTGGTCTACAAATGAGGAAGCAGAGGAGGAGGAGGAGGAAGAAGGAGAAGAAGAAGAAAGAAAAAGAAGGAGAAGGAGAAAGAGGAGAAAGAGGAGGAGGAGG
>NC_058132.1:97231183-97374050 GCF_016433145.1 Gracilinanus agilis
TATATAATAAAATTTTTTTAAATAAAAAATAAGGATGAAAATCCTTTCATCAAATCCCAAAATTCCTCTCTGAAACTCACACCCATTGCATCTAATTCTGTCTCTTGGAGCCCAGTAAACAAGGTTAATCCTTCTTCCACAGGATAATTTTTTATGCATGTGGACACAGATATCACTCCCATTTCCAAATATTTTCTTCTTTAGGCTAATGAGAAGACAGGAGACCATGCCATAGGAGAATAGAGGAACCAATTCAGTGTTCTTACTATAGAGGCCCATGCCAAGGAAACTACAAAAGATCTTGGTTGCAAACAGTTCTCAAAAGAATTGTAAACCATGAGCAACCAAGTGAAGGGCTGCTCCAAATTACTAATAAAAATAGAAAGGCAAATCAAAATAACTCTGAGCCCTCACCTCACACCCAGCAAATTGGCAAAGATGGAAAAAGATAGAAATGTTGGAGAAACTCTAGCAAGTAAGAAGACAATTATATTAATACGATGTTGGTCAATATGTGATTTAGTCTAACCATTCTAGAAAACAATTCATTATTATCATTTTTATTTTTTATTATCTAACACAAATATTTTAAAGCTTTATAGGCAAAATGGGGGACTCAAAGCGATAAAGTAGATTTGGAGTTCAAATCCTACCTTTGCCACTTGCTACCTGGGCCTCTTAGGGACAATCGCTTAGCCCCTTCTTACATCAATTTTCCCATCTGTAAAAAGAAAGGGCTGGACTATATGAACTCCAAGGTCCTTTCATTCTCTGTCTGACCATGTTTTCCACCCCCTTCCCCAATTCAAAGACCTTCAGTGACACCTTATTATTTCCAGGATGAAATATAAAGTTATTTAGCTGGCAATTAAAATTCTTGATAATCTAGACCCTTCCTACCTTCTATCTGGCTCTGTTCCACACAATCTGCAGTTTAGCCACCTCAACCAATTTGCCATTACTCAAACAAGACATTCCATCTTCTGTCTCTGTCTCCTTGTACTCCCTTGTACTAACTGTCCTCAATGCCTGGAATGCTCTCACTCTCCAACTCACACTTTTAGAATCCCTGGTTCCTTTTAAGATTCAAATAAAATTAGGGAAGCCCAAGTTCAAATCTGATCTCAGACACTAAACCTCCCTGCACCTCTGTTCTCTCATCTGTAAAAGGCCAGGGGGATGATAACAGCATCTATCTCCCAGGGGAGGATCAAATTGTTGTTAGGATCAAATGAGATCATATTTTGCAAAGTGCTCTGCAGTGTCTGGCACAAAGTAGGCACTTAGTAAATGCATGTTTTCATCTTTCTTTCCTCAAGTACTCCAGGAGTCCTTTCCTGGTCTTTCTGTTAGTGCCATCTACCCTAAGATTATAGTCCACCTATGTGGTGTTTATCCATATTTTCTGATTTCTTTTTCGTTGTTGTTGTGTTTTATTTTCATCTGCATTTCTACTCCCACAGTTCTTTCTCTAGAGGTAGATAGAATTCTTTTTCATAAGTCCCTCAGAATTAGCCTGGATCATTGTACTGCTTTTAGTAGCAAAGACATTTGATCTTTCCACAATATTTTAGTTATTGTGTATAATGTTCTTCTGGTTCTGTTTATTTCGCTCTGCATCAGTTCATGTACATCTTTCCAGCTCTTTCTGAAATCATCCTGTTCATCATTCCTTATAACACAATAGTATTCCATCACCACCACGTGCTACAATTTGTTCAGCCATTCCCCAATTGAGGGACATCCCTTTAGTTTCCTTTTTTTGCCACTATAAATATTTTTGTACAAAAAGGTCCCATTTTATGTTCTGATTTCTGTATGCTCTTGCCACCGTTAGAATGGAAATTCCTTGAGAGGAGCTGTTTTTGCTTTTTCTTTATATCCCCAGGGTTTAGCATACATAAAAATACTTAAGTAATTGTGGTTTGAATGAAATGTATGATCCTCCAGTCCATCTTCCTTCTCCAAGATGTCTCCCAAGCATGGGATACTCTGCCCACTCACCCTGGTTTCCTTCAAGACCCAACTCAAATATTACCCTCACCCCCTACTTATTCCTGCCTTTTCCTTGAGATGATCTTAAACTACTCTGTACATGGCTTATTTTTAAGTCATTTACATGCCTCCTTCATTTTAATGGATGCTGTTTGAGGGTAGGGACTGGTTTTTTCCCCTTACTTTGTATTCCCAGGGCTAAGCATAGTTCCTCACCCAAAGTATGATCCTATATTTGAGGAATGGCTAAACAACTTTGGTACGTGAAAGTTGCAGAACATTATTGAACTTCAAGAAAAGGCAAAAATGAGGAAATTAAAGAAACATGAGTTGCATGAATTGATGTGCAATGAAGTAAGTAGAACCAGGAAAATAATTCATACAATGACTAAAACAACATAAACAAGAGGGGGCAACTAGGTGACTCAGTGGATAGAGCACCAGATGCAGAGATAGGAGGTCCTGGCTTCAAATCTGGTATCAGATACTTCCTAGCTGTGTGACCCTGGGCAAGCCACTTAACCCCCATTGTCTCTTCCTTACCACTTTTCTGCCTTGGAACCAATACACAGCATTGATTCTAAGAGAGGAGGTGATTTTTTTTTTTAATATAAACAAAAAGAGCACTAAACTGAAGTTGAATACTAGGTAATTATAATGACCAGTCTTGGTCCCAAAAATGAAGAAATGAGCCTCCTTCCTCTTGGTAGGAAATGTATGATACCATGGGTGATGAATGCTTCATACGCTGTGAGATGACGTTTATGGGGCAATTATTTTTGCTTGACTGGATGTGTGTGGAGTGAGTAGGGTAGAGGCTCTTTTCAGAAGTGACTGTAATATAAAATCAAATAACCTTCAAAAAACTAAAAAAAAACAAACCCATCCTAAAATAAAATGAAAAGCCTCAGTTGGTGGCATTGCTGAAACCTGGCTTCAAAGGAGAGTTAGCTTTGAATTAATTTTGCTTTCAGACTTTCAATAGAGATTTACTGACAAAGGATAAGAGGCTTTACTATAAATACTGAGCCAGACAAAATGTACCGTTTATTCTGAGACCAAAGGGATTTAAATGAAAAGAGCTTATTTCTTAGTTGCTATCACTTGCCTTCCATCAAGGGATTCATTACAACATAACATAGTGGAAAGAAGGCTAGACTTGTAGTAAGGAGACCTTGCTTTGATTCCTGGCTCCAACATTTAGCTATATGACCCTGGTGAAATGACTACTTCATTTTTCTAAGCCTCGGGCTCTTCCTCTATAAAATGGGGATAATAGTATTGTACTGTTGTGAGAAACACACTTTGTAAATTTAATGTGCTCTGTAAATCTTGCATTTAATCATTTCATAATTCATTTCCATAAATGCCTCCTAAGTGCCTGGCACTGTGTTAGGTACTAGAGGTACAAAGACTGCTACAACAGTCTCAGGTGAGAGCTGATGAGAGCCTGAACCAGAGTAGAGAGAAGTAGAAAGATAAAGGGCAACAGCTGGAGGGGATGGCAGGATCAAGGGAGGGCTTTTCAAGGACAAGGAAGACCTGGGCATGTATGTAGGGAGAAGACTAGGAACTAGCAGATAGGGAGAAACAGAAGGTTAGGGAGAAAGATGAGATGGTTATGGGGGCTCTATATTGGAAGATGCCAATGGACCTTTGTCCATGTGTAAGGATTGGCCTTGGCAAGGAGAAGGACCACTTAGATCTCAAAGAATGAAGGAAAGGAGGAGACAATGGTAATGATGGTGATGATGTAAATGGGTTTTGAGACATCGATTAGGAGAAGAAAAGGGAGTTCACAGAAAATGGTCTCAATTTTTAAAGTAGTTTATGAGGTTATTTCCTCTACTGAGAGTTGTGTGTGTGTGTGGTGGGCGTTCAAATGGGGATCCAGCTGACAAGATAATGGACCCCCGGGAACAGCTGTCATGGAGAGTTTACTAAAGAGTCAATTCGTGAATGATAAAAGGAATGGTTTGGTGTGGGCCAACGGAAGATTGGATAACACAAGTTTGTAGTAGTCTCATAACTTCCTCTTGCTTTGTTTTATAGCACATGGTTGGAAGTAGAAAAAGAGTGATGTTGGAATTAAGGGACAGGACAAGAGAGCAAGGAATTCCAGAATAGAGGACAGCGTAGAGTTGGACTGGTTGACCATCAGGTCATAAGCCTGGGAGGAAGGGAAAATGGAGCTGGCCTAGGATGGTCCTGTCAGCTGGTAGGACTGGAGATCCCAGAAAGGATGAAAAATATGTTTAGGTGGACTAAGACATAGAGAGACATGGAGTTACAGGAGATGTTGGCAGAACATTGATTATGGTAATACTGATTGATTATGGTAATTAAACACTTGTTAGAATTATTAAGATCAAAGGGGTGTGTGATTAAACACTAAATATACTAAGGTTTAATGAATACTGGGTTATTGACTTCAATTGTTTCTGATTCTTCACAATTTAGTCTTTTCTACTGATCTACTTTTTAATTTTTTAATCGATACTTAATACTTTTTGTGAGTTATTGCTTTATTGTATAATCTGATATTTGGAAGTGCCGTTCCCCTTACATTCCTGCTTCTTCACTTTTATCTTCTCTGAGATTTGTTTCTTAAAAGGAATTTTGTTATTATTTTGTCTAGTCCTATAAAGCATCCCTTTGGTAGTTTCATTGACCCAGTAGTAAATTAATTTTAATAGTACTGTCATTCTTACGCTGATGGGACCCAACCATGAGCACTGAATAGCCCTTCATTTGTTTTTAAGCTTTTTTTTATTTCTTTACAGAGAGTTTTGTAATTGTATTTTTGTAGGTATGGAATTATGACTTGGTAGAGTGACTCCCAGAAATTTTGGGCATTTTGTAGTTATTTTGAAAGGAACTTCTTTATTATTTTCTCTTGGGTTTTATTATTGTTATGCAGATACACTATTGATTTTTGTGAAATTATTTTAATACTGGCACTCTAATGAAGCTACATATTATCTTCTCTGGAAAGCATAGGATAAAGGGACCTTTTCTTAATATAATATTATCTATCTAAACCCAAGAGTAAATATTATAGGAGAAAAGTTAGGGAGGACAGAATAAAAAGCAAGGATGTCCATGGTGATAGTATTGCTATTTAACACAATGCTAGAAATGCTAACTGTGATAAGAAAGAGAAATAAACAGAATAAAATAGGCCAAGAAGAAACAGAATTATCACTTTTTGCAGATAATATAATGATTCATTTTTAAAAACTCTTAAGAGTCAAACAAAATTTATTAAAAAAATTATGATATCTAGCAAAGTTGCAAGATTCAGAATAAAATAAGCCAGAATTCCTGTATGCTATCAAAAACCCAGCAGGAAGAATTAGGAATTAAAATTCCATTCAATCAGGCCTAGAGATGGGAGGTCCTAGGTTCAAATCTGACCTCAGACACTTCCCAGCTGTGTGACCCTGGGCAAGGCACTTGACCCCCACTGCCCACCCTTACCACTCTTCCACCTATGAGCCAATACACAGAAGTTAAGGGTTTAAAAAAATTCCATTCAAAATAACTACAGTATTTATAAAATATTTGGGAGTATAACTATCAAGATGTATTCAGGAGCTATACAAATCCAATTATGAAACACGCTTTGCAGAAATAAAGGCAAGCCTGATCATTAGAGAAACATTTTTGCTCAAGGGTACATCAACCCAATGCAATAAAGATTACAATATTATTTACATCAATTTAGATATTCACTGCTATAATCAAACTATCAAAACAAAATTTTATAGAGCTAGTAAAAATCATGATGAAATTCATATCAAGGAACAAAAGGTAAAGAATCTTCAGAGCAATAAAAAACATGGGAAGGAGAGAATTCTATCAGTACAAGATCTCAGAGCATACTACAAAGCATTAATCATTAAAGCTAGTTAAAAATAGCAAGGTTAATTAGTGGAACAGATTGTATACACAACATACAGAAGCCAACAAACATAGCAGCACAGTGTTTGCTAAACCTAAATCCTCCGGGTACTGGGGCAGAGACTCACTATTTGACAAAAACTGCTAGGAAAACTGGACAATGGAATAGGAGATATTAGATTTAGACGAATAGCTCACGCCATATACCAAGTTAAGTTCCAAAGGAATACGTGGCCTAGACATTAAAGATCAAATCACAAACAAATTAGAGAACACAAAGAAGAGATCAGGCTTTCAGATCAATGGAGAGGGTAAGAGTTCATATCAAACAAGCCATAGAAGGGGTTGCACAGGATAAATTGGGCAACTCTGATAATATAAAATTAAAATGTTTTGGACTAACAATCTACTGTAATAGTTTAAATTAGAAGAGAAGCTGGTAAATGGGGGGGGGGGGGGAATCCTTGCATCAAATTTCTCTGATAAAGGTCTCCTATCCAAGGGATGTAGGGAATGGATTCAGATTTTTAAGAGTTTTTAGTGCTTTTTTTTGTAAGAGCCATTTCCCCACGGATAATTGGCCAGAAGACACACAAGCTATCAACAACTATTTGGGAAAACGATCTAAATCACTAATAATTTGTAGTTGTTGTTGTTCAGTTGTTTTAAGTCATGTTCTACTTTTTGTGACTGGAGTGGCTTGCCATTTCCTTCTCCAAGAGGATCATTGTACAGATGAGGAAACTGAAGCAAACAATGTTAAATCACTTGCCCAGGGTTACACAGTAAGTGTCTGAGGATGGATTTAAACTCAGGAAACTCAAGCCTTCCTGATTCTAGGCCTGGTGCTCTATCATTGCACCATCTGGCCGCCTCATAATAATTAGATAAGTACAAATTAAAGCAACTGAGGTTCTATCTCACACCCACAAGGCAGGTAAAAATGACAGAAGAGGAAAATGACAAATGTTGAGGGGGCTGCAGGAAAACAGGCACATTAATATATTGTTAGTGGAGGGGGTAGCTGGGTGGCTCACTGGATTGAGAGTCAGACCCACAGATGGGAGGTCCCGACCTCAGACACTTCCTAGCTGTGTGACCCTGGGCAAGTCACTTAACCCCCATTGCCTAGCCCTTACCACTCTTCTGCCTTAGAACTAATACCCAGTATTGATTCTAAGACAGAAGGTAATGGTTTAAAAAAAAACAACACATTGTTAGTGGAAATATGAATTGGTCCACCTATTCTGGAAAGCCATTTAGAACTCTGCCCCCAAAGTTACTAAACTGTGCCTACCCTTCAACTCTGCTATGCTTTGCATTATGCAAAGAGATAAAAGAAAGGGACGGTGCTAACAAAAAAATACTTATGTCAGCTCTTTTCATGGTAGCCCCAAACTGGAAATTCAGAGGAAGTCCTCCTACTGGGTAATGGCCAACCAACTTATAGTTTGTGAATATAATAGGATATTATTGTGCCACAAGAAATGATGAAATGGATTATTTAGATCTCTATGAAAGGATGCAAAGTGAGAGCTAGAACAATTTATACAAAGATTACAATATTATAGAGAAAAACAAATTTGAAAGACTTTAGAATTCTGATCAGTGATAAACTGATCCCAGAGACTGAAGAGAAAATGTGTCATTCCCCTCGTGGCAGAGAAATGATGAACTCAAGATAAAGAGAAAAGCACACATTTTTGGGCATGGACAACGTGGGATTTTGCTTTGCTAGTCTATAGGTGCCAATGAGAATTTTATTTTTTCATTTCATTGTTGTTCAAGAGGAGGTGGTGGGAGAGAGAGATTTTTTAAAAATGAAGTCAAACAGACTAGCTGTGTGACCCTAGGCAAGTCACTTAACCCCCAGTGCCTAGCCCTTGCCACTTTTCTGCCTTGGAATCAATACTAAGTAAGGTAATCAATACTTCGGAAGGTAAGGGTTTAAAAAAATCAATGTAAAAATGTAACTTTTCATTCTGTATTTAGAATGAATGACTATTGGCATGTAAGAACCTTACTACGGATAAAAAAAGATGGCACAGAAAGTTGGGAGTTAGATAACATCTAAGCTCCCTTATTAGTTCTAGAAGGGGATTCTAAGACGCCTGGGCTCTATGAATAGCCTCCTTAATTTATACATGAGGCTTTTTTTTCAGGTTGGAAAATACTTGACCCCTTAACAGAAGAACATAATAATGAATAGATATGCTGGCATTTTTTTCAGAGTACCACAAATGCTTTTAATGAATGTTTAGAGCTTTGAAAACTTGTCATTTGTAAACTCACAGCCATAAACATTCCTTTTTATCTATCTCCTATTGCGCTTTCCTATGCCAAATTACTAATGGTGTAATTACCAGCATACTAATTACAGCACAGTAAATTACTACCAAGAGCGGGAAAGGGAATGTGTGCAGAGAACAAGCAGCTCAGAATTCAAGATGTATGACTACTGGATGTTGACCAGAATTTTGCAGCTAGCTAAGTAGTGCAGTGGATTGTGGGATGGGCCTGGAATCCCAGAGATCCAAGTTCAAATTTTACCTCAGATGCTACTTGTGGGATCCTAAGCAAGTCATTTCACCCCTATCTGCCTCAGTCTCCTCAACTGTAAAATGAAGATTTAACAAATAGCATTATACCAGATAGACTGGGATAGTAGCAATGAAAAAGGTATAGATAAAGCACTATGGTCATTCATAAGAGGCAGAGATCACGTGTAGATGGGGGTGGAAAGGATGGGACAAAGTTTGATGAAGCAGTTAACAACAGAAGTAGGCTTTGAAGGATAGGTTGTAACTGGAGAGGTGGAAATGGGGCCCAGGAGAAGGATATTTATCCTGAATAAAAGGTGCCAAAAAATTGCAGGAGGTGTTCAGAAAAGTCAAATAGTTTGCCTATCTGTAAAAAGGGAATAACATGAGTTCATATCTGGCCTCAGATACTTACTTGCTGTGTGACCCTGGGCAAGTCATTTAATCCTATTTGCCTCAGTTTCCTCATCTGCAAATAAGCTGGGATAGGAAATAGCAAACCATTCTGGCATCTCTGCCAAAAAAACCCCCAAGTGGGGTTATGAAGAGTTAGATACAACTGAAAATGATGGAACAAAAATGAAAAAAAGTAATAGAATCTTTGAAGGTCTTTTATGGTTGTCTGTAATGTTCTCTACCTCCCACTTTCCTATCCCAATCACTGAATGTGTGTGTGTATATTTATATCAATTTAATATTTAATTTAACATCTAATTTATATATATTATATAACTTGCATTTAGTAATCTTTATATGGATTGTACTCTATACACTCCTTGAAGATAGGGACTCTTTACCTTTGGGATTTGTATCACTGGTACCAATTGCCTGATATTATTTCATATGGATACAGCATAGTGTCTGGCACTAGATCAACAAATGCTTAGCAAATGAATAAGATATTGAGAACTACTAAGCAATTCTTTATAGACTATGACTATGCATATTTCAGAGGAATTTTTCTCTTATAATGATAATTTGTGGGTGGGGGTTTCCTTGCTCCATCCATCCATCCACCCACCCACCCATTTATCTATCTACCCATCCACCCATCCATCCATCCACCCATCCACCCACCCACCTATCCATCCGTCCATCCACCCATCCAATGTTTTCTTAAAATTCTTACCTTCTGTCTCAGAATCAATACTGTATATCAATTCCAAGGCAGAAGAAGGATAAGGGCTAGGCATTGGGGGTCAAGTGACTTGTCCAGGGTCACACAGCTGGGAAGTGTCTACGGTCAAGTTTGAATCTAGGACTTGCTGTCTCTGGGTCTGCCTCTCAATCCACTGAACCAATCTACTTACCCCTTGCTCCATTTACATTAAAGAGACTCTGAACCCTATTCTTTGTCTCTGCCTTCCTGGCTGTTACTTTATTTTAATGGATAAGGCTTGCTTGTAGGATTTTGGGGAGCAGCTAGAAAAGACGAGAAGCACTGGTGAAAAGAACATGCCCAATCTTTATCTATTTTTAGGAGTAGCAAAACTGCTAAGTAGATGGCATCTTGTTCATCTCTATGTCCAACACAGGGTTTAGCACAGGAATGAGCTCTAACCTGACAAGCAGTGTAGTGTGGTGGAACCAGAGTGCTGGATTTAGTATCAGTAAGACATTGAGGGGAAAGGAAGGGAAGAATTCAAATAAGGCTACTATGTGTCTGGCATTGCACTATGTGCTTTTTATAAGCTTTTATCCTCAGGGATAACTAAGTGGCTTAGTGGATTGACAATCAGGCCCAGAGACAGGAGGTCCTGGGTTCAAATCTGGTCTCGGATACTTCCTAGCTGTGTGACCCTGGGCAAGTGATTTAACCCCCATGGCCTAGCCCTTACTGCTCTTCTGCCTTGGAACCAAAACACTGTATTGAATCTAAGGTGGAAGGTGAGGGTTTAAAAAATATAAAAAGAAGTAATAGGGATCCATTGAGGTTTATTGAAGAGTGACATGGACAGACCTGTGCTTTAGGAAGGTTTGGGGTCTAAATGAGGGGTGGATTGCAATGAGTCAGTCAGTATTTATTATGTACACCGATTATGTTCCAGGCACTATATTAAACACTAGGGATAAAAGGAAAGGTATTAGATAGTTTCTGCCCTCAAGGAGCTCCCAGGCTAATGGGGGACTATGCACAAACGGTTGGGAGACATTTAGAGATAATCACCAGAGGAGAGACTGGAGCATTAATGGAGAAAGAAAAAGGCTTCTTATGCTAAGACTTGAAGGAAGCCAGGGAAATCAAAGGATAGAGATGGAGGAGAAGAAAAGTCCAAGAACGAGGGTCAGCCAGTGGAAATGAACAGGTCTGGGAGGTGAAATTTCTTATTTAAGGCACAACAAGGAGTCCACTGTCATTGGATGGTAGAATATGTGGGAGTGAGTTAAGATGTAAGAAGGCCAGAAAGGAAGGAGGGGATCAAGTTATAAAGGGCTTTGAATGTCAAACAGAGAATTTTACAAAAGAAAATAGACAATAGAATTTATTGACCTGGAAGATAGCAGGATTAGTGCCTTTGGAAGTCTAATTTGACAGCTTAATGGAAGACAGCCTAAGTAGAGAGAATTGAGTTTAGAGAGTCCCAACCAGAAAGCTATTACTATTTTCCAAGCATGATATGATGAGGGCTTGTACTAGGATTTGGCAGTGCCAGAGGAAGAAAGGAAACATATATGGGACTGCTACGATGATAAAATTGATGGGATTTGGCAACAGATTGGTCATGGGAGGTGAGAAAGGGTGAAGAGTCAGGATGTCTTCTAGGTTGTGTGTCTGGGTGACTAGGAAGGTGATGGTACCCTCGACAGTAATAGCATTACTAGCATTAATAGAATGGTACACAGAAGGGAGAGTCTGGGGAGAAAGATAATGAGCTAATTTTTGGACCTGTTTGATTTGAGATGCATAAAGGTGGTCCAGTTCAAAGAATCCAACCAGCAATTTGTGATGGGACACTTAATGGGGAGAGCCTTTAGGCAGGGAGAACAATTAGTAGGCAAAGGTAATAGTTGGAAGATGACACAGGTCCGAATGAGCATGGAGCCTGTGTACATGGAGAGAAAGGGAATTATATTTGTGAGATGTGGAGATGAAAAAACAAAGTATGGCGACACCTTCAGCATCCAGGGAATTATGGAAGAAGGGTGGGTTTTGGAGGGAAAGATAATGAAATCTGTTTTGGGCATATTGGATTTGAGATGTGTAAGGAACATCCAGTTCAAAATATCCAGCAGAGATAATTGAGCCCATGATTAGCTGAATGAGAGAGGTCTAGAGAGAAGAGTATCTACAACCAAGTCTTGAGGGATACCCACCGTTAGTGGGCACATTAGAAAGATGCAGCAAAGGACATTGAGAAGAAGTGATAATACAGATAGGACAAGAACCAGGAGAGAGTGGTGCCATGAAAAGCGGGAGAGAAGACAGTATCCAGAAGGATGGACAATAATGTCTGTTACCGCATAGGTCAAGAAGGATGAGACTTTAGAAAAGAACATCAGGCACAGCAATTAGATCATTAGTAATTTTGCAGAGACAAGTTTCAGCTGAGTAATGAGGTAAGACACCAGAGGATTCAGGAGAGAGGGAAGAAGAGAAAATGGAGGCACTGAGCATAGCTATCTTTTTTAAAGGAGTTTAGCTGAAAAAAGGAGGAGAGATCTAGGAAAACAGCTAGCAGAAATGGTAGGATCTAGGGAGGGCTTTTTAAGGATGAGGGAGATTTGACATGTTCTTGGGGAATAGAGGAAGATCCAGAAAATAGAAAGATAAGGAAGATTAGCGAGGTGGGGGGATGACAAGGAGATAATCTTCTAAAGAGGATGAAATCATGAGCAGAAGGGTTGTCCTTAGTAACTTCAGAGACTAAAATAAAAGAGAAGACAGTGGGGATGATTTTGTGGAGCTGAAATGTTGAAAGAGAAAGAAGATGGAACTCATGATGAATGGCCTTGATTTTTTCAGCAAGATATAAAGCACAGTTCTCAGTGGATAGTATGGCATAAGGGGCTACTCTGGAAGGGGTTAAGGAAAGAAGAGCATTGAAGCACCTTCTTTGTTGAGTGGGATAAAGAATCAATCCTTTAGGAAGAGGTTTACCTTGCTGCTGGGAGGGCTCAGTTGAGATTAGATAACATTCCCCTATTTGATCTCTCCTTGATCCTACCAGACCTAGATGAACCCTTTCAAGCCAGGGTGTCTCATCTAAAATGGTGCTTTGTCCAAAAAAAAAAGGTGCTTCCTAAATGGATGTCAAATCAAATTTATTCTAAAGGAGCATAATTGGTTGGGATTTGAATCCTGACTGCCCGAGTCCAAATCCAGTACTCTGTCTCAGCTCTGCAGAGCTCTCTCTCAGGACCTGGTTTTAAATCCAACCCCCCAAGGCAAATATCTCCTCTGCAGTACATACCAGGGAGTGCCCTGGCAAATAGCCATGGCTGCCCTATGCTGTCTGACCTCAGCACAAGTTTGCCGGCTGCTGCTGCTCGAGTCTGGAGCACCAGGTGCTAGGTCTGGTTTCTCCACTCCCTGGCAGGCACATAGCACTGCCTCACTCGCTTCCACTGTCTTCCTATTCTCTCTGGCCAGCTGCCAAAGAGCTCTCTGACTGCAGTGTTCCCATGGATACTTGCCTCTCTCCCAGACAGTCTCCATCACTCGGTGCAGATGGTCAAAGACCGTCAGATTTATTCATTGGGCATTGAACAGAATCGGCTACTGTGATTGTCCCCTGACCATTTTTTGCAGCCAGACTCCCAGCACTGGTCCTTTCTTGTTTTTCTTCAGCCTAAGGGAAGTCTCGGCCATTACAGTTTGTTTGCCTAAAAACCAGAGCAGAAGACCTTCCTGAGCTTAGCTTCAACTCAAAGAGAAAACATTTTCTGCCCAGATTCAAATATAGCCTTTTTTTGGGTGGTGGTGGTGGTGGCGGTGACTATTGTTTTCACCTTACAATAGTGCTCTAAAAAGGAGAATGTTAAAACTGAAAGGGACACAAAAGGTCAGAGATTATTTAGTTCCAAAATGTCCAATGGTGGTCCATAGCCAGATGAAGCTTCCTCAAAATAGTATTTTTTTTTTTTTACTAATTAATACACATGAAGATGAATAGCTAGCTGCTTTAGTTGTGTACTTCATGTCTGTGAAGTAGGAGGCTAACAATTTGCAATTGTAACTGTAAACAACCCACGTGGCTCCAAACATAGAAGGATTCCTGATTATGTGATCCAATATTAAAAAGAGGAGTAGTAAATTAATTCAGCTCAAGTTCACATACCGGCAGAATTGATGGTGGGGTATGGTAGGGGTGAAGACAAGTCATAGCATGTTAGAGCTTAAAGAGATCATGGAGATAATTTAGTCTATTTTAGTCTCATTCTTTAATTGCACAGAAGAGGAAACAGACATAGAAAGGGAAAAGTCTCACATTTAGCAAAGGATAGAAGTTCCAGGGTTTAATTATTATTTTTTTTCAAGAGAAGCTACCTAGCTATAAGTTATCCTTTGGAGCCAGAACCACCAAAACACACTTTGATTCATAGGTTGCACTTAGCCGATTCAGAGAAAATGTTTGATTTGGTCAACAGATAGTGTGTCACATTTTGTTGGAGTTTTTCAAGCAAAAGCTAGGATAGCCACATGGAACCACTTAGGCCAGTGATCTTAGGCAGATGGTCTTCAAGAGTGGCTATCACTAAAAAACATCCTTCTCTCCAATCAACCTGGTGATGAGCCCTTCCAAACTTAACTACGCCGGTTCTTGGACAATAGACCCACCATCCCTCACTGAACCCAGAGCAAGAATTATTTCATGTTGCTCCTTCTCTTCCTTCTACAAATGCTTCCACCAATTGTGCTTTGCAAACTGTAAAGCAATATAGAAATGCAAGTTATTGTTATTATTACTCCTAGTTTCTGACCCTTGGGAATCACTTGTACTCAAAGCAATTCTCTCCCATTGACTGTCAGGATCTGCTAACAATACTACACAATGGGGCTTCCAGTGCAGGCATAATATTCCTTGTCTTCAGACACTGATTTATTTCCCATTATATGAGAATACAAAGAAGGTCCTCACAGTGAAATTAGCTTCCATCCCCCATTTCAGATGTAAAGAAACACGTGGCCTACTGGATGGTCTCTGAGCTTCCTTACAGTTCTAAATTCTTAGATTCTATTTTGCTCTGAGGGGCAAAATCGATATTGTATAGAATTAGGCAGAGGACAAGCTAGGGATCCTCTGGTGTTTAGTCAGGTGGGCACTGGCTCATCAAGTAGACAGGGCTAATTTGTCTCTTGGAAGAGTTAGAACAGTATTATCTTAGAAAGAGTTATGCTTTCCAGGCCATTTGCTTAGTTACTTAATAATGGACACAATGGGAAAAGTTCTTATCTGGGAATTCTGTAGCAGACCTGGGTTATTATTACAATTCTTCTCCTAACTCTCTGTGTTTTGGGCCAAGAGATTTCCCCTCAGACAAGTCATTTCCTCCCGTTGGGCTGTAGAGTCCTCTTTGGGAAAATTAATGGATTAAAAGATCTTCAGGGTCTCTTCCAACTGAGCTACTCAATGGTGTTAGATTCTAAGGAAGTACAAAGCATGTCACTGGCTTGACAACCAACCACCCCCTCCCAAGATTTCTACTAGCTGTGGGTCACTGGGCAAGTTAGCTTCTGCCGCCTCATTTGTAAAATGGGGATAATAATACAGTTACCATCTATCTCAAGTGATCTGAAGAAGGTGCTTTTCAGATCTTAATGCATTTAAATGTGAGTTACCATTAATATGGCTGGAAAAGTGGATTGGAGTCAGGTTGTAGGATGCCAGGCAAAATTTGTTATTAATCCTGGGGACAATTGGGAGCTATTGAAGATAGCCCAGACTTTTGCTGTTGGGGGTTAAGGCCTCTGGGTTTCAGTTTACCTAAAAAATAAGAAGTTTGGCCTAAGATTTCCTCCAGTTCTATAGCCTATGAACTTGGGACCCATAGATCTATAGTCCATGATCTCTGCTGCATTGTGGGCATGGAACAAACTAGGGCAAAGCCCTTTAACTGTTTTAGTTCACAGTTGTTGTTTTTTTCCCTTAAAAAAAGGATTAGTTAATACACACCACTTCTATTTATTTTAATTATTATTATTTTTTAAACCCTTACCTTCCATTTTGGAATCAATACTGTGTATTGGTTCCAAGGCAGAAGAAAGGTAAAGGCTAGTCAATGGGGGTTAAGTGACTTGCCCAGGGTCACACAGCTAGGCAGTGTTTGAGGCCAGATTTGAACCTTGGAACTCTCGTCTCTAGGCCTGGTTCTCAATCCACAGAGCTACTCAACTGCCCCCTGCACCCCTTCTATTTTAGAGAGCTCTGTTATGTACTGTACCATAAATGGTAAAACTTGTATGGTGAACTTAATGACATCCAAAAACACATGGTGATTGCAAAGTATTTAGTTGTGGGCTCACTCTCTCTCTCTCTCTCTCTCTCTCTCTCTCTCTCTCTCTCTCTCTCTCTCTCTTTCTTTCTTTCTTTCTCTGTATACATGTGTATATGTATATACATATATATAGTTACTATAAATGTAGTTACTATATATAAAAATATATGTATAAATAACTATTTGTAACCTATGTGTGTACATATCTACACACGGGTTACAAAGTACTCAGCTGCTAAATAAAAGTTTCTATTATTATTACTCTCATGAACTTCTAGAGATGTTCTGAAATAATTACACAGTTTTCTGTAACATATGAAAGAGCTCAGCAAATTCATGGTAAACGTAGTTAATTCTTTGGCGAATCTATAGAGGAAAAAGTCAGTGGAACACTGCCAAAGCAGCCCAGAAATCTGGCCACAAATACTGTACATTCTGGGGTGGAAGCATCCATATTTTGCATGCAGTCAACCTATTTATTCTATAGCTGGTGGCATCAAAATTAAAAAAAAAACAGCAATTCAACAGATTTGGGTAAGAATTACTTAATACTCACTTAAAGATCATTCCTAATTCAAACCTGTTGTAGCAGAAAGAGTTAAATTTGAAGACAATTGGGCCGTTTTTTTTTTTGCTGTAGGACCTTGGGTAAGTCCTGGGATCCCCAGACCAGTTTCCTTATCCGTAAAATAAAAGAGCTGGGCTACCAGGTCTCTAAAGTGGCTTTTAGTTCTACTACTCCATGACTTGTTGGCAGAAATTCTGTGTGATAGAAAGATGACCCAACTAGTCAAAGGACCTAAGACTAGTACCAGCTTGGCTATTTTCTAGCTAGTGGAGGAAAAAGTCAGTGGAACACTGCCAAAGCAGCCCAGAAATCTGGCCACAAATACTGTAGATTCTGGGGTGGAAGCATCCATATTTTGCATGCAGTCAACCTATTTCTTAGAGAGAGACAACAGCTGTCTGTCTCTCTCTAAGACTCGTTCCTGGTAAAATGAGAATGATATTGTCTACAGATACATAGAGTCTTTGAATTGGAAGGTATCTTACTGATTGTTCTAGTCTAACCTCCTCATTTTGTAGAGGAACAAACTGAGGCCCAAAGAAAGAATAGTTTACTTATGGTGGAACTTAGAAAGAAACACCTATCTTTCTACCACACAGATGGCCACCAAGCAATCTTGGAATGTTAGAGCTGAAAGTCATTTTTGAGATCTGGTAGCCCAACTCTTTTATTTTACAGGTAAGCAAGGTGGCCTGGGGATCCCAGGACTTGCAAATGTCTTAACTGTCTTCATGGCACTAAAGATGGTGCTATTCTCAAAGGTTTGTTGGGAAACACAAACAATAACGAATGTACAACATTATGCAATCATATGATGCTATATACATGTTACTTTTTAAATTATTAAGAATAAGAGGCAAGTCTAAGTTTCAACCAGCATTTTAACCTTTCAGGAGTCATTTCAGGCAGGAATACGATGCTTTTGTAGACTTGAACTGATATATAGAAAATCCAATTTCTATACACAACAAAAATTGGCTATTACCATTAGAGACTGGGGCTTCCCAGATGCCCGTTAACCTAAAATACAAATTAGGAAAAAGCTTGTATGTACATGTTTATGGCTTTTTCTCCAAGGCCAGAATGCAAGTTCCTGAGGGTCTTAGATCCTAGGATTAATATAACACAGAGTTGAGGGAGAAAGTGCTTGCTTTGGGTGGCTGTACACAGGGGTGGGGCATGCAAAAATGTCCTTGGGTGCTGGGAAGAGGGGGAATGGAGAAACTCCCCGAGTGCCAGCTGTGCATACCTGCCAAGGCTTCACCAATAAGGGGCTACGCAATTGGGGTTAAATGACTTGCCCAAGGTCACATTGCTAGGAATTGTCTGAGGATAGATTTGAACCCAGGAACTCCTGTCTCCAATCCTTATTCTCTATCCACTGAGCTACATAAGTTGCCCTAGGACCATGCCCACCCCTCTGCCTGGCAGCCCAATAGAAGTATTTACTCCCTCCCCTGGGCATAGCACTTGGGCCACTCCTTTCTCTTTTTCCCTCCCCTGTCTGAAGTAAGGTTGTGGGGTCTCTGCATTCAGTCCTGGGGTCTATAAAAAGCTCTGCAATCTCTAAGAGACTCACCATCTCTGCCCTAGGATAAGCATCTTGAGATCAGAGTTCATGTCTTCTCATATCACTCACAGAACCTATTACATCACTAGACATAATAATGAATACTCAATAAATATCTGTTCAAGTTAGAAGGGACTAAGCCTACATGATTAAGGTTCCCTTTAGTTCAAATACAATGATCCTAATAAGTACCTCTAACTCTTATGTATATACAATTCAAAAATGGATTGGATAGATGGAAAGAAAATATATAGCATATGATTAAAACAACTCTACCCTGATCCATTTGAACAACCTGAAAAATGAGGGAACTGATACAAGAACAGACCTCAACAAAGATTGTCATTATTTCCTAATAAAATTTAACCAATGTAAACCAATGACTATAACAACAAGACCAAGGAGTCTAGAAAATTTTCAATCAGTAAACACTTAATCTCCTTGCCAAGTGAAGGGATGTGACAGCAAAGCTAAGGATTACACTCAGAGTATAAAGTCAGCTGTAAAATCTTAGGATAGCAATGGAAGATTATGAGCAATACATTTATAAAATAATGAGAATAAGTAGAAGGAAAAATAAACAAAGAAAGCTTATCAAGAGATACAGACTACCAATGTAAACAACTTAAGGATAAACCTTTGTAAGGAGACCAACTGAAAAGTGGGAAAAAAAATCTGTGAAAAAAATCATACCAATGACAATATTCCTAAATATAATTGTGAATTACCAACATTGGTTTGACCAATGAAAAACATTTTTTCTATTATATTAAGGTGATGGATTTCACCTAAGTGGCATTAACAAATCTGCCACTGAAAGATGGTGATAAACTCACTAATATTCTGAGAGCATTTCAGTAGAATCATAGAATCTTAATGCTAGAAAATATCTTAGAGATGACCTAATCAAACCCTCTCATTTTACAGGAGAAGAAACTGAGGCTTTACAGAAGGGAAGTGGCTTGTTCAAAGTCATAAAGCCAGGAAGAGAACATTAAAACTGGGAGGGAGGAATTTAGAAACTATTTAGTTTAATATGATCATTTTAATACCTTGATCTCCCCTTATTTCACATATCTACTCATTGATGAATCTTGCTATTTTTTAACCTATATAACATCTTTTGCACCTATCCCCTTTTCACCATTCACATAACCACCACCATAGTTCAGGCCACCCTTGTTACTTCTCCATATTGCAATATTTTCCAATTTCTAACTGGAAAAAAAAGATAAATTATCATCATAGTTAGAAACAGCAGCAGTAGTAGTTACCATTTTTTGTCCTCTGGATTATTACCATAGCTTGCTGGTGGATCTGCCTGCATTGTCTTTCCCCTCCTTCAATCCATTCTGTATTCAGCCACTAAAGTGATTTCCCTAAAACAAAGGTCCATCAAGTCGCCTTCTGTTTTCTTTTCCTTCTGAATTCTTATAAAGCTTGGCTATTTTTAAAAAAAGCTTAGTTATTGATATATAGTGAAAGAAAATGTCAACATTTTTGTCCAGTTCTGCTCTCTTCACTTTGATTTACTTGATATAGCTATCATTTTGTCTTCTTTATGTTGGCCATTTTCCTGGTGCACAGTATAATCTATTTATAATTTTTAAATGTGTCTATAGCTTTGTTTCTCCATTGCCTTATTTCCATGACACATATACACATATACACATATAGGGATACACACACATATGCATACTTAGAGGCAACTAGATAGTGCAATGGATGGGGCTCTGGGCCTGGACTTGAGTTAAAATCTGGCCTCAGACACTTACAAGCTGTGTGACCCTATGCAAGTCACTTTACCCTCTTGGTCTCAGTTTCCTCATCTGTAAAATGAGCAGGAGAAGGAAATGACAAACCACTCTAATATCTTTGCTAAGAAAAGCCCAAATGAAGTCACAGTCAGTCACAACCAAAAACAACTAAATAGCAACATATATGTATGTGTATATCCCTTCTTTCTTCTCCCCAGAGTTATCTATTGTAACAAAGAATGAAAGAAAAAAATATTTCAGCAAAATTAACCAACACATCAACTGAGTATCAAATAATTAATAAAGATTTATCATGTACCTACTATGTGCTAGTATATGCAACATTCCACAGCCATTGTCCCTCACTCCTATGAGGGAGAGATATTTTCTCTTCTCATATTATTCTCAAATTTAGTCATTAAAGTCATATAGTATTTGGTTTGATCAACCTTTTGTTTCTTTCCATTAATACTGCTATAATTAATGTGAATACTTTTTTCTGTTTTTACTTCTTAGTCTCCATTCTTTTTGACCTCTCTATATAGCATTTGATACCTTCCATCAGTCTCTTTTTCCTGGATACTCTCTCTCTCTAGGTCTTCATGACACCACTCTCCTAGTTCTTCTGTTACTTGTCTGACCCACTACTCAGTCTCCTAATGCTGGAGGTCTCCAGGTCACACACATCCCTCCCAATTATCCCCCCTCTACAAATTCTCCTCCAGTCTGTAGCTTCTCTTTTATCTTCCATTTACTCTGCCTACATATTTTGTAAGTACATAGTTGTTTGCAAGTCATCTCCCTCCTTAGAATGTCAGGTCCTTAAGACGAGGGACCTGTTTTTGCCTTTCTTTGTATCACCAGCACTTATATAAGTACATACAATAGGACCACATTTTAAATGGCAAAAATGTTCCAAAACCCTTTGCATAATAGTGAATCTTGTTATTTAATAAGTATTTCTTATATGAACATATCTAGGCACTTCATGACTTTTCTTAGGCTTATCAGAGATATCAACATCACTACTCTTGTACTCTGTGGCCATTATTAATAACTAAAAGCATTAACTAAACAAAGAGAAACACTGTTCTGATGGGGACATTACTACATGTTACAAGTGAGAACTCCAGATAAAGACTGATGGAGGAGCTAACATTTGATGGAAAACAACATAATGACTTCCATTAATGCTTCTCACAGCAGGAAGGAACATGTCTGTGCAAAGTGATGCAAGACTTTACATCACTTGGGAACATAGCATGGGGTTAGTACAAAATTAATTTTTTTTTATTTTATGTATTTTTCTGCCTTTATTTTTTCTTGCTTGCCAGTCATATATTCCTAAATTCACATGTGTTGAGTTCTTATAAAATGAGGTCCTACTGCTTATATCTTTCCATATTTCTCTGTATTCTTCATATTCATCATTACCTATATTTCTATTTGTGTACTTGTTACATGTTTTAATAGGACTTTTCTGATAATCACAAGGCATCATAGAATCCTAAAATCTCAAAAGCTGGATGAGACTTCAGGGGTTATCTAATAAAACCTCCCAATCATAAAAAGATCACTGTTATAATATCCATAATAAGTGGTCATACCACCTTCAATCTTTCCTTTTACTACTGCTAAACTTATCTTCTTTATGTATGGAGCTAGTTATGTTACTCGTTGCCTGGTTCAAAAATATTCAGTGATTCCCTACTGCAAAATGTTAGAACTCTAGGAGACCTTACATATTATTTAATAGACCCCATCATTATCTTCTGCCATCGTGGGAGATAAGAATTGTGTGAGAGGACAACAATCATATTCATAAAATGGTCATATTCATAAAATGGAATATTATTATGCCATAGGAAACAATGGAATGGACAGTCTTATAGTGTTGTAAAAACAAAATTATAAGGAAAAACAACTTTGGATGGAAAAAAGTAGAACCCCATCATTTTATAGATGAGGTTGAGAAAGTTGAAGAGATTTGTTCCAGATTACATACTTATTAAGTATCAGAGCCAGGGCTGAAACTCTAGCCTAAGTTCAAGCTCAGTATTCCTTCTCCTACAACATAGTCCTTCTTTGCCACTGTAAGGGTTAAATGGTAGGAGTCTGACAAAAGTGAGGAGAGCAGTTGAATAAAACACTTAGTTTAATTTGAGAAATACATATAGAAAATAGAGAAGGGGGAAAGGGAGATTATTATTCTAATACCCTACGACTATACCTAAATTCCCAATACTATCTAAAATTTATAAAACCCTACTTCTGTCTTCTGAGGATAGGTTCTTCTTGCCTGGCAAAAACCAGGCCTATCTAACCTACACTATCTAAAGTTGATTCACTACCTATATTCCTAAATAAACAAACATTCCTAAAACCCACAAATTCCTTCTATCGTTTCTACCAACCAACTATCAGTAGTCAACTCCCAGTAGTAGAGACAGACCTGTTCTTGACAGGTGCAGAGGCAAAAGCCCTTAACTGTCAACTCTTTCTTATCTCTCCCCTCATCACCTTGGTAACAGAATCTTCAGGTCTGGCTTTCTGACCCCTGTCAGTTCTGCTCCACTTAACAATTCTGCTCTCCTGACTCTTAAAGAGAAAGAGGGAGTGATTAAGAAAACCCCTTTAACACCACCATGTCCTTAAAACCCTTTTGCTTGGCATTTGAAGACCTCTACCACCTGGTGCTACCCTTCATTTTCAGTCTCATCTCATGTTACTCCAAGCACTCTTAACTAAATTGGACAATTCTCTCTCCCCACTACATAACCTAAGCTTTTCTCTCTCTCTCTGGGGTCTGACCTAAAGTACTCAATGCCTTGGCTATCTACCCTCCTTGGTGACCTTTTCCCTCTGACCTCACATTTCAACTGATCTTATATACTTACATGTAATAGAGCATAGATCTATCGTGGTGAACCTATGACACAGGTGCCAAAGATAGCACACAGAGAGAACTCTGTGGGCACAAGGCTGACCTCCCTACCCCACCTCAAATTCATTTCTAGAAAGATAGAGGGATTTGGTGGAGCTGCTCCCCTTCCCCTCTCCACCATGCTTGATGACATTTTTCACATCCCCACCCCTCAGCCCAGCAGCCCAATGGGAGTACACAGGGAATGAGGTGGGAGACTCACAGGTGGTGAGGGAGGCCAAGGCAGGGAGCCACTTGACCCTTGCAAAACATATCGTTGCAAGACATGGCAAGCAAGCCCCTGACAAAGTGCATAGATGTACTAACGCCCTAACTGCAGACCCCTGACCTAGTGCTAACACCCTAACTGCAGACCCCTGACAAGTACATAGATGTGTCAATGCCCTAACTGCAAGAGATGCCTGCGAACCCCGTAGGCTGATAATGGGCGGCATAAAACTCCTGTACTCAAGAGCCACAGGTGGAACCCTTGGGCTGAGTTCCCCTGGTACGCACCAGATCAGTAAATGACCCTTCTTGCTTAATTGCATTGTCTACTGGTCTTCCTTGGTGGTGGGCTATGTCTCAGACCCCAATACTGGCAGAGCTGGAAGGGAGCAGAGCCCTCAGGCCACTCCCCTCCCTGAGGACATTCCTCACTTCATTCACCCCTCCACCCAGCAGCCCAATGGGAGTGCTTTGTTCTTCTCCTGTGTGGGGTGAGAGGTGGAGCAGGGTGCAGCCAGCACTGGGGGGGGGGAGGGGAAAAGCAGGGGGCTGGGAGGTGGGCACAGCACTTGGCCTGGGGGGTAGGATGGGGGCAGAACCCAGTACTCCATCTCTAAAAGGTTTGTCATATTCCTGCAGGCAGGTTAAATCAAGCTCTTTTCAAGGGTGAGGAAAGGGATGGGTAGACTTAATGTTGATAAATACAGCCAGAATAAATGGATTAATAGCTATAATATGACCCCAGACACTAAAGGAATTTAATCAAATCCTGTGTTTAACTTTAATTGGCATTGTGTTAAGTACCGAAGACACAAAAAGAGGCAAAGGACAGTGTCTTCCCTTAAGGAGCTCCTAATCTAATGGATGAAACAAAAAGCAAGCAGCAAAGAAAATCAGGGAAACTAGTAGGCAGAGAAGAGGAGGGAGAACACTCAAGATGAGAGACAGCCAGAAAAATGGCCAAGAATGGAGAGATGGAGTACCTTCATGGAACAGTGAGAAAGCCATTTTCACTGGATCAGAGTATGTGATGGGGAATAAGATATAAGAAGACTGGAAAGGTAGGAGGGGGCTGGGCTATGAAGGGCTTTGAATGTCAACAGAAGATTTGATCTTCCAAGTGATAAGGTTTCAGACTTTTCCTCAAACTCTTCATTTATTTCCTCTTTCTATCCAAAAGGTCTCTGGTATATTCTGATGATAACATCAAACATATTTAAATCTGTTCCTATGGCTCTCTACCTAAATATTCTCTCCACTCTGCATCCCTCCTCCTATTCCTTGATCTTCTCACTAATCCCACTAAGTCTCTCTCTAACCTCTGGGACCACAAAGATTAAGTCCCTGGACACAGAAGGGATATTAGAGGCCATTTGGTCCAAACCTTAAATGTTTATCATTTACTTCCCTTGGACTCATTCAAAAAATAAAAATAATGGCACTGAAATAATCTGAGGATCACAGACAATGCACTGGAAACGGGAACTTAAAAAGTGCTTAATAAACATTTATTGTCTGATTCCCACAAAACCTAAATGAGAGGTAAGAGTTATGATCATTTTCTTCATTTTCTGGCTTCCTTCGAGTCTCAGCTGAAGTCCCAATTTCTACAAGAAGTCTTTCCTGAATTCTCTTTACTCTTAGTGCCTTTTTTTTTTTGAGATCACTAATTTTTCCTACATACATTATTTGTATGTAGTTGTTTGCTTGCTCTCTCTATCCCCTTTCTACCTGCCCACCATTAGATTGTGAACTCTTTGGGACAAGAGACTGTATTTTTAACCTTTCTTTGTTGTTGTTGTGCCATGTCACAGGTTCGAGAACAGCCCCCAAAAGGTGAAGTGATTTATATATGATTACAAGGCTAATGGTCTTCTGCATAGTCAATCAAGACATAATAACACGTGGACATGCCAGAGAATATGCATCTCATTCTATATTTCCACTCCATCACTACTCTGTCCAAAGTGGGCAGGTTATGTTTCCTCAGCAGTCTCTTGAAATCATGATTTCATTGGTCAGAGTTTTGAGGTTCTTCTAGTTGTTTCCCTTCACATTTTAATTGTATGTGTTATGTAAATTATTTTCTTTTTATTCAATATTTATTTTATGTAAATTATAGTCATTTTATTTATACCAGGTCATACAAGTCTTTCCATATTTCTGAGAAACGATTATATTCACTATTTCCTGCCATGAAATTCCATTATATTCATATAAAACAGTGTATTCAGCCATTCCCCAGTGGATGGACACCTATTTTGTTTCAAGTTTTTTCTCCTAAAAAAAAAAAAGGTTCTGTTAATATATATGCATATGGATGTTTTGATCTGCCCTTTACCTCCTTGGGGCATATGTCCAATAGCAATATAACTGGATCAATGGCTAAATATACAGCTTAGGAAACTTTGGGGATATAGTTCCAAATTGTTTTCCAGAAAGGTTGAATCATTTACAATTCAACTAACTAAATGATGTCATGTTCATCTTCCCACAATACCTCCAAAAATTCTATTTCCCCCTTTTGTTATCTATGCCAAGCTAGTAGATGTGAGGGGATACTTTTAATTTTCATTTATCTTATTATTAGTAGCCTGAAGCATTCCACATGGCTTTTGATAGCTTACATTTCTTCATCTGAGACTTACCAATTCTTATTTAATTACTTATCTATTTACAAATGACTTTGTTCTTATATATTTGTACCATTTCTTTTCATATAGGATATTTGAGCTTTATCATAGAATTTGGCTATGAAGATTTTCCCCAATTAATTGTTTCCCTTCTTTTTCTAACCATATTTATTTTGTTTGTGCAGAAGCTTTTCAATTTTATGTAACTGAAATAATCCATTATATATTTTATAATCACCTCTATCCCTAACTTACAATAGAATTCTCCTAATTACAGTTGTGAAAAGTCTCTCCTTCCTTCATCTAATTTTAATATGACCTTTATATTTAGAGATGTTAAGAGAGTTTTTATTAATTTCTCCCCTTTTCTATAAAAGAGGAAAAGGAGCAATGAGATTTCTGAAAAAGAGTGTTCCCCTTCCCCTCCCCCCCCCCACAGCTGTTCAGTTTGACAGTTGGTGACAGTTAGAAGGGTGTGGCTGAGTCAGTTATAGCTGGCAGTTGGAGAGAGGCTTTTGTCTTTGGGTCCCCTGGAGAGAGGAGTGTGTGGCTAGAGCTCTCTCTCTCTGGGACTGTGAGGAGTCAGAGAAACTGATTTAAGGCCTTAACAGCCTTACTGATTATTGATTATCTTGGGTAGATAGGTAGATAGAGAGTGGGTAAATTATTAGATAGTCAGAGTAGAAAAGTAAGGCCCTTGAAGGCAGATAGATTTAGGGTTTTATAGAAAATTTTAATTAGGATTGGGATCTTAGGTATAGTTATAAGCTATTATAAGATTATTCTCACTTTCTTCCTTTCTATTTCCTATCCATACTTTCCTAATAATAAACTAAGTGCTTACTGTTTAAGAAGCTGCTCTCCTGACTTTTGCTCAAACTCCTACCCCAAAAATTTAACCCTTCACATCCATAAATGTATATGTATATATATAGAGAGAGATATACATATTTAGATGTATACTAATATGAAGCTTATTGTGGTATATGGTGTAATATCTTACTCTAAGCCCATTTTCCACAAAACTATTTTCTGCTTTTCACAGTTTTTATCAGATTGGGAGTGTTACTGGCAGTAGTAGGTATTTTAGGTTTACTGAACATTGTAGTACTATGTTCAATTACTTCTGTTATTAATTAATTGATTAACTTTTTAATCAGTACCAACTGCTTTTTATGCAGTACCAAATATTTAGGTGAACACTGATTTGTTATATAGTTTGAAATTTGGTACTGCTATTCATTCCCTTTTTTTCCCCTCTAGTATTTCCCTTGAGATGTTTGAACTTTTATTTCTCCAAATGAATTCTATGGGGGGGGGAGGGAGGTCTAGTTTTATAAAATATTATGATGACCACTGAAATGATGTGGCACTAAATTTATAAATTAATTTTGATAATATCCATTTTTATTACACTGAAACAGTCCAACTATGAACAATTGATCTAATCATTTAAATCTATCCCTATTTCTTTAAAAAGCATTTTTAGTTTTATTAATATAAATTCTGAGTGTCTTATGAGGCAAACTCCCAGATAATTTATGCATTCTGTAGTTAATTTTAATGGGTTTTCTTTTTCCATCTCTTTGTGAGGGGCTTTGTTAGTAATATTTTTGTGCACTTATTTTATAACATGCTACTTTACTAAACCTTTCTGGTATAGGTCTTCATCACCTCATGCTAGTACTGAAATAACCTCCCTGCTTTAAGTCTCTTTCCCACTAGACTCCTTCCTCCACTTATCTATCAAATTCACCTTCCTAAAATTCAGATCTGACCATGTTACTCCCCTTCTCAATAAACTTCAATGGTTCCCTATTATGTTACAGGATCATATATAAAATCCTCGGGTTTTTAAAGCTTGTTATAATCTGGTCCTTTCCTATCTACAAGTCTTCTTACCATTCCTATTTACTAGTCTTCTTACTATTCATCCTACACAACTCGATCTATCACTTCTCTGTGCTTTGTCATTGGCTGTCCCCCTTGCCTGGAATCTCTATATCCTGGATTCCCTAGCATACTTCAAGTCTCAACTAAAACCTTATTTTCTGTAAGAAGTCTTTCTTGGTCCTCCTTGATACTTGTGACTCTCCTGAGATTACTTCCAATATATATTTCTTGTTTCTACATAGTTTTTTGTTGTTGTTGTTGTTGTTGTTGTTCGTTTTTGTTTTTGCATGCTGCTTTCTCCATTAGATTTTGAGCCCCTAGAAGGCAGGAGCTGTTTTTCTTTTTCTTTGTATCTTAGCAACAGTTCCTAGCACATAGTAAGTGCTTAATAAATTAATAGAGTTAAGTGACTTGCCCTGGATCACACCGCTAGGAAGTATCTGATGCCACATTTGAATCCAGGTCCTCCTGACTCCAGATCTGGGGTCACTTAGCTTCCTTTCTGAGGTTCTTAAAATATGCCACCATGTCATCTGCAAATTGCAATATTTTTATTTCTTCTCTGGCTGTGTCAATTTCCTCAATTTCTTCTTTTTTTGTGAACCTAAGTCTTCTCATCCAAGTCCAGTGATTATTTCACTATTCCATAATTTCACAACCTTCCCATCTTTCAAAAAGAAGTTCAAATGACACCCCCTCTATGAAGCCTTCAGTGATCCTTCTTTCCCTTGACGGAACTCATTGCACTTTTACTTCTCTTATGCCCTTGTTCTTGTCTAAATTTCACCGTATTTACTCATCTATGTATGTTATCACCTTTTATCTAATTATAAGCCGATAGCAGGAGCTCTGTTCTTTTTAAAATGTTTTTAACTACCTGAGCAGTAAGTACAGTTGTCTTATATGTGTAAGCAGACATTTAATACATGTTTGTTAAATGCTTTTGAAAGTAAAATATCTATAAAAATTGAATCTACTGTTCAACTACTTTTTGTTTAATATTAAAACTGTCAGGGGAAGTGGTAGGAGTAGAAGGAGAAAAGATCTGGTTTTATCATCGCTTCCCAACAACTCAATGCAAAACCACAGAGCTAGCTGACCCTCCAGGGTACTCCTTCCCAGCTAGACAATTAAAACTGCATACTTGGAGAAACAACAGTGCTATTTCAAGACTGGAAACAAAAACAAGGAGGGGAAGGCTAGGCACGCTCTATTGGCAACGTGACAGATCAGAAAGATAACTAGATTTGGAATCAATTTACTTGGGTTGGAATGCTGGATCCCCTACCTGAAGAACTGTAACAAATCATTTAACCTCAAGGCTTCAGTTTTCTCATTTGTAAAAGGAAAGTCATCCTCATTGTCCTTCCCACTAAATAAATCCAATGATTCTAGGTTATGATTTCTAGCTTTTTAAAAAAAATTTTTTAAAGCCCTTACCTTCCATCTTGGAGTTAATATAGTGTATTGGCTCCAAGGCAGAAGAGTGGTAAGGGTAGGCAATGGGGGTCACACAGCTAGGAAGTGTCTGAGGCCACATTTGAACCCAGGACCTCCTGTCTCTAGGTCTGGCTCTCAATCCACTGAGCTACCCAGCTGCCCCCTGATTTCTAGATTTTGAAAGAATGAACTTCAAAGAAAGTAGAGTTGCAGATCAAAGCATGCCAGCTTCCACTTTATTTCCTTCATGAGTTTTTTATTGTAAGTTTTGTGTTTTCTATTACAACATGAGCAATATGGAAATATGTATTCCATGAAAGCACTGGCATAACCTATATCAGACTATTTACCATCTCAGGGAGGTTCGAAGGAAGAGAGGGAAGAAGAAAATCTGAATCCTAAAATGTCAGAATATAATTGTCAAAAATTGTTTCTACACATAATTGAAAAAAATTTTAAATTAAAAATTAAAACAAAAAATGAAACGGAGATCAGAAGAAGGACAGGTAGGAAACTGGCCACAACCAAAAATTTCACAGGGAAATTGGACAAAGAGATGCAGGATACTCTCAAGAAGGAAGAACCAATGATCCAAAAACAAATGCTTCTGATGAAAAAGAAAAATGGCAATTATCTAAGAAACATTCTAAATATGACAGCAGGGACACATTAACTGTAAACGATTTGAAAATGAGGTCCTGAAAGGGTATTAAGAGTCTTAATACTCCCAAACAAGCTCCGTGCTAGTGATAAATGCTAAAGAAAATGAGATCCAAGACCTCTGTTCAGAGCGAACAAGGCAATAATGAGGGCAGGCAATGGCAAGGTGGATGGAGTGCAGGGCCTGGAATCTGGAAGACTCATCTTCCTGAGTTCAAAACTGGCCTCAGACACTTACTAGCTGTGTGTGTCCCTGGGCAAGTCATTTAGCTTACATCTGCCTCAGTTTTGTTATCTGTGAAAAGTGCGATAGAAGGAAATAGCAAATTACTCCAGTAGCTTTACCAAGAAAATCTCAAATGGGATCAAGAGGAGTCAGACAGGACTGAAACAACTGAACAACAAGATAGAAATGTGTGCTTATCTTGCTTCCATTTTCTCTACCAAAGACAATGCCCCGCAGTCCTGAGAAGTATAGAATTAAAGGGGAATTTAAAACCTAAGGTGGATGAACATTTGGTAAGAATGTGATTAACCTGCCTTGAGTGACCAGGCCTAGACAAAGTGAAAGAATAGGTAGAAGGGGTTGCTGAACTATTGCTTTTGATCTTTGAAAATTCATGGAGAATGACAGAGATATCAACAGCTTAGAGATGGCAAATGAGTTCCTGGTTCTCAAAAAATAAGGCAGTTCTGTAATAGACCATGGATTGCGACTTCAGTTTTGACAAAATTCTAAAGTACCTCATTAAAGGGATGATTTCTGAGCATTTGTTTGTTGGTAAGAGGATGCCACTGACATCTGGAGTTCAGCCAGGTATTTTATAAAATATATTCTGTTATCTTTATGGGCCTAAATGAGAGAGATGAACTAGTTCACGGTATAATGATATTAATCTAGAATTCTTTGAAGGACTAGAACCAAAGAACACTGATTAAACAGTTGGTGAAAACCTAGAAGGAAGCACAATTTTAAAAATAGTTCCTAATGAGGGACCCTAGGGATCTGTCTTAGTGCTGACTACAAACTCAATATGAGCCAATGGTTTGACAAGGCAGCAAAAAGGTAGTATGAATAGAAGAATCATGTCCGGAACGTAGGAGATGGAAGGCTTCAATCTTGTCTGCCTTAGCCACACCATATCTGGAACATTGTCTTGAAACTTCTGGGATCACATTTTAAGATGAACATTGGTAGCTGCTAAGAATGAGAAAAAAAGAAGAGGCAGAACTAGACAGTGAAGAGGATTTGAAACACCATTTAAGTATGTATTGATTATTTAGCCTAGAAAAAAAGGACACACAATTCAGTTCAACCACTATTAAATACCAACCATGAACAATATTAACCATGCTAGACCCTAGGGTTCACGCTCTCTCTCTCTCTCAATCTCTCTCTCTCTCCCTTCCTCCCTCTCTCCCCCCACAATAACCAATTCTTACCCTCAAAGAGCTTGGTTTCTACTAGCATTTCTCAAGCATTCAAAGGGCTATGGTCTATAACTGGTATTGGACTTGTTTTGTTTAATCTAGCTGGCCAGAATTAAGAGGAATGAATGGAAATTTTGAAGGCAGATTTCAATTCAGTATAAGAAAAAATTTCCTAATAAATCAAAGTGGAATGGGAGCCTCTTACTCACTACAAATCTCAAAGTGGAATGCAGATAACAATTTCACAAGATATTAGATTAGGAAGGCCTTTAGAGAACATTCAGTTTAATACTTTAATTTTATAAATTAAGAAACTGAGATCCAAATAGAAAAAAATAGTCTAAGGTCAAAACTATATTATTTCTTTCATTAAAAAAAAAACCCTTATCTTCCATCTTAGAAAGAATACCGTATATTGGTTCCAAGGCAAAAAAACTGTAAGGGCTAGGCAAAGGGGAGTAAGGGATTTGCCTGGGGTCACATAGCCAAGAAATATCTGAGGCCAGATTTGACTCCAGGACCTCTCATCTCCAAATCTGGCTCTCTATCCACTGAGGTACCTAGCTGCCACCAATAAATATTCTTCTTAAAAATTTTTTTTATTTTTAATAACAAATTTCCATATAAGTTTTCCCAAGTGATATGATCCATATCGTCTCTCTCCCTTCTTCCCTCTCCTATCCTGGAGCTGACAAAAGCAATTCAAATCTGAGTTATACATGTATTATCATGCAAAACACAATTCCATATTATTCATTTTTGTAATCGAATGATCTTATAAAATCAAAACCTCAAAACATATACCCAAATAAACAAATGATATCATATGTTTCCATCTGCATTCCTATTACAACAGTTCTTTCTCTGGAGATGGATAACATTCTTTGTCATAAGTCCCTCAGAATGGTCCTGGATCATCATATTGCTGTTGGTGGCAAAGTCTATCACATTTGATCATTCCACAATATTCCAGTTACTGTGTATAATGTTCTCTTGGTTCTGCTTATTTCACTCTGCATCAGTTCACATATATCCTTCCAGCTCTTTCTGAAATCATCTTGTTCATTATTCCTTATAGCACAATAGTATTCCATCACCATCTTATACCACAATTTGTTCAGCCACTCCCCAATTGAGAGACATCCCTTTAGCTTCCATTTCTTTGCCACCACAAAGAGAGCAGCTATAACTATTTTTTTACAAACAGGTCCTTTTCCATTTTTTAAAAATCTCTCTGGGATATAGACCTCAGTAGCAGTATTACTGGATCAAAAGGTATGCATTCTTTTAGAGCCCTTTGTTACCCCCAAGATTCTTTCTACCTGCATCAGTATTATTTCCCTGTTCAGGTATGGGTTGGAATAGATTTGTTTCAATTCAACAAGAATTCTCTGATCCTATGAAAGGAAAAGAGAGGAATAACTATTTTCTTTCCCATTGTACACATAAAATATGGCTTTCACTTGACATTAAAGATAGGGCTTTCTTCCTTTCTCTAGCCTTCCTGGCACAGCTCTAAAGTATTGAATCCAAGGCTCTTTTCTTTCTGATGTCCATGTCACTTTTCCTTCTTCCAGAAATTTTCTCTCCTTGGTTGATAGATTCTATCTCCCAGAGCATCAGCTGCCTTCTGCCATGAAAAGTCTCTCCCATTAGCATTCCTATGGGGAGCACCTGCTACCCTCATCTATCCCTATTAACTCACTGCAAGGGCAGAGAGGTTGTTTAGAAGGGTAATTTTACCTCTCCCTCCACTCCCTCCCCCCAAAGAGCATTGTTCCTTCACTGGATGACAAATAGATCTTCTAGACAAGTGTGTCTGCTGAATTTGTTACTAAAGTCCACCCACTGAAATGTACTTTTAAGATTATAAACAGTGACAGACTCGACAGTGTCATGGTTCATTGCATTTAATTCCACCCTGTGTGTCAATAATTCAAAATCACACTTCAAATAGCATTTGCTAGCAAAATCCCATGATGATATAGCCACACAATGAAGTGGAAAGTCTGCTAAATAGGAGTCATTCAAAATCTTCATGTTATTAACAATGTATTTCTCTTTCTGGAGCAACTACATTTCCCCAGTAAAGACACCTCATCATCACTCATGGTTTTTATCTGGATGTCAAACTGCAGATGTATTAAAATGCTAAATTATGTGAGCTTTTCATATGTAAGTGAACTATTAACATTAATATCATGCAGCAGATGCCATCTTTAAAGCCCATGAGATTAACTAATTAGTCATTGTACCCTGAACACACTGTGATTTACTGGGGAAGGGATGAGAAATAATAAATCAAATTGTCATTGGAGTGGGACCAATATGGCCTTCGCTACCTTAAATCCATTTGAAACAGATGAGAAATGTATTTGCATCAGAGAAATGCCTAGAAACCCAAGAGGGCAAAGGCTATAAGACATGATGAGGGTACTGGAGTTTATGGATAGACCATTTCCAGATTTTTTCCCCTTTATAATGTATCCAATTTATTCACAACTGCCTTCCCCCTAATTACATAGCTCTATTGTCAGTCTTCCCTATGAATCAAAAGAAGGTTAAGTTTCACATCAACTATTATAAACTTTAATTGTCCATTAAAGAAATGGTTATACTGTCTAAGACCATATTTGGATTGTCAAGGCCATTAAAAATTTCCTATTTAAACAGTCAATTCCTTGACTTGTGGGGAAACCAATAATCTGTGTAATCAATTTGCATGAAAGCAATATTTTGAAAAATTAATAAATAATATGGATTTTGGTAGCTCTAAAAATCACTTCTCATCAGCCTTCTTTACTATATGAAAGATAATTGTAAAATATTTTCCTACCTATATAACTGCAAATATAACAAGATAAGGCAATAAATATTACTATATGAAGTTAAATTTTGAAGTGATTGTAGGCTCTTGGCAACACATAACAAACCTGTAGTCTTCCTCATTGAACTGCTTTGAGAAAGAAGCAGGTGGCTGTGGTCCTCATGTAGAGCCCTACGGGCCACACAATGGACATCTCTTGTCTCATTATTCATTGTACACATCTGGATTCTCCAGAGACCTCAAGCTCAGTGTTTTGAATGCAGTCTCTCCATAATAACCTACAGCACAATCTGTTTACTCATTAGTTTGGAATGAAAGCTCAAATAGGGAGTGAAAAAAGGCATGTACTAATGGGGGCAAATGGCCATAAGGGAAGTGGGAGCATGGGAAGAATTGTCAGAGAAAGGGGTTGCTACAAATGTGGAGAGCAGAGCGTTTACTTGAGAATTGTAATGTACTGATGAGAGGGTTATTCTCATGTTCAGAATGGTGAGGAGATAAGTGACTGAAAAGCACTTAAGCGTTTGCTCTGTGCCAAACCCTGCGTTAAGTGCAGAAGATGCAAATACAAAATTAAGATTGTCCCTGCAGCTTGTGTCCTCATAGGGTCGTGATGGCAAGGGGAGTCTGGGTCTTGGAAACCCTTAGACAGCAGAAAGGATGGAGGGGAGCTGATGTGAGGTCCCTGGGAAAGGAAGCATGAAGTCTGATGGGAAATAAGAGGAGAGCAGGATTTGGAGATCTGTAAAGGTTGAAGGGAAGAAGGATATTATGACTATGGGGTGGCGTGGCTGTGCAGAAGACTGGGTGGGGCCATGGGCAGCAAAGAGTCAGCCAAGTAGCGTTTATTATGCTCCTACTAAGTTTCAGACACTGCGCTAAGCGCTGGGGATAGAAAGAACGGGAAAAAACCGATCCCTGCAAATAGCCTCCTAAGATGGGTGGAGTCATGGTCACAGGGCGGGCCCTAGCTCCAAATGTAGAAGTGGAAGAAAAGTCGTAGGAGGTTATATAGTCCCACACTTAATTTTACAGCAGGGGAAACTAAGGCCCTGGGAGTTAGAGTAACTGGGCCAAGGTCATACAAAGAATAAGAGGCAGAGGTGAAATCAGATGAGGGTTGCTGTGCATGGGCGGCGCCCCTTCCTCCCTCCTCCCTCCTCTTCCCTGGGCTCTGCCTCACCTGTACGAGCTGCCCACGGCAGTAGCCACCTCCTCGCGGATCTGCCTATTGAGGGCGTCGGCCGCCGCCCGCCCCTTGCCTATTCCAGACTCCGGGGGCTGGGGCTGCGGCTGCGGCTGGGAATCGGACCCCTGCAGCCCCTGGCCCTCTGCCCGCCGCAGCATCCACGCGGGCCCCGCCTTCTTGCGCGTGTCCCGCCAGTCTGCTCCGGACGCCTTCCCGGCAGCAGGGCCTCCTCCTCCGCTACCGCCCCCCTCCTCATCTCCGGGAGCCTGGGCCGGGGCCTCGGCGGACCTCCGCTCCTGGCTCTGCTGCGGCTGGGGCTGGGAATCGGACCCCTGCAGCCCTCGGCTCTCTGCCCGCCGCAGCATCCACGCGGGCCCCGCCTTCTTGCGCGTGTCCCGCCAGTCTGCTCCGGACGCCTTCCCCGCAGCAGGGCCTCCTCCTCCGCCACCGCTCCCCTCCTCATCTCCCGGAGCCTGAGCCTGGGCCGGGGCCTCGGCGGACCTCCGTTCCTGGCTCTGCTGCCGCCGCCGCCGCCGTTCCTCAGCCGTGGGCGGGCCTGGGGAGGCCGAGGCCGGGGCGGGCAGCGACTGCGGCGGGGGTGGCGGGGTCGCCTTGGGGATCCAGGGGTGGTCGCCCCTCCGGGGCAGAGGCCACGCCCGGAAATCTTTTTGATACTGGGTCTCCTTCTCGAAGGGCGTGTCCGACGGCTGGTACTCGCTTCGCGGCTTGCAGCTCGGCTCTGGGCGCTGTACCTTCCAGGCCCGGTAGTCCTGCCTCATCACGGAGTCCGCCGAGCCCAGGCCAAGGCTCGAACCCGGGCCGGCGGTCGTCTTGGCCTGGGCGCTGGGAGGCCCAGGCTCCCGCTCCCCGCTGGGCCCCGTTGCCCGGGCAACAGCATCCAGGTCGCCGGGGGCCGGCTGCGTCTCTATGGCAACGGAGCGCGCCGAAGGGGGAGCATGCTGCGGCTGCGCCGCGGGGGGCTGCTGCGGTTGCGGCGGGGCACCGGGGTGGTCGGTGGCCTCTGAGTACTTGGTGAAGACCAGGGGCACCGCGATGTCCGCCTTATCCAGCTGGTTCCAGAAGCGGGCGATGCAGCAGGCACGGGTGATGCATGGCCAAGCCATGGTGCTTGTGTCCAAAGACCCTGTCTTTCACCTTCCTTCTGCCTACTTTTTCTCTTCCCACCTAGGCAGGCTTGGCTGCACCGATCTTGCTGTTGCAGGATCTGCCTCCCGTTCCTTCCTGTACTGCTCCTTGCTCACCCACTACTGCTAAGTTTTTATTTTATTGAAAAGCACACACCCACCCTACTACCAGTCCCAAGGTTGGGAGTCAGTGCTGTTCTCTGGATGAAAAAGTCTGCAAGCATGCAATGTGCCTTGCAAAGGATGCAAAGACTGCTTTTGCAAAGGACTGCAATTGCAGACATATAAAAGGTTCAAGATCTTCTTTTGGGCTCGCCTCGCCCGTCAGCCCTGTGTGAAACCCATGGAGGCTGCTGCAGGCTTAAGCCATGCTGCAGAGACGGGCGGGGCTGTCTGTCAGCCTGCAGGGTCCAGGGGGGGTGGCTGGCTCTGGGCTCTTCGGTTTTCCCGCCCAATGCGGAGCCGTTCCCCCGATTCTACTCCCCACTCTCAGCTCCCCGCTCTCTGCCTGGGTTACTTAGCTCTTCCCCGCGGGCAGGGCCAGGAGGAAAGAGGACAGAGTGACCTGCCCAGGGGCGTTCATCTGCCGGGAATCCGGAGCATCGCTGGGATTGCTGCTGCTGCTGCTGCTGCTGTTGTTGCTGCCACCGCCGCTGCCGCTGCTGCTGCCACTGCTGTTGCTGTCGCCGCCGCTGCTGCTAGTGCTGCAGGGGAAGCGACCCCACCCACTATCAGCAAGAGAAAAAAAAAAAAGAAAAAAAAAAAAAGCCCATACCAGGAAAGCTGCTTAGCGAGAGAGCTTTGCGGAGAAATCACCTGCTTTCGTCAGCGCGCAGCGTCTGGGAGCTCGTGCCGCCCCCCCCCCCCCCTCCCCTCTGTAACTCCTTCCTCCTCAGCTGGGAGCCAGGCCTCGGAGCCGCTGCTCTTTGCCGGAAGGATGCCGAAGGGAAGGAAATGGTTAAGGCGGCTGACCCCTTTCAAAGGTCTCCCCCTCCCTAACCCATCGGGGGCGGCAGCTCAGCCGCGCCCTGAAAACACGGAAGCCCCTCTACGAAATTCAATTTGATGCCCACTGCAAATGTTTATTTTCACCTTCTGTGTGTCCAGCACTGCGAGAGACACACCGAAGGCCCGACTCGGTGAACACGTTTTGGGAGATTATTGCCTTTTATTTGAAAGGGAAAAGAAGAAGTTCACCTTGTCTGGCGGGGAAACATTTTAATCAATCTGACTTGTTTGGGGAGCGTACCCTAGGGCAGAGTGGGTATTCTCTCTGGATAGTGGTACTTGCCTTAGGAGAGAGTCTAAAGTGTCTCCTCTCCTGAGCCATGCCCCCTCCCCATAGCAAACTGTGATGGAATGAAGAATACAGACTCCAACCAGTCAGCACCAAGGAAGGGACAGCAACAGAACCCTGGACATTTCTCACGCCCCAAGGGCAAAGGAATAGAGGACAAATGCCTTTGACATTCTAAGATTCTAAGGAACTGGAAAATAGTAACATACTAAAGTATCACTCTACATTTTTCTCTCCTTTGAGCATCACTGCACACAACCCTGTAAGGTGAAAATTATTCGCTCAGTTAGTCATACAACTAATAGGCACCAGGGTTGGGATTTACTTCCAGATCCAGGGCACTTTGCACTTTATCTCATCTTTCAAAGTAAAATTCTCTCGGGTCTCTTCAGGATGAAATGAGTAAATTAGGTCACTAGAACGATTCCTGACTTCGCTGACCCCTTCTCCTTCCTGCAACACATCCCCGTACTGTCCATGGGTGAAACAGCCCTGACAAGGTCAGGAAGGGAGAAAGTCAGAGGATGGAAGGCAGCATGGTAGTAGAAAGAATATTGGATTTGATGTCAGAGGATCTGAGTGAGGACTCTGGCTTTGCTTCTTACTTACTCCTGTGTGACCTTGGGTTGTCATTTAATGTTTCTGAGCCTCGGTTTCCCCATCTGTCAAGTGAGGGGGTTGGACTCTAAGGTTCTTTCCAATTTGAAATCTGTTATCTTAGCCTTTAGTCAGATTACACACCTGAAAATTATTTAAATAATTTAAAAGTAACAACCAAAATCATAAAATAGTACACATAAAAAAGTTTCTTTGAGGTCATTTAAATCTCCCATTTTACAAAGAAAGAAATTGAGACCCAGAGAAGAGACAGGATGGCTAAAGTCATAAAACAGATGAATAGCATGAGCATGATTGCAAACCACTTATCCACACAATGAAGATAGTAAGAGCCAACTACATACAGTCTATGGAAAGGACAGATTAGGGATGGTGTGTGTGTGTGTGTGTGTGTGTGTGTGTGTGTGTGTGTGTGTGTAACACCTAAATTGAGGGTTAAAGAGACCTGGTTTCTAAGTGTATAGCTTTAAGCAAGTCATTTCTTCTGAGTCACAGTTTTCCCATCCATAAAATGATGAAGTTGAGTTAAATAGCTTCTAAGATCCCTTCGAGCTATAAAATTCTGTGTCCTAAGATCTTGACTACTTCTGGCTGTCTTCTATGTTCTATGCACCCTTGTTGCTCAGTCTTTCTGTAAATTTCAATCTGAAAAATAGCTAGTCAGAACCAGCCCCTCAGACAGATCCTTTTTCTAAACCAAGAAGGATGATGGAGAGAAAGTGGTGGGGAAGAAGTGACCCTTACTCAACTCAGAAGGAAATTGAGGCCAGTGGATTTTATTTTTTTAATTTTATTTTGAATATTTTCCTATAGTAACATATTTCGTGTTCTTTCCCTCTTCCCCAAACCTCCTAACCCCCCTTAACCAATGCACAATTCCACGAGATCAGTGGGTTTTAGATAAATAAATAAGCAAGCAAACCTTCCCCTCTGCCTCCTATCTGTGAGGCTGCCAGGGCAGTCCTAAGCATACCCCCAAGAAACTTTGGCAGTCTCCTAGAGGCATCCATTGTACTACTACAGTAACTCCTGATGTAACCTATTCCATTTTCTGACAGATCTAATTTTTATAAGGTGTCTTCTGCACTTCAAGCTGAAGTCTTACTTATTGTTAAATGCCTTGGCACTAGTGCTCTCATTCTGCCTTATGGAGCTTCACAGAATAAATCCAGTTCCTCGTCCACATGACAGAAGTCTTCATCAGGTAAAGATGAGGGAGGACATTCCAGGCATAGATAAAAAGCAAAGAGCATAGAATGTGTTTGGGACAACCGAGAATTTTCTAATTTAGATGGGACATAGAGTGAAGGGGTGAACACAAGATAAAGCTGGAAAGGTAGGTTGCTCCCTGATTATAGAGAACCTTGCATGCCATGCTAAGGTGTCTTAAGTTTACTTGAGAGGCAATAATGAGATTCTGAAGGTTTTTTAGTGGGAAAATGGTGTGAACTGATGTGTGAATAGAATATAATATATTACAAAAAGAATATTTAAATTGGAAGGCTCTCTGAGACCATCTAGTCCAAACAATGCCTATCTAAGCTTCTCCTTTATAACACACTATCCCCAAATAGCCATTCAATTTTTGAAGACCCTCCCCCATGAGGAGGTACACACTAACTAAAAGGTGATTCATTTTTAGATAGCTCTAATTGTTAAGATATATTCCTTTATACTGTAAGAAGGGAGACTAGATATTTAAGGTATGGTCGCCAGAAATCGATTAACTCAATTTCAAAATAAAATAGACCCAAGTCAGGATGACTTTTATGGTGGTTTATTTACAATTAGGAAGGTTGAAGGTAGGGAAATTGAGAGAGAGAAACTCTGGCCTGGACCAGAGGCCTGAACCAGGTAGGAATTTAGAATCCCTGGCAGAGGGGCACAGAGGTTAATTAAAAAGGCTTCTAGCCACAAGGCCTCCTCTAAGAAGAGAGGCCTCCCTAAGACTGGAGCCTCCAGAAATGCTAAGGGAAGAGAAAGAGTCAGCCTAACTTACCCACATGACAATTCAGAGGGAAGCAGTCTGAGGTCTCACCAGAGATCCTTCCACACCAAGTTCAAAGCACCAACTGCCTCCACAGGAAGTTACCATCATATTTAAAAGACAGCGCCTTTCGTCACTTCCTGCATCCACCTCCAATTTCAAGTGATCAAATGGCAGACTCGATACTGTTTTGGATTGCCCAAAGGACAGTCCCTTATTTTTGACTTGTCACTATCACATGTGGGTCACAGACCTCCCCCTTGTAAGAAGGAAATTTATATATATATATATATATATATATATATTTTTTTTTTTTAAAGGTGTGGTCACCAGGAATCAATCAGATCTAGATTGATTCTATAATTAAAATAGACCCAAGTCAGGATGGGTTTTATGGTAATTTGTTTACAATTAGGAAGGTTGAAGGTAAGGAAAAAGAGAGAAAAAAACTCTGGTCCAAACTAGCAGAGGTCTGGACAGGGTGAGAGTTAAAAGATTAATTAAATTAGGCTACTAGCCACAAGGCCTTAGCAATTAGAGAGGCAAAGAAACCTCCTTGAGGTAGTAGAGACTCTAGAAACGCTAAGGTAGGCCAAAGGAAGTCAGCCTAACTTACCCACGTGACAATTCAGAGGGGAAGCTGCCTGAGGTCTCAGCAGAGATCCTTCAGCACCAAGTTCAAAGCGGGAACTGCCTCAACAGGAAGTTACCATCATATTTGAAGGACAGCAGCTTTCGTCACTTCCTGGAGGTCCACCTCTAATTCACACATAGTAGGCACAAAAGACATGGAACATAAACTCATTATGAGTTGGTAGTGTGATGTAGCAATCAAGTTAGTGCTATCTGCAGCTACATTTAGAAAACATAGTCAAAAGAATAAGAGAAGTAATAGTTCCCTTCTATTCTTCAGGATCAGACCCCATCCAGAGTTCTGTGTTCAGTTATGAGTGTGATACTTGTTATAATTATTGGAGGTCTCTTGATCTATTTGAGATGGTAGAAATGATGTACAGAGAGAAATAAGATGACCCTTCTCCCTTATAACAGTTGCCCAGGCAGGATCCTTCAGGTCTAAGAGGCATATCCCTTCAGGACCAACCTGGGGTTAATTGATATGTTGATTTGGGCTCTTTAGCTAGGATAAGGACTTGTATTCTGACTGCAATTTCTCCCTTCCCAAAACAAGCTTTGAAACTGCTTTAGGAAGGTACTTTAAACTTTATATTAAACGAGAAGGATAAGGGTAAAGGACTGTGGTATAGGAGACCCTATTCTAATGGTTACTAATAAAATCTCAGCTGCTGGCAGATGAAGAATCAATGTAGCTTCCCTCTGGTTTAGCCTGGCCAGGACTAAACCAGAGTAGGTAAACTGCTGGGATATCTTTGACTTCTTCTTCAATAGATCTTCAGCCTTACAGTTGAGTTATGTCTACCCTTTCCACCCTCTTCTTCGTCTCCTGCCCATTTCCCGGATCCCTCCTGGGCCCTGGGAAACCTAGATATCTAGATGATGAAACTCCTAATATCTAGGGGCAGTAGACACCAAGGTGGTGGTCAGGTACAGGTTGGAACGGTATCTCAAGTACAGGAAGAGTTTGCAGAGAGATGTTTGCATCCTCTCACTCCAAGACCAGGATCCACCGATCTCCAGCCTCAGGACAGGTCAAAGACCCAGAACTTCTTCAGGATTCTCAACTGCCCCTCCTCCTGCCTTTTGCATGACTTCCCTGGGAACATTCCATCCAACTGACTTATTTGTCAGTCAAAGGTGAACTTCAAGCTCCCAGAGATTCAATATAACATGAATGCCGTTTTTTTTTTGGAAATTTCAACCTGTAAATTTCCAGTTGTTCTTGTTCATGAATGATGTCTACACTTATTCTAATCTTAACTATGTGTTCCTATCCCATTAACTATCCCTTCCCAAAATAATAAATCCTACCTTATCTAATGCCTTAACTAACTAACTAGCCTAAAGCTAATGACAAGGGTTTAGGATAGGTTTCTCTGTGGGAAAGTGTGGGATCTGAATACAATAGTTTCATGAACACATCAGTTGAACATCAACATAACATATGAACATAATCATAACATTTAAAACAATCATCTATGTTGTTTCCTAACGTTAGACAAAGAAAACTTTTGCAATAACTCTGTCTATATTACTAATACTAACTTCAAATAACATTCCTAACTCATATTAAACTCTAACATTTCTATTCCCTAATCTATAGTTAGAAAGATTAGTGTCAGTAATTCTTATACTAGAGTTAATGTGTTAGTCAATTTGTATTCATTTCTAACTAACCTACTCTACACAATGTCTACCTAACATTCTATCAATTCTATTTGAATATTCATAACTATTTTACACTGACCCTATACTAACTAAAATTTTGAACATCCCTACATCTACTCTTTCCCTACAGGTTAGTAGACTTGTGCAATATATGTTAGTAACAATATTACATATATATGCAAGGTTTCATGTGATGTTCTCATGAAATACTTGCAAGGAAACTTAACTCTCTTGCTCTTTTGGGTCATTGTAGTTTCTTCAACTATATACATTATGTACATGTGAAGTGACTCTAATGTGACTATGTGTTGAACTCATGACCTAACATATCCTGTTTGGATTTATTCTCACCTTCTTCTTCAGAATTCTTCTGTCAATCAGCTTATGTTCTGTTGCATGCATTCTATATGTGCATTTCCCTTATGATTAGTGTCTGAGTGTGAAACCTTGCACTTATTCAAACCTAATCTTCATCTGCTGATCTTCTCTTCTTGTGAGTCTTCCGGTGATGATGTCCAAGTCACAGTGTTGTCACAGTTCAGGTCCTTGTACAGTCTGTCAGTACAATGTCTCCTCTTGTCCTTGTGCTGGTCCTGATGTCCTGATGTCTCTGGAACTCTGGATCTCTTCGGGATTTCATCACTGTTCTTCTTTGCTGGAAACCCATCTTGTCTGTCGTCGACTTGATTGAAGAATCCCTGGATCAGGAACCAATGCATGACTGTATGATGTTATGTTAGAATTTTGTGTTGCCACAAGATTCCTTCATGAGACTTTATGCTTTCACTTGTCTTAGATGTAAACATATAATGTTTAACCTAATATTCTGTTTCTCCTTCTGCACTACTACTTTCTAATAGATTTAAGTGTTGATCTTTGTACATGAATGAGGACTTTGCTTGATCTAAATCAGTGATTTGAGTATCAAGTTCTTGATATTTATGTGTTTCTTGATGTTTTCTTGTTTAAGGCTTTTTCTAAGTATTATCTCTTACTTTGAGGTTCTATTTCTATATCAGATTCTGTATCTTGTGAGTGAGACTGCCTGTTTAGCTGAGATTCTGTTTCTTGCATTTCAGACTGACTTCTTGATGAGGACTTTGTTTCTCTGAGGTCTTTCTTTAGGTGTGTGTAGTGATACCAGGAATCTTTGTTCTTAATCTTTACTGAAGATGGTGTTACCAAGATTATTTCATGAGGACCTAACCATTTTGGTTATAATACTGATTTTCTTGTGAAGTTTCTAATATACACTTTATCTCCAGGTTGATAATCATGAAGTCTAAAGTCAAGAGGTACTCTTTGTTGTATCAGAGATGACTTTTGTAATTCATCCAATCTTTCTTTTAACAATGTGACATACTCATAGATTTTGCACTCAATCCCTAAATGTGATAGTGTCTTGTGGAGCTTTTCCCATCCATGGCTGTTGACCATATAATGGTTCAAACGGTGACAAATGAGTTTGACTATTAGGTTGGCTTCTCAAATATTAAAGTGCCATAGTTATAAAACATCTGGCCATTTAAGATGACTCTCTGTACATAACTTTCCAACCACTGATTTTAGAGATTGGTTAGTCCATTCCACGGCCCCCGATGACTGCGGTCTATATATAGAACAAACACAAGTGTCTCTTGATCCCTAACACCTGGTAGATTTGCTTTAAAACTGAATTTGCAAAGTGACTACCAGAGTCAGATGAAATTACTGATGGTATAGAGAACCTTGGAACTATCTCCTTTAATAACACCTTTGCTACAAAAGCTTGCATCGTTTCTTTTAGCTGGGAACGCTTCTGGCCATTTGGTCAGCTTGTCCACTACCACGAGAATGTACCTATACTGTTGACATTTAGGCATTGTGACATAGTCTATTTGTAGACACTGATTACCTATCAGAAGGACAAACTACCTTTATGAGCTTGGGCAAGCCAACAAAGCTTTCTGAGCCTGTTTCCTTATTAGTAAAATTAGGGATTAGACTAGCTGGCTTCTGAGTCTCCTTCCAGCTCTAGTCCTGATATCCATATAATGTACCCTGGGCCCCAGATTCCCAATTCTATGGTACCTAATGATCAGTATTGGTTTAAGAATTTGATGTTGTAGTTGGGAATTTTTGCTGATTATACTTTTGCTGAGTAGACTTCCTTCATTTTGCTATCTTATCCCTATTTTGGTCTCACAATAAGGAAGAAATGTCAGGGAAGACAAGATCATGTCATTAAGATCACCTTGTTGCATCAGTGATTGCTATCTGCAAAGTGTCCCTCCCCATGCTGCATATTCCCTAGATTTATCCCAATTTGGCCAATATCCAGAGCATATATCAATCTTTGGGCCAATCAATCTGAGGAGGGGAGAATGGATTTCCTTCTCTCCTTTATTTTAGGTAGTCAGATGAATACAGGTATATCATCAAATTTTGTTCTTGATAGCCAATAGAATGGTTCTCTCCCTAAGAAAGAGAAGTAGTATGTGCAATATTATCCATAATTCCAAATATAAATTTACTGGCCAGCAATGGATGCCAAAAAATTCTGCTTCAAGGGCAAAATATTATCAGAGGGAAGGAAGGATCTAGGGAAAGGGGTTTGTGCCTACCTTGTCTCTGGGAGCATGGAACAAATTCCTGAGAAACAAAAACTCAAAACATGAAGGTGACTACAACACAGGCAGATATGACATTAGTATAAAACTTGGGCCTTTGAATAAATTCTCAAAAAAGTAATTCAACTGTTTTCTTCATATCATCATCATCATTATCATTAGCTTGTTCTTCTCTTCATATTCTAATATATTCTTTTTTTAAACCCCTAACCTTCTGTCCTAGTAACAACTCTAAGACAGAAGGACAAGGGCTAGGCAAATAGGATTAACTGACTTGCACAGAATCATACATCTAGGAAGTGTCTGAAATCAGATTTGAACCCAGGATCTCCCATCTCCAGGCCTGGCTCTCTATCCACTGAGCCACTTAGCTGCCTCTGTGCTCCATTCTTGTGAATACTATAATCAATCATCATTTCCTTGCTATTTTGGTTGTTTCATGTCTTAATTAAATACTTTTGCTATCGGAAAAAATACAATCAATCAACAAGCATTTATTAAATATCTACTATGCACCAAGTCCTAAGCTAGGGACTAGCAATACAAGACAAAAATAACCGACCTTGTTCTCAAGGACCTTACAATATATGGTGGAATCCACATGTACATATATAAACCTATGCAGAATATGGGGATGCAGGACTGGATTCCATTGCTATAGAGGCCACAAGGAAAATCCCCCTTAATCCATGTCAGCAACTTTTTTTTTTTTTTTTTTTTTTTTTTGCCAGTTCTAGTCTTATCAAAATACCTAGAGGTTGGAAATAACTTGCTTAGTCATACACAACCAGAACATGTCAGAGGCAGGTTCTGAATTCCCATTTTCATAACTTTAAGGTAGAGAGCATGCTCACTATCCAGGCCATTATACTGACTCTCATATAAGTTATGCTCAAAATGAATAAAGGTAAATTTTTATCAACTCAAGAAATCTAGATAAAATTCCTCATCTTAATAGGAACTTTCGCCATCAGCCACACTGATTCATGGGGAGACACAGTCAAGAGCTACTCAAGTGAGAAAGCATCATAGTTAAATCTGGCCTCAGACACTTCCTAGCTGTGTGATTCTGGGCAAGCCACTTGCCTCTAATTGTCTAGCCCTTCCAATCTTCTGCCTTGAAATAGACACCTAATATTGATTCTAAGACAAAAGATGAAGGTTTAAAAAAAGAAAGGAAAAGAAGAGAAAAGAAAAGAAGAGAAAGGAAAAGAAAGGAAAAGAAAAGAAGAGAAAAGAAGAGAAGAGAAGAGAAGAGAAGAGAAAAGAAGAGAAGAGAAGAGAAGAGAAGAGAAGAGAAGAGAAGAGAAGAGAAGAGAAGAGAAGAGAAGAGAAGAGAAGAGAAGAGAAGAGAAGAGAAGAGAAAAGAGGAAAAAAAGAGAAGAGAAGAGAAGAGAAAGTGTGGTAGTTGAGTAATCTACTTTCAGAGTGGGTAGCTATAGGAACCAGATCACGGATTCATTAAAGTAACTTCCCCAGGGTTTAGTGTAATGAGTCGATATGTAGTAGGTGCCAATTTTTTTTTTTACATTTCCTGAATTTATCTGCTCAAAGTCACACAAGGAGTTAGCAGATCTGAGACTACACTTGACTGAAATGCCCTCCCTACTCACCTCCACCTCTTAGCATCCCAGTCTTTCTTCAAGGCTCAGCTCAAATCCCACCTTTTTCTCCCAGCCCCCCTGACCTGATAGAGCCTTAGACTCTAGCTAGAACCTTCTATTTCCTCTGTATATCCTATATGCACCTAATTATTTACATTTTGTCTACCTTATTGGACTATAAGCTCCTTGAGGACAGGTCTGATTTTGCCTGCTTTTGTACCTCTAAAACTTGAGCTAATCATGTATCATTAACACTTAATAAATGCTTATTTCCTGGCTGACTGACTTCCCTATTCCACCAAGGTCTTTAGTTATAGAATCTTCTATTTTCTGATCTTTCTATTTTTTTAATGTTTAAATTTAATTTTATTGATTAATTAAGAATATTTTTCCTTGGATACATGATTCATGTTCTTTCCCTCCCCTCCTTTCTTCCAACTCCCATAGCATAATTCCACTGGGTTTTACATGTGTCATTGCTGATCTTTCTGTTTTAAAGAATCATCTATCTTAGAATTGGAAGTGAACTCAGACACCATCTAATCTAATGCATATCTGAACAGTTTATCTGTTTACCCATATTTGTTTATAGTTTACCCAGCCAGGAGCAATTAGATCTTCAAGTAGATCTGCAATATTCCATTTGCAGTCAGGAACAGCAGAATAGCTAGGTGGCACAGTGGATTAGAGTGTCAGATCTGAAGCCAAGAAGACTCATCTTCCTGAGTTCAAATCCCTCCTCAGACATTGACTATCTGTGGGACCCTTTTTGTTTCTATTTCCTTGTCTGTCAAATGAGTAGGAGAAGGAAATGGCAAACCATACTAGTATCTTTGCCAAGAAAAGCCCAAATGGAGTCATAAGAGGGCACTGAAAGACCCAACAACTAATGACAAGGAACTCACTACCTTTGGAGATGGTGCATTCTATTGTTAACTCTGGTTGTTAGGAATAACAACTGTTATTTGTGGAGAGCTTTTTACTGCTAATAATAAAGATTACTTCTAGGAGAGAAAAAAAAATCATTGTGTATATTTTAAAACCAGAATTGAGGCAGCTGGTCGACTTAGTGGATTGAGAGCCAGACCTAGAGATGGGAGGTTCTGGGTTCAAATCTGGCCTCAGACACTTCCTAGCTGTGTGACCCTGGGCATATCACTTATCCCCATTGCCTTGCCCTGACTGCTCTTTTACCTTGGAACCAATACATAGTACCGATTCTAAGGCAGAAGGTAAGGGTTTTTAAATAAATTAATTACTTAAATTAAATTAGAATTGATTGTCAAATATAAGCCTTTCTTACTTGGAGAATCAGATAGGATGAAAGAGTTGCTCCAATTTAAGTCAATTATCTACCAAACTTCCTCAGATTTAGGTTGTCCTCCTTAGTGATACTATTTTATTTACAATAAATCAAATTGTGCCCCAGGCATGATTATCTCATTACCAGGAAGGACATTTCTGATAAACACCATAATCCAATTTGACTGCCCTCAATAGGAAGAAACTGTGCTGGATTGCTATGATCTCAGAGTGAGCTTCTCCTTAGAATATCCACGATAATTTAGAGCCATATGTAAGTAGAATGAGCTACCTTGAGAGGCCATACATTCCCATCACTGGAAGACTTTAAGCAGAGGCTGTAAATTGTCAGAAGATAATATTTAGAGCTAGAAGGAACCTCAGAGTCCATCTGTTCTAACACTTCATTTTATAGATGAAGGAAACTGAGGCTTAGGGAAAGAAAGTAATGGAGAGTAAGCATCAGAGGTAAAACTAGAACCCTGGTCCTCTGGCTCAGGAGTCAACCACTTGTCATGGGTATTGTCAAAGGGAATCTTATTTTCATCCCCATCTCCTAGCTTTCCTGGCTTCCTTCAAGCCCCACTGTAATCCTTCCTTTGACAAGAAGCCTTTCTTGATCCCCTTTAATACTAGTACTTTCCCTCTGTTGATTATCTCTTATTTAACCTGTCATTTATCTTGTTTGTAGGGCATCTAGGTGGCACAGTGAGTAGTGTCAGGCTTAGAGTCAGGAAGATACTTCTTGAGTTCAAATCCAGCCTCTGACACTTACTAGCTATGTAAGCCTGAGCAAGTCACTTCACCCTGTTTGTCTCAGTTACTCATCTGTAAAATGGAACTGGGGAAGAAAATGACAAACCACTCTAGTGTTTTTGCCAAGAAAACCCCAAATGACATGACTGAAAACGACTGAACAGCAACAATCCTGTTTGAACATAGTTATTTTCATCTTGTCTTCCCCCATCAGACTGTGAACTCCTCAAAAAGGCAGAGTTCTCGTTTGGCTTTTTTTTTTTATCCCCAGTGTTTAATACAGTGCCTAGCACATAGTAAGTACTTAAAAATATTTGTTGACTGGCTGATTGTTGGATTAGATGACCCCCAAAACCAGAGTGAGGAGATAAGTTGTGATGTAAGCAACACTTATCAATTACCTTCTCTGGGCAGAGCCTTATGTCAAGTACTGAAAGAAGACACAATTTATGTGACATGGTCTATCATACCTTCCCATAGCTCCATAAGAAGACTATTTGGCAAAGGCAAGTATGGCTACCAATCAATTAGTCAATAAACATTTATTAAGCACCTACTATGTGCCAGGCACAATGCTCCTGAGCCTATGATGTCCTTCCTTTCCTCACTTCTAATTCCTCAGAGTCTAAATCTGGAAAACTCAGCATGTGTCACCCAACATAGGCTACCCTAGTATACAGCAGTAACTCAACCCTGGGAAGAGAAGAAAAATGGCACTTATATGGTATATACATTTCTCTAGTATCTGGTAAGAGTTGGATTAGAGCAAACCTCCATTGAATACTTACCCTATGCCCTGGTCACTTCTGGGAAAATCAGTCTCTTATTGGTCATTGAACAAGAACATACACTCAGAAAACCTTTTAAAGAAAGTGACCCTGCCCTTGGACCCTTTCACTCTTTTTATCTTTGAGTCAGTACAATTTGAACTTCTCTAGGAATGTGGTGTCAGGGTTGTTGCATGGACTGCTATCATATGACAGCTAAGTAATGTCATGGGTTCATCTAGGTGAGCCCAAATCTAGGCCAATGTCTGCTATTTTGTAGCTGGTCTTCTTTGCTTGCTTGTAGGCAACCGAACTGAGTGAAATATTAAGATGGATCTTTTAGGGGTGGCTACTTTGGTACCTCAGGAGTTAGTGGATTGCTGAGTAAGTTCTACACTTGGAAGAACCCCTGGCAACTACTCCAATGCTGGTTAGAGAAGATGACTACCATCTGGAGGATGTGGCCCACTCCTAGCCTGGCTTGCTAAAAGACATGAACCTGGAGGGAATTGTTTAGACAGTGAAGAGTTGGGGTGAAATATAAAATATATATTTGGGAGTCCTTCAAGTAGCTTCTTGTTCTGATGTCAACCTGCTGGGAGAATATAACAGCAATTTTGAGTTAGTGTTTCTTGTTTGAATTTACAGTGATCCCTCACCTATCATGGGAGTTTTGTTCCAGAGACCCCCCACTATGGGTGAAAATCCACAAAGTAGAGTTATATTTATTTTATTATTCTTTGATGGTAAGCATCTTCCTCCAGTGCTTGGGTTCACTACCAGAAGCCTTAAAATGTTTGGGTGGCATAGGGCTTGGAGTAAATCCAAATTTTTATGAAAACTTCACAAAAACACACCACCACAGAGCAACACTACGTGCAGTAATCAGACATCCATGCAAAGTGGACGAGGAGAGATGCTGAATGTATGGGCACAGTGTGGGAGAGCAAACAAACCAATGCTACAGTCACTGCTCTGTGGTTGGTTACCTTTCATTCCATCAGCCAATAGTGTGTGTGTACAATCTCACACTAGCGTACTTGCACAAGCAGTAGTGGCATACTGCATTTCCATTGTTACAGTACAGAATTCATCCTCAAAATTCCATGATATAGTGAAAACTCTGCAATACAGAATTAGATTTTTTTTTAATAAAACCCACAATACAGTGAAGCTACGATAAGTGAACTTCAATATAGGAGGGATAACTGTGTTGTCAATGCATTCTTGTGTGTATGACCTTAAGTCACTTAACCTCTATAGACTTTTGTTTCATCATCTATAAAATGAGGGTGTTGGATAAGACAATCTCTAAATGCCCTTCCAGCTCTTATTCATTTACATGGAAAAATAAATAGCTGCATATTGTGCCTTGGATGCCCTTCTACTCTCTTATGGAGAGCCTAGCCATGGGCAAAACTTAATTTTTAAGTAATTTTCTGTTATCCAGTCCCTTTAAAGGATATTCACCCAAAATGCTGAAGGTCTTTTACCAACATAGGTGTACTAGTAGAGTACATGGGCTGTCCATATGTTCTCCTTCACCTCCTTATGTGATCTTAAGTCTCTTACATTGTATCTTATGCCGTCCATATGTCACTCAGTTTCTTTTTGAGTCACTTACAATGACTGTTCTTTGACTATTATTGGGTCCTATGAGCCATAGCCAGAGAGCATCACTGGAAGAACATTAATATTGAAAGGAGAGACTTTTTGCTTCTGGGAACACTTTGGGATCTCTGAAAAGTGTCTGAAATTTCTCAACTGAAATCTAGCCTCCTCTCTTGTTCCTATTCATTTACTATTCTTATTCTTATTATTGCCAAGTTCATTGTCTGGCCTTCTTGAGGTATGTGTACTGATGGAATAGTTTATCTGTTTCAACCTACTGGGATAGTATAAAACTGGTTTAAAGTTAATGCTTAAAATTTAAGTTAGTGTTTAGAATAGTTTATAGGCTCTCCATCCAATTGCATGCAGTTATTCGGACAACTCTTTTTTTCTCCTGTGTATCCTGTAGCACTTCCAGGCTTGACACAATCAACTCAGTGGGTTTTTTTTTTCTTTTTAAACCTTTACCTTCTGTCTTAGTATCAATTTTCAGATAGAAGAGTGACAAGGGCTAGGCAATTGTCATTAAAGTGACTTGCCCAGAGTCACCAGCTAGGAAGTGTCTCAGGCCAGATTTTAATCAACTCAATGTTGTAAGAAAAAAAGGTAAATTATTTGACACTGGTTAAAAATAGGGAGGTGACTCAGTGGAAGAGATTAAGTAAATAATAAAAGCAAGTAAACATAGTGGCATAGCGTTCAATAAATCCGAAGATCGTCTTCCCGCTACTGAGTTAAAATTTGTGGTTTGAGTAAAACTATTGGGAAACTAGAAATCGGGCTGGCAGAAATTCTGTATAGTCCAACATCTTATACCATATATCAGAATAAGTTCCAAATGGATTCATGAGTCAGATATAAAATGACATGTGTTATATGAATATAGGATACAAGGGAGATATAGAGATATAGTGATGGTGATGATGTGTATCTATCTATGATCTCCTCAGCTGCAGTTGGTTGGAGGAACACCTATTCCTATTACCCTGACTGCTGCTGCAAGTTATCCCCTTTTCTCTAACAGCTACCCAAGTAAGGACCCTCGAGAGGTTAGATAGGTGGGTAACCTTTCAGGTTCAACCTGGGGTTGAATAAATTAGTATTGGGCTATTGATCTGCCTTGGATAAAGTTCAGGATCTGACTGTGTTTGACTCCCTTCCCAAGGGCCATGATAGAAAGACCACTCAGGAAGGTACTTGTTGTTGAACACTCTTTATCTATAAATAGGGAAAGGATAACAAGATCAAAGATTGGGGATTGGAAACCCTATTGATCTATTATCTGTTGTAATAGGGGAATAAATCTAGTAAGGCAATAATAGCGAATTAAGGCAGGTAAGGGGAATAGGCTAGAGGTAATAAGGGAATAGTCAGATAAAGTTGTAATGGGGATAAAGGCAGGTAGGGAGATAAGGTAGTTGTAATAGGAATTAAGGCACTGTGGATAGGGGTTTGTGGATCCCTAAGGCAGTAAAGTGGATAAGGAGGGTACAAAGTGGAGCAAAGGGAGAGGATGAGGTAGTTGGGCAGGCAGCTGCAGCAGGGAGACACAGGCTGGGTACACAGGTATGAGATAGAAACACTAAAAGGAAACAGACTGAGCCCTTCAGGTAGGAAGGGCACTTCTACAGACAAAGGTTAGGGCCAGCCAGAAATGGCTTGAAACTGACTAGAGGGCTTTCTAGTCAGTTTCTCGGGTTCACAAAGGAAGAGTCCAGAGGAAGTAGAGGGATTACTACTTCCTCTCAAAATGAATGTCTCCAACTCCTTCAGGACCCAGAGAGAATATTTTTCCTTTCTCCCCTTCTCCCTCTCTTATCAATCAACTACTAATTTAGCCAAAGGTTTGATTAAGTGACAAACAGGGTTTATTGAGTTTCAGGGTTGATTGTAAAGGACAGAGGGATACAAGGTAACTCTAACAGCCGCCTAGGGAAAGCTTCAGGTGGGGGAGGGAGACAGGAATGTGAGACTGAGAAAGGGCCTGCCTAACTCAGCCCTGAGAGGTTTTGTTGCTCAAAAGGGGTAGGAAAGTTGGATACAATGATTCAAGAGATAATTTGTATCAAGGGAAGCCCTACTTGACTACTGGGAAATTAAATCTACAAAGTTTGAAAGCTACCACTCAGATCCACCCTCCTTTCAAAAACCCACAGAGATTCAGGAAGGGAAAATGATAATTGGAATAGGGAAGGTCAGGGAGATCCAAAGGAAATAGCTAAGCTAACAAATATTTTTTTTTAAACCCTTGTACGTCGGTGTATTGTCTCATAGGTGGAAGATTGTTAAGGGTGGGCAATGGGGGTCAAGTGACTTGCCCAGGGTCACACAGCTGAGAAGTGGCTGAGGCCGGGTTTTGAACCTAGGACCTCCTGTCTCTAGGCCTGACTCTCACTCCACTGAGCTACCCAGCTGCCCCCTAAGCTAACAAATCTTAAGAGAAAAGCTGCAGAATATAGGCCAGGTTTTCAGTCCAAAGATAGAGCTCAGTTGACCCTCCTACTCTCATCGAATCTCCAGGATCAATTGCCACTAGTCAGGGCTCTAAACCCTTTTCAACTGTCAGAAATTCTGCAGTAAGGCTTTGCAAGGTGGATTTGCACCTTCTGCACCACACTGTAGACTAAATAACAATCAAGACTGGAGGCTATTAAATCAGGTGGAAGCTGGATATTTTACCTCTCCTCTACCTCTGGCCAGACCTGGCCACAGCCAAATCAGAGAATAGGGAGGCTATTACAGCAGATGTATTGATGGTATTTATTCTCTCAGCTCTCTTATCACCAGTGTTGGCGATTCACTAGCTCTCACAGTCTATCAGGAAATAGATTCAGGTTAATTCCTACCCTCTTCTTCTTAAACCACCTGGCAACCCTTCAACCACCCTTTAAACCACCCTTCCAGCCACTCATTGTCCAGATTGAACCACAGAGGTTGGCAGAGATCTGTGATTTCCAGTTCTCAGCCTCTGAGACCAGAGACTTCAGAGACCAGAGACTTCTCAGTCCAAAGGCTTCTGTCCAGAGACCTCCCTCAAAGTAGCCGTGAGGGGTATTTATAGGGTGAGGTCAACCAACGTTTGCCTCTGGATCATGGCACCTGGGAACATTTCCAGTCTCTCAATTGCCTTCCCTGTTAGTCAAGGTGGCATCCACCTCTTCCCAGATTATTGAATATAACACATGTCATAAACAAAAGGAACAAGGATTGATTTTCATTACTATGGATATGAGAAGAACTCATGACCAAATTAGACAGAGAATCATAAAAGATTAAATGGACAATTTTGGTTGCATACAGTTAAGTAGATGTGGGGCAAAAATATCAAGGGTAGTTAAAATTAGAACAGAAAATATTCCTGGTTACTTGGGAGGGGGAATTTTTGCAATACATTTCTCTGATAAAATTGTGACATCCATGATATTTCAGGAACCAGTTGAAATATAGCTAGTGTTATAAAAAGTGAATAATCTGAGTGAGTCAACGAAGGCAATTTGGGTGTGAAGAAGGATAAAGGGAATATTGGTGATTATAAGGTGATTGGAGAAGGAATGAAGGTACGGAAAGATATATAGGAGATAAAGGAAATAGGATATGTAGGAGAGGGCAGCTCAAACAGGTTTATTCCCAGAGGCTTGAGACAGAGAATACAGGGAGGAAATTAGGGCCAATAAGAAATGTTTAGGTTTGGCTGGAGGGTTTCTCTTGTTAGTTTCTAAAGTCTCTTGAGGGAGGAGTTGAGAGGGCCCCTCCCTGCCAGTCAAACTGATGGCTGGAGGAAGTCTTGGGTAAGTACTTCCTGCCAAGATGGATGCCCCCAGTTCTCTCAAGAAATAAAAAGAAAACAATTCCTTCCCTTTTTAGCCCTTGCCTCAATCTTCGATACAATGATTCACCAGAGGCTTTGAGTAGATAACATTGGGAATTTATTAATCTCAGGTTAGTCAGAGGGAAGAGGTTCAGGATTTCTAACTGCTGCTAGGGAGAGGGGTGATGGTGGGGGATGGGTCGCAGGAGAGGTTTAGGCTGAGAGAGCCAGCTCTCCCTGTTGGGAGATTTGACTGCCTTTTAAATAAAGTCCTTATTGAATCACTAAAACTAGAGGTAACTTATTTGAGGATACTCTACTTGTCTATAGAAACTAAAACCCACAATGTTCAATCACTAAGCCCTCCCTTCCACCCAGGACCCACAGGAAATTCAGGGGAAGAGGAGGGATATGGATGGGGAGATCAGGGAGAGGTCCAGAGAAATGAGATAGGTCTAAATTTCCCCAAGACAAGATAAGTTCAGGCCAGGGCCAAAGCAATTAGGTCAAAGCCAAGCCAAAGGCCTAAGCCAACAGGCTAAGCAAAAACAAAAGCCGCCAGCCACAGTGAAAGCCAGAAGGCAAAAGCCCCATCAGTTGGAACTTCACCTCTATTTATAGTTTCAAGTCCTAACTGACTTTCTGAAGATTCTAAGATGTTTAACTGACTTTTTGTGACTGTTAGAAATTACAGAAGCAAAAAGTTTCTGTTAGCCACCTTGCATTACACTAGGTAGCACATCAGATAGGGCACTAGGCTTGGAGTAGAGAGGACTTGGGTTCAAATGTGACCTCAGGCACTTCCTATCTATATGATTCTGGGTGAGTCACTTAACCCCAATTGCCTAGCTCTTATCACTTCTCTGCTTTAGAACCAATAGTATTAATTTATAAGAGAAAGCAAAAGTTTTTAAAAAAAGAAATATATAAGAATGACAGTCATTCCCTTCTAGATACTCAAAGAATATGAAAAAAATAGTTCTCAAAGGCAGAAATCCAATCTATTAACAAATACAGTGTTTCAAAAGTCTCAGTGTAGTTTTACCATTTTATAGTTGAAAGTAATAATAATGGTAGCTTTACTACCTATTGAAGCTTAAAACTCCACTAAGACCTTTGGGATACCCTATATATTAAAAAGACTACAAATCATTCATAATTAGAGAAATGCATATTAGAACAACTCTGAAGTTCCATCCCATTCCTATTATATTGGTAAAGAAGACAATAAAGGAAAATGACAATTGGTGGATGGCTGTTGGAAGATAAGCACATTGATGTACTATTAGAAGAATTGAGAATTGGTCTAGCTCTTCTAGAAAGCAATTTGGGACTATGCCATTAAAAGAAATCACTAAACTGTGCATACTTTTTGATATAGCTATGTACCCAAAGAGATTTAAAAAAAGAGACTCATATATAAAAAATATTTATAGCATCATTTTTGTTATAATAAAGAATCAAAAACAAAAGGAGAACCCATCAGTTTGGAAATGAAATGGCTGAAAAGATTATGGAATTTGAATATAATTAAATGCTGTTTTACTATAAGGAAAGATGAAAGGAATGGTTACAGAGAAACCTGGGAAGACTCTTAAGAATTAATGCAAAGTGAAATGAGCAGAACCAGGGGAACAGTTTATCAAGTTAATGACAACATTATGAAGAAAAACAACTTTGAAAGACTTAAAAATTTTAATCATGCAATAACCAACCATGACTCTAGGGAACTAATAAAGAAGCATATGTTGGGTCAAAATCAAAATCAACCCACTTTACTTCCCTGATAGAGTTATAATATGAGAACACATCTCAATTATTTACTATGTCTGAACAAGACCTAGTATCTTCTCAAAGGGCTCTTACAAGTCTATTTGCTTGAGTCAAGGGGATAAATTGCTCATGACATCTGGGACCCATTTTAAAAATGGAAAGGATTAATGAGGGAATAGTGATACAACCAAGCTAATTGGAATCAAGGATTTGAGCATCAAGTTAGATAAAGTGTTTCGGTTAAGCCCCTGAGAAAGAGACTTTTGGGAGAAAGAAGGGAGAAAAAGGCTGTGGTCTTGGCCTCAAAACTTCTTCCTCTCTTCACCACTCTTCTCATCCCTTCCTTTGATTGGGGGAGAGTGGATTTTTAAAAAACTCAATTCCTATTTTAAAATCAATATTGTTTACCTTCTGTCTTAGAATCAATATTGGTTCTAAGGCAGAAGATTGCTAATGACTAGATGATTGAGATTAAATAAATTGCCCAGAGTCACATAGCTAGGAAGTGTCTGAAGCCATATTTGAACCCAGGACTTCACAACTCTAGGCATGGAACTCTATCCATTGTACTACCTAGCTGCGCCCAGTTGGAGAAGAATGTTGTGAACTTTTCAAGTTCAGAAGGATTTTGAACTTTTCATCTTCCAATTAGCATCCTGACAGCAGTCCCAGAATAGCTTTAGAATAGTGTCTACATCAGAAGCCAAGGATGATTTAAAGACAAATTCAAGGCTCTGAAAGCCTAGTAGAAAAGTACCCAGTAGGAAAAAACTACACTGTAACTAAGAAGAACATCTTGAGAAATAAAGTAAAAGGATGAGCAGGATCTATGAATTATTCCCTTTGTTACACAGACTTTATAAAGTTCTAGTCCACTTTCCTGGATGTTATATGTACTGTCATGGGAATGTGCCAAAGCCTTTTTGAGGAGAAGGGGAAGTTTGTACCATCTATATTATCAAAGTTAGTATAGTCCCCTTTCTGAAAGCTGATTAATATATCAGCTGATAATCATGTCAAGAAACTAACTAGGAGGGTCTTGGGAATTTTATAGCATTAGAAGGGCCAACTCTTAATCCCTAGGATTACTCCTAGAATTCCAAGGAAAGATCTAGAAGTCTTAGGGGAGACCATATTTAGTGAAATGTGGGAGTTGGTATAGTAACTTCAGAACCCATATGGGCTACACATGCTGCCCACCTCCTGACAGAGGGATGATAACCTCAAAGGGCAGAATAAGAGATATTTTTGAACATGGCAAATATATAGATTTGCTTTGCTTGACTGAATTGATTTGTTATAAGGATTTTTTGTTCTTTTTTATCATGGAGTGTTGGGCTTGGGGAGTAGAGAGAAGTTAATTGAGAAGGCTGCCAAAAAACAACAAAGAAGAAAAGAAAGAAGGGAAAATCATTGAAATTTTTAAGCAATTTGCAAAAGAGAACAGAATGTTATTCCGGAGGAAACATAGATAAACAGGAAGACTTTGAAAGTAGGAACAAAGGTTGCATGCTGGGAGCTAAGATGACAGAGTAAAGGATGTTCTACTCCCCCAATCCCTTCACACACACATGAGAAGAAAATAAACTGCCTCAAAACAAAGGAAAGATGGAGGGATATATCTCACTGGAGTAAAGAGAGAATGGTCCAGGCAGCACAACATTTGCAAGAACTGGAAGGATGTGGAGTAGCCTAACACATGGAAATTCCATCAGAGGCACTGAAACTGTCAAATGTGATAAGTCCAGTCTGAGGAAATCCATACAGGTATTGAAGGCAGAGAAGGGAGGAACCCTACAAATTCTCAAGTTGTGGGAGAGCCCTAAGACCACAAGGGAGCCTACTGGAACCTACCCACATCCATGGGAGCAGAGTTCTGAGCTACAGAAGAGCAGAGATTGGGAAGTGGTACTTTAGGATCCTACTCACACCATGTGGCAGCAGAGTGCCTGAGGTGGAAGAACAGGGGACTTTCCCAACCCAGTCCTCTTAGCAGAGAAAGGGAAATAGTACAGCAAGTGCTAGATAACAGAGTGCTGAATATAACTGGACAGAACAGCTGAAAACCTCCCCAGAGTAAGCCAGCCAGATCACCTCCTTAACAGACATACTATGAGGAACAAAGTTAACCAGACTTGCCCCAGGTACCAGAGAAGAGTACTATATAAGCTTGGAGCAGTGCACACCCTACCTCAGAAACAGAGATGTACCTCAATTGATAGATAAGGTAACAGGAAAAAAACCTAGGAAAATGAGCAAAACACACACACACACACACACACACCAAAATCAAAATCAAAACAAAACAAACAAACAAACAAAAAAAAAACAAACCCTGACCTTAGAAAGTTATTTTAGTGACAAAGATCAAAATACAATCTTAGAATAGAATAACAATGCCAAAAAAGGAAATGTGAAGCCTCAAAGGAAAGAGTGAAAGGATATCAGGCCTTAAAAGAACCCTTGGAAAAACTTGAAAAGAAATTTAAAAACCAAATAATAAGAGAATTGACAAAAAAAACTCAACAGTTGGGAGTGGGGATTCACTGAAGAAATCAACTCCCTAAAACTAAAACAGGCCAAAAGTAAAGTATGGCACAAAATACCTTGAAGAAAACTGTAAAAGCGTAAGCTACATTGTTTTATCTGTAACTTTATCCATGAAATATACTATGTCCCTCACCTACATTCCTACAAAACAACTCCCTAAGGAACAGAATGGACCAAATTGAAAAAGAGGCACCCCCCCGCCTCAAATTGAAGATAACAACTCTTTAAAGAGTAGGATTGGCCAAATGGAAAAGGAAACACAAAAACTCAAGAAAGAAAATAACTCTAAAAATTAGAATCAGACAAATAGAATCTTATGAAACCATAAGATCAGAAAATGGTAAAACACAATTTTTTTAAAATGAAAAAATGGAAGAAAATCTAAAATACCTCACTGAAAAAATGACCACCTAGAAAATCAGAATACTTGAAAGCCATGATCATATTACACCATATTACAAGCAATTATGAGGAGTAACTGCCCTGATAACTTCAAACAAGAGGGGAAAATAGAATCACCTCATGAAAGAGACACCAAAATAAAATACCCCAGCATTATTGTAGCCAGATTCCAGAACTCTGAGGCTAGGGAAAAAGTACTACCAGCTGCTAGAAAGAAATAATCCACATATCAAAGGGCCACAATCAGGATTACACAGGACCCAGAAGATTCTATGTTAAAGGACCAGAAGGCATGGAATATGATTCTGAAAGGCAAAAAAGGAGGGTGTCCTGGGGGAGGTGGTTGTTGAAAACAAAACATCTGTAAACAGAGAAAGGCTAAAAGAAGAGAAAGAGAAGAATAAAAGGGAGGAAAATAAGATGGAGGGGAACATAATTTGTAATCATAACTGTGAATATGAATGGCATGAACTCACTCATAAAATAGGAAAGGATAGCAGAGTAGATTGAAGACCAGAACCCCACCCTACATTGTCAACAAGAAACTCAGGGAGACACACACAGAGCAAAAGTCAAAACAGTTCAAGTTTGCAAGGGCTCTGTTGCACATGAAGGATCAAGATTCCACCACCCCCCCCTTCCTTCTTCCCTCCATGCCATCGTGTTTTCGACCCCTATGGTGGTTTTGCCATTATTTTTTTTTAAATCACCATTTTGTCATTCATCCCATCTCCTGTTTCTCCCCTCAGCATGTTGGCATTCACTCTGGCTGGATGACAGCAGAAGTCACCTCCCTAAGCTGAAATCATACATAGGTCATGTGTCTTGTCATATTCAAACTCTGGGAGTTGTGAGTCTCACCTTGATTGACAGGTGAAGACAGTTGGAGATATCGGAATGTTCCCAGATGCCTTGAGGACAAGAGGAAAGGCAGTTGGCCAGAGGATATAAATACCCTGTCAGCCATCTGACAGACCTTTTGGTTTTGAACCCTTTGACCTGGAACCCTTGGCCTTGGACATTGGAGCATTGACCTGTGGGTCTGACCATGGGTCCTCTGGTTCTCTCTGAATTCCCCCTAGATATTTAGACATCTTAACCATCATTAGATATTTAGGTATCTGGACCCGGGTGGGAACAGGGAAGAGGGAAGGAGAAGAAGCAGAGGGAGGTAAGGGAGGTATTTCCTGAAGGCTGTAGGACTGACATAACAACTGGCAATAAGAAGCTGAGAGGGATCATCAATATCTGTATCAACCAAGCAGATTGCTTCCCCTGGTTTGGCCATGGCCAAGCTGAGCCAGAGATGGTGAAGAACAAGAGCTCCAGCATTACTGAAACAGCCTACGGTCCTGATGGATTAGTGATCATAGCCATTAGTGACAGGGTCTCCTATCCCCAATCCATTCCTGATTATTCCTTTCCCTATTGACCTCTATAGATAAAGTTTATTAAGTACCTTCCTGAGTAGTTATTACATCACAACTCTTGGGGAGGGAGCAACGCAGTCAGATGAAAACTTTATCCAAGGCTAATAGAGCCCAATATTAATAATCAATCCAACCCCAGGTGGGACCTGAAAGGGTTACCCATCCACCTGACCTTTAGGGATCCTGCCTGGGTGCTGTTATCGAGAAGGGGCAGTTATTATAACATCCAGCTGAGTGACGGGACTTGGGTGTCCCTGTACGAGCTATCAAGGGAATCCAAAGCACTGCTTCCCTGATTAATATACCCTATAATAACTAGAATAGTTGTAAAGATACCTTCTTTATAACAGTCTGTGTAGGAGAGGCCCCACCCTCCTGAACTTTTTTTTTTTACCATCTGATCCTCAGCCGGTGTAGTTTCCAAAACTGCCTCTATCCCCACTCCTGTACCTGGTCCATGCCCACAAAGTAGGATCAATACTCCTCAACCCTCCCTTTCAAAAAAAATCAAACAAATCTCTGACAACCCAACAAGAACAAAGGCATGGATTAAGTTACTCTGTTCCTACTTTCCTGCACCAGTTGGGTGACTGTTTCAGAAGTTTCATTTCTTTTTAACCCAAACCCACACCCACATAACAAAGTTCTAAGAATAAAAAAATGAATAAATAACAACACAAAACATGAAGACACACATATAGTAAAAGTAAGAGGCTGGAGAAGAATTTCCTATGCCTCAGCTAAATTTTAAAAAGCTAGGATATCAATCTTGATCTCAGATGGAGAAAAAACAAAAATTGGTGTAATTAAAAGAGATAAGGAAAGAAATTATATCATGATAAAAGGCACCATAGACAACAAACAATATAAATATTAAGCATATATGCTCAAATGGCATAGTATCCAAATTCCTCAAGGAAAAGTTACATGAGTTACAAGAAGAAATAGATAATAAAACATTACTAGTGGGGGACCTCAGTTTCCCTTCTCAGAAGTATAAATCCAGCCAAAAAATAAACAAGAAAGAAATTATGGGGGTAAATAGATCTTTAGAAAAACTGGATATGATAGACCTATGAGGAAAACTAAATGGGAATAGAAAGGAATATATCTTTTTCTCAGCAGAATATAGCACCTTCACAAAAATTAACCACATAATAGAGTATAAAGATCTCACAAATGTGTAAAAGTAGAAATATTAAATGATTTTTTTACTCTACAATGCAATAAAAATTACACTAAACCAAAGGCAATAGAAAGAAATACTAAAAATTAATTGGAAACTAAATAATCCTAACCTAAAGAATGATTGGGTAAAAGAACAAATCATAGAAACAAGCAACAATTTCATTAAAGGAAATGACAGTGAGGAGACAACATACCAAAATTTATGAGATGCAGCCAAAACATTACTGAAGGGGAAAATTTTATCTATAAATGCTTACATAAAATAAAAGCAAATCAATGAATTGAGCTTGCAACTAAAAAAAAAACTAGGAGAAAAAGCAAATAAAAAATTCCAAATTAAATGCCAAATTGGAAATCCTGAAGATCAAGGGGGAGATTAATAAAAACTAGTGAATTAATAAATAAAATAGTTGGTTTATGCAAATAAAAAAGATAAACCATTGACTAACTTGATTTTAAAAAAGAAAGAAGAAAACCAAGAAAAAGGTGAAATCACTACCAATGACAAAGAAAATACAGAATTATTGGTAGTTATTTTGACTAAATGCCAATAAGTCTGACAATCTAAGTGAAATAGATGAATATTTACAAAAATATAAAATACTCTGATTAACAAAAGAGGAAATAGAATACTTAAATATCCCCACCACAGAAAAAGAAATTGAACAAACCATCAAAGAACTGCTTAAGACCCCATGGCCAAATAAATTCATAAGTGAATTCTACCAAACATTCAAAGGACAACTAATTCCAATATTGCATAAACTCTTTAGAAAAATAAGGGAAGAAGGAATCCTTTCAAACTCTTTTTATGGCATAAACATGGTATTGATACCTAAACCACGAAGAGCTAAAACAGAGAAAGAAAACCATAGACCAATGATTCCCAAAGTGAGCACTATCATCCCCTGGTGGGTGCTGCAGCGATCCAGGGGGGCCATGATAGCCACAGGTGCATTTATCTTTCCTATTAATTGCTATGAAAATTTTAAAAAATTAATTTCCAGGGGCTAAGTAATATTTTTTCTGGAAAGGGGGCAGTAAGCCAAAAAAGTTTGGGAACCACTGCTATAGACCAATCTCCTTAATGAACATTGATTCAAAAACTTTAAATATAATACTAGCAAGGAGATTACATATACTATGATCAGGTGGGGTTTATACTGGAAATTCAGGGACGATTCAATAATAGGAAAACCATTGGCATAATTGACCATATCATTAACAAAATCAACAGAAACTAGATGATTATTTTCAGTAGATACAGAAAAAACATTTGATAAAATACAACACTCATTCCTTATAAAAACATTAGAAAATGTTTGAATAAATGGAACCTTTTTCTTTTCTTTTCTTTTCTTTTCTTTTCTTTTCTTTTCTTTTCTTTTCTTTTCAACCCTTACCTTCCATCTTAGAATCAATACTGTGTATTGGTTCTAAGGCAGAAGAGTGGTAAGGGCTAGGCAATGGGGGTCAAGTGACTTGCCCAAAGTCACACAGCTAGGAAGTGTCTGAGGCCAGATTTGAACCCAGGTAATCCAGTCTCAGGGCCTGGCTCTCAATCCACTGAGCCACCCAGCTGCCCCCAGAACCTTTTTCAAAGTAATAAAATGGCATCTATCTAAAATCATCAACAAACACTGTCTATAATGGGGATAAACAAAAACCCTTCCCAATAAGACCCACTGATTTAATATTGCACTAGAAATGCTTACTATATCAATAAAAACATAAAAAAGAAAGTGAAGGAATTAGGAAGGACAATGAAGAAACAAAGTTATTGCTTTTTGCAGATATGATGATATGCCTAGAGAATACTAGAGAATCAACCAAAAAGCTTATAAATAATGAAAAACTTCAGCAGTCAAAGGATAAAAATAACCATACATAAATCATCAGCATTTGTATTTATCATCAAGAAAATCCAACAGCAAGAGATAGAAAAGGAAATTCCATTCAAAATAACTAGACAATATAAAATACCTGAGCGTATACATACCAAAACAAATCCAGCAACTATATGAACACAATTATAAAACATTCTTCACACAAATAAAGTTAGACCTAAACATTGAAAAAATATTAATTGCTCATGGATAGTCTAAGCCAGTGGTTCCAAAACTTTTTTGGCTTACTGCCCCCTTTCCAGAAAAAATATTACTTAGCCCCCTGGAAATTAATTTAAAAAAATTTTAATAGTAGTTAATAGGAAAGATAAATGCACCTGTGGCCATCACTGCTCCCCTGGATCGCTGCGGCACCCACCAGGGGGCAGTAGCGCCCACTTTGGGAATCACTGGTCTAAGCCAATATAATGAAAATGACAATCATACCTAAATTAAATTACTTATTCAATGCCATACCAATCAAACTACTCAAAAATTATTTCAGAAAACTAGAAAAAATAACAACAAAGCTCATCTAGAAGAACAAAAGACCAAGACAATCAAGAAAAATAGCAGTGCCAGATCTCAAAATTGTCCTATAAAGCAGTAATCATCAAAATAGTCTGATACTGTCTAAGAAATAGAATGAAATAGAATGGTAGATCCATGAAATAGATTACATACTGTGGTACAGAGAGGAGGGCATAACAGTTTTGCAGGCTTTTGCAGACTTCTTCTGTCAGTTAAGAAGTTTAGAATCTTGGGAAAAAGTTTCACTTGGTCCTGGGAACTCAGGCAGGGAGCCAGGGTCCATCTGAGCTCCTGCTTTTAGATTGAAACCTGGCCTATATTTGCAGTTTTCTTTTGAGATTTATTAATTTAGCTAAATCCTCTGAATCTCCCTACCCTACCTTATCTCTACCTTCATTTACCTACCTGAATGTCTGAGAAGAGTGAAAAGGAGAGTGGATCTGAGAGTTAGTTCAAATCTGTGATAGTTTGGTCTTACCCTTGCAACAAATTATCTATTGAGTCTTTGTATTCCTAACCCCATTGATTACAAACCACCTTGAGGGCTGAGTTAAGGCAGGTCCTTTCTCAGTCTCATGTTCCTGCTTCCCTTCTCCCACCTGAGGTTTCTCTAAGTGGCTGTTAGGGCTACCTTAATCCTCTACCCTGCCAATCTATCCTAGAAGACAATAAACCCCATTTGTGTTTAAACAAGACCTTTTGGCTACTTCATTAGTTATTAGTAAGAGAGGGAGGAAGAGAGAGAGGAGTAACATACTCTCTGGAGTTTGAGGGAAACTGAGGGTGTCCATTTTGAAGGAAGTGTAGCTTCAATACTAGTCCCTTCCTGTGAAACTGACTAAAGCCTGAAGTCAGTTTCCAGCTGTCTTGGCTGACTCTAACTTGGTTCTATAAAGTGTCCTTTTACTTGAAGGGCTCAGTCTGTTTCCCTTCAGTGTTTTGTCTTTATCCTCAGTCCCAGTCTGTATTTCCCTGCTGCTGTTTGCCTGCCTTAGATTAATTCATCCTCTCCCTTGCAACCCTTGTTACCTCAGTGTTATACTCCCTAAACTCAGACATTCCCTTATTTTTCCTACCACCTCAACTACCAACCTTCATCATTATACCTGCCTCATTCACCATATTGCCTTAATTTCCCTACTACCTAGTCTATTCCCTTGATTACCTCCAACCTTGGTTCCCTTGCCTTGACTTATTCCCTATTCCTATCAGTTATTACCCCTAGCTTCAGCCTCATATTACATCCTAAAATTCCCTTATTATATCCTCAAAATCCCCTTATTACAATACACAATAGAGGGGTAAATGATCACAGCAACCTAATGTTTGATAAACCCAAAGCCCTCAGCTTTGGGGATAAGAACTCACTGTTTAACAAAATATGTTGAGAAAACTGGGAAACCCTATGGCAGAAACTAGGTGTAGACTAATGTCTCACATCCTCTACCAAGATAAGGTCAAAATGATTATATGACTTAGAAATAAAGAGTGATAACATAGGTAAATTAGGGGAACAGAGAATAATTTTCCTGGCAGATCTATGGAAAATGGAAAAACTTATGACCAAACAAGTGGTAGAGAGCGTTATAAGATATCAAATGAATAATTTTGATTATATTAAATTTAAAAGCTTTTGCACAAACAAAACCAATGTAACCAAGATTAGAAGGGAAACAATAAATAGGGGCAAAATGTATAACAAATTTCTCTAATAAAGGTCCAATTTCTCAAATCTATAATGAATTAAATCAAATTTATAAGAATATAAGCCATATGCACCAATTGACAGATGGTCAAAGGATATGAACAAGCAATTTCCAGGTGAAGAAATCAAAGCTATCAATAACCATTTGAAAAATTTTCTAAATCACTTTTTATTAGAGAAATTAAAATTAAAATAATACTGAGGTACCACCTTACACCTATCAGATTGGCCAATAGGACAGTAAAAAAATGTTGGGGGGGGTGTGTGGCAACATTGGGACACTGATACATTGTTGGTGGAGCTGTGAACTAATCCAATCATTCTGGAGGGGAATTTGGAACTATGTCCAAAGGGACATAAAATTGCACATACCCTTTGGTCCTATAATATCACTACTGGGTATGTATCCCAAAGAGATAATAAAAAAGGGGAAAGGGCCTAGTTGTATAAAAATATTTATAGTAGCTCTTTTTGGGGTGGCAAAGAATTGGAAATTGAGGGGATGTCCATCAATTAGGGAATGGCTGAACAAATTGTTGTATATATGGATGATGAAATACTATTGTGCTATAAGAAATGATAAGCAGGATGATTTCAGGAAAAGCTGGAAAATTCTTTTTTTTTTAAAGCTGGAAAATTCTACATGAACTGATGCAGAGAGAAATAAGCAGAACTGGGAGAACATTGTACACAGTAACAGCAATATTGTAAGAGGATCAACTGTGAAAACTTGGCTACTCTCTGCAATGCAATGATCTGAACAATTCTGAAAGACTTATGATGGGGAAAGCCAGCTATCTCCAGAAAAAGAACTATTGGAGTTGGATGTGGATCAAAGCATACTATCTTTCACATCAGTTTACTTACAGTTTTATTTTGTGATATTGGTTTTAAGTGCTCTCTTACAACAATAACTAGAATGGAAGCAAGATAATACATGTATGGCCCAGATCAAATTGCTTACCATCTCCTAGGGGTGGGGGGAGGGAAAAGAGGAAGGGAGACTCTTATGGGGAAAAACTGGGGGTTAAATTAAATATTATCAGGGTTCTGAGGAAGGGTAAGTAAGAGACAAGACAAGGCAATAGACTGGGATTAACAAGTTGGGGAAATACAATTTAGAATGGGTTTGGCATTTGGAGGCCCAACTGCCAACACAGATCCACTTAGCCAGGGAGTCTGTAAAACTAACCAGTGAGTAGACTGACAAAGGTTTTATAAACAGGGTTTAATTTAATGAACTATAGTTTGAAGGAAGGGAAAGGGGTTCTGTTCTATCAGTCTATGGGCAAGCTTCAGGGTCAGAGAATGAATTTATCTACACTAAGCTAGAAACTATAGCAGGCAGGGCACAAAGAATGTCAGGAATGAAAGTAAGATCCTCACTGCTGAGTCCTGTCAAAATCCAGTGATGATTCATCTCTCTCCCAGATCCTCAGCCAGTACTCCTGCAATTGGGTAAGTCAGGGAGCTAAACCAACCTGAGCTGACCAGCAACCCAGGTTAGGTTTTAAAGTCTCAACCAAACCTCCCACAGGCAGATGACTTTCTTCCTTCTGGATACCCGGATATTAGGGTACACACTCCACTTCCTCTGAGGTCTCCCAGGGGGTCAGTTACAACTTGTCCCCAGCCTACATGGAGTCCATCTCAGAGAGAGAAACAACACTTCTTGCTTCCCCATTCCATTTAGAATTCTCTAGCCCTGCTTGCTAAGCCTCCTAAATAACTAATTTTAAACAACTTATTAATTTATCTTACAACAAGACCATTTGAATTTTATAATTTTGGAAAGCTTATTTTGAAAGTTACTATATGTAATTGGGGGAAAAATCTTTGATTAAGAATAAATAAATGGGGGAAAAAAGAAAGTTGTTAGAGCAGCTAAGTGGCTCAGTGGACAGAATATCAGGCCCAGAGATTAGAGGTTCTGGTCCAAGTTTGCCTTCAGATATTTCTTAACTGTGTGACCCTGAACAAGTCACTTAACCTCTATTGCCTAGCCCTTACTGCTCTTCTGTCTTAGGACTGACACTTAGTGTTGAATCTAAGATGGAAAGCAAATGTTTAAAAAAAAAACAACAAGCTGTTTATAATAGAAATCTGTGTTCTCAACTATACTGTTCTTTTCCTGTTACATTTTATATGAAAACGTTCCTTTTGAGGATGTGCTCATTACATTAAGAACAGAAATAAAAAATTTTCTTTTCCTGAGATGCACCAATTAAGAAGCTTTATTTGATTCAAATTTTATAATCATTTATTAATCGCCTATCCATGCAGTCTCTGTGCTCAAAGGATATTACATTTTTTAATAAAAATTCAATTTGATTGAATTTTTAGATCTGCATTCTCTCTATCCTGGACGACCCTTTGCTCCAACACACACAATGAGAGAGCAAGAAAAAGAAAACCCAGGACAGTCAGGCAAAAGAAATACCTGCATTGGTCGTGTGTGTGTGTGTGTGTGTGTGTGTGTGTGTGTGTGTGTGTGTGTCTTTATGTATAGATGTACATATTTGTCTCAGTCTGCACAGTTGGTCCATCACCTCTCTACTTAGAGTTGGCAGCAGGTTTCATCATGAGTTGAGAATATAACCTAATAAGCAATTACACAAATAACATTTCCTCAGACTGTGGTATGGACAAAGGAGAGGTCCAGGCAATGAGTTATAGGAAAAGATAGCGGTTGTAGAGGTCACTTCCTATTGGAGGAATTGTGTGAAAATTCATGAAAAGGAGGCACCTGAAAGAAGGAAGGGATTTGAACAACGAGTTCCATTTCAAATGTGCAAAATTATAAATCATCTGCAATGATAGGCTTTAGAGCCAAAAGGGTCCTTAGAAATCATTAGAAATGAGAAATTGAGACCTAACAAGATTAAGTGTTATTACCAAGGTCCATTAGCAAATGCTCCTTGAGGGAAATGATCAGGATGAAACTAGAGTAAGCCCCACGGTTGGGCTCAAACAAAGAGTGTGTAAGGGGGAGTCCTGTGATGCAGGGAAGGTAGAGCAGAGTCAGATAATAAAGGGCCTTAAATGTCAGGGAAAGGAATGTGTATTTTTCCCCTAGGGATAATGGGAAGTCAATGAAACTCTGATTACAGCAGTATTACATATGAGGAAGATGTTAGGACAGAGAACATGGATTCTCAAAGCTGGGAGAAATCACAGAATATTAGTCTCCTTTGATAATTAGTTTCTTATAGTTAATTGCCTATTTATTTCCTCTGACAATTTACATCAGAAAATGGTAATCACTGACCTTTATACGACACTTTAAAATGTGCAATGCATCATCTCTTCTGAGCTTCATAAAAATTTGATGAGGTAGGTCCCCTGGATTTTATCATTTTCATTTTACATATGAGGAAATTGAGGCTCAGCAAGGTGACCCCAGATCTATTAAGGTGGGGTTGATACTGTCTCCTACTGTAGCCACATTTGCTCGATATTAAATAATTAGAGAAGTATATTCTCCCTTGTTTTTAATGATATTTTTTAAAAACCCGTCCAAACACATTTTCCCCTATTTTACTTAACTTGTAAATATTCAGTTTTCATTTTATATAGTCAGTCAACAAGTATTTATTGAGTGCATAGTAGGGTGCCAGGCACTGTGTAAAAGTCCTAGGGATAAATGTAAATTAAATGGTTTTGATTATATCAAGCTAAAAAGCTTTTGTACAAACAAAAACAATGTAGTCAAAATCAGAAGGGAAACAACAAATTGGGAAAAAATCTTTATAACAAAAAACTCTGACAGGGGTCTAATTACTCAAATATACAAGGAGTTAAATTAATTGTATAAAAAACCAAGCCATTCCCCAATTGAAAAATGGGCAAGAGACATGAATAGGCAATTCTCAGGTAAAGAAATCAAAAGTATCAATAAGCACATGAGAAAGTGCTCTAAATCTCTAATAATTAGAGAAATGCAAATCAAAACAACTCTGAGGTACCACCTCACACCTAGCAGATTGGCTAAAATGAAAGAAGGGGAGAGTAATGAATGCTGGAGGGGATGTGGCAAAATTGGGACATTAATGCATTGCTAGTGGAGTTGTGAACTGATCCAACCATTCTGGCTAGCAATTTGGAACTATGCTCAAAGGGCTATAAAAGAATGCCTGCCCTTTGATCCAGCCATACCATTGCTGGGTTTGTACCCCAAAGAGATCATAGGTAAACAGACTTGTACGAAAATATTTATAGCTGTGCTTTTTTTAGTGGCAAAAAACTGGAAAATGAGGGGATGCCCTTCAATTGGGGAATGGCTGAACAAATTGTGGTATATGCTGGTGATGGAATACTATTGTGCTAAAAGGAATAATAAACTGGAGGAGTTCCAGGTGAACTGGAAAGGCCTCCAGGAACTGATGCAGAGCGAAAGGAACAGATCCAGGAGAACATTGTACACAGAGACTGATATACTATGGTAAAATAGAATGTAATGGGCTTCTATACCAGCAGCAATGCAATGACACAAGACAGCTCTGAGGGATTTATGGTAAAGATGCTACCCACATTCAGAGGAAGGACTGCAGGAGAGGAAACATATAAGAAAAACAACTGCTTGAACGCATGGGTTGAGGCGGACATGATTGGGGATGTGGACTTGAAACTACCACACCAATGCAACTAACAACAATATGGAAATTGGCTCTGAACAAGGACACATGTCACAACCAGTGGAAATGTGCATTGGCCATGGGTGGGGGAAAAGCGGGGGGTGAAGGGGAAAGTAGGGCTATGAAGCATGTAATCAGGTTTAAAATGAATATTAATAAAGGTATAAAATTTTTAAAAAAAATGTCCTAGGGATAGAAAGGTTTTTTATGTGTGAATACCAAATATAGGAGAAATTTTCAAAGTAGAGCCTGGAAGGAATTGTAACCTCTAGACTGTGAAAGCTGGTGGGAGAGGAGGGGGAATCTTAGAACACAGACTACTCCATGAATAGGATGGATTGCAGTTGGGGAGGCTCAAGCCTTGGGCAACAGTTAGAAGGTCATCACAAGAAAGGGAAAAAGGATGAGATCTGGGCTAGGACGGGATTGTGGGAAAGAGGTTAATCTGAGAGACATTTTGCAGGGGGGAAAAAAACAAAAGAACCTGTTGCCAGAACCAGGCTCCAGACTCTATACTCCATATTCCATCAGATAGTATCAGATCTGAGCCCCCAATGAAGTCCCTTAATGCACCAAGCTATGGGGATTCTGGTAAGGAAGAAGAAGGCGTTGAGAGAAATCTGTGACCCTTCTGCAGAAAGACTGCAGATTCATTTTGCAGATTAGTGATAAACCTTAAGATCTGAGCCAATCTTCTGCAAAGAAAGGGCATTGGCTGCAATTGACTCGATGGGTTTGCTGGCATGGAATCTTCCCCGTTGTCATAGGAAAATGAGTGAATACATTTTTTAAAAGCCTCCTGGCTGGTTTGAAATTGCGAGGTTCCTGGCAGTCAGCTTTCACTTTACATCAATCATGTCATAATTAAAATGGAGGGCGGCTGCTCCGCAGGCAGGCGAACGTGAGCTGAATTTTACCTGCTCCTTCTCGACATGGAGGGGTTGACGGAAGCAGAAAACCCCAGAGAAAGGTGGCGAGACTTGGAATTATGAATTACAGAGTGTTGGAGCTAGAAGACACCTTGGAACAGACTCTGTGAGAGATAGAAGGAGCCTCAGTGCAGAGAACCTGAAATTTGAGACAGATGTGGGGATACAGGCTACAGGCTGCTAGGACAAGGGGCATGAACTGTCCCTTAGAACATAGGACACAGAATGTTTAAGCTGGAGCAATCTTCACAATTGTCTTTGAATGAAAAAGCATCACTGACTGTGGGCCAAGCACTGTGCCAAGTGCTGAGGATACATACAGAAAAATCTAGGTAGTCCCTACCCTTAAGAACCTTAAGAACTCCAGTTGGAGGAGAAAATGTATCAATCATTCAGCAAGGATTAACATTTGCTAAGTGTCAAGAACTGTCCTAGGTACTAGGGATACAAGTACAAAGAATGAAAAACCTCTCCTTGCAAGGAGTTTGCATTCTAATGGAGGAGGCAAGAAGTATAGGTAAAAAATAGGAGAAATATAGTTGATACATACACACACACACATGTACTTATGTATATACACATACATATGTACTTATATGTATATACATGTATAAGTTGACATATAAATGAAAACATATAAAATGTTTGTATATATCTCATCTATCACCTATCTTTCTAGCTACCTAAACATCTATCTATATAATCTATCAATCATCTGTATATCTATCCATCCATTCATCATTCCATCCATCCACCCATCCATTCATCCATCCATCCATTCATCCATCCATCCATCCATTCATCCATCCATTAATCCATCCATCCATCTCTCTGTCCAACCGTGTCTGTCTACTTATCTCTGTGTGTCTATCCATCTATGTATTAGTGTCTGTCTGTCAATCTTTCTCTCTCTTTATCTCTCTCTACTGTTACTTTCTAGTTCTCTCTACACTCATCTATACACATGTATACATTATACAGTGTATGCTATACCCACATATAACAGATATATATTTCTATATATACATACACATGTATACACACATAGATATATCTGTTTAATATATCTACACAAATGCACATATGTGTATATGTCTGTGTCTATGTGGATGTGGCTATATGGACACATACACACATGTACTATACTATATATCCATGTTGGTGAACCTATGGCATGTGTGCTGGAGTTCCCCTCCTCCCTCCATGTACCTGAGGACATTTCGCACATGCCCCGCCCTTCTGCCCAGCAGCCAATGGAAGAGCTTCCTCCCTCCCCTGTCTGGGGTGGCTCACAGGTGGTGTGAGGGTTCCACAACCTAGGAGACATCCTTGAATCCTCGCTGTCTCTCTCTCCTAGCCCACCCCCCAGCCCAGCCCCTCACTCCCCTTCATATCTCAGCTGTTGCCAATGCCATATCTTTGCAATATCTCTCCAATAAGCCCCCCTTTCTCCTCTGACATTGCTACCTCTGATGCAGGCTCTCATCACTTCACGCTGGCATTATTGCAGTAGCCCGTGGGTGAGTCTGCCTGGCTCAGATCTCTCCTGCCTCCTATCCTCCTTCCATTTAGCCACCAAAAAGCACAGATGCTTTTAAAGTATAAATCTTACTATGTCACTCTCCATTCAATAAATCCCAGTAGCTCTCTATTGCCTCCAGGAGCAAATACAAAATGTTTTATTTTGTGTTCCAAGCCCTTCATAACGTTACTCCCACCTATCTTTGAGCCCTTCTGTACCATATTGTCATCATCATCATTTATTAAACACTTACTGTGTGCTTTCAGGTACTGTGCTAAGAGCAGAAGATACAAAAAGAGGCAAAAGACAGTCCTTATACTCAAGAAGCTCACAGTCTAATGGGAGAGACACAAATGAACAAATCTATACAGACAAACTGCAGGAGAAATAGTAAATAATGAATAGCAGGAAGGAGGCACTAGAACAGGGATAAGAGGGCAGCTTGGGCAGCTCCTCAAAATGGACACTTTTTTTTAAATAATTTTTTTTCTTTTAATGTGCTCTAGAAATCATACCATTTTCTCTACGATTGTTACTCTAAGGAACAGTTCAGCATCCACTGAATCCCAAGGGCATTTCATATGAGCTGGTAAAGATGTGACAGGCATTAACAAAGAGACCCTTCTCCAGGGTGTTCTCAACAGGAAAGGAACAATGATAACCATTTTGTGCTTCATTTTGTAAGTAAAATCAGAGGCTGCCTGATGTACCTACTTTCAAAATATGAGAATCAGATATCAATTAAAAAACAACAACCCCCCAGGAAGATATTTCTATTCCATATTCTATCAGTAATATATAATATCTATCTATCCCTGGTGTAAATGTTTCAAGAATCTGTGAGTGTAGGGAGTGGGCTTTAGAGAGAGAGATGCTCCAGGTTGAGAAGGCTGTAGGGAATGTCAAATATTCCAGGGTAAAGAAGATCCAAGCCTATGGAACTTCCAGGATAAGACAGCATTGTTTAGAAGTCCAGAAACCAGGATCAGAGTCATAATGTTTGGGTTATAATGGCTCAGGGAGGGTCACCCCCACTTCTATTGGAGCTTAGGTCAATGGGCCACTCCTGAAACTGGTTCACATGGTGAGACTCAAATGCCTTTCAAGATTCCCCTCTACACAGGGCCTGAGTGTGTCCCTGGTAGTGTCCATAGAGGCTAGGACTTGACCTGAGGGGCCAAACCTAGAACCAAGTGAGAATTCTACCATAGAACTGCTCATGCCAGACTCTTCTGCAGTGAAGCAATACCCCTGCCCACCCCCGTCATATTCATCTAACCTTTCCAGATGTTGGCATCTTCTTTCCAAGGCTAGGATGGAAGGGAGTGACTATAGTTCATGAATGTAGATTAGGGATTTTGTGAGTCTTCCAGATCACATGACTTAAAAATGGGGTATTAGATATTTTCTCCGAACCTCATAACTTCTCAAACTTCCCCAAAATAGGAATTTTGTGCAAGAGGTATAACAATCTCAGTTGTTTCTACAATGTAGGATACCAAGAACCCAAACCAAGCAAAAACTCACTGAACTAACAACAGAGAAAACCAATAATCCCTAATCCATGACTTATTTGCTCAGCATCCCCTCCTTCCCCACTCACTACATTCTAGAAGTATGATTGTACAACTTGAATCACAGGCATACAACAGAATTCTATTCAATCCCAAGTGCCACAGAAATCCAAACAGCAGAAATTTGCTTAAGCATGGGTAGATCTATGCTGTAAGAGAGGTCAGCCAGAGAACTGGGGAATAAATGGAACTGAAGCAGGACACATATGGGTGGCTGTGTGCCACTTCATTAAACCTCCATTAAGAGGGAAAGAGTCCAGCATGCATCTTGGTTCAGTTCTATCCTTCCTGTCAGTCACCTGAGGCAGAGACTGAAGCCTATGAAACACAAAATGCCCAGCATGAGAGGAGACTGAGATGGTTTTAAGATCTAGCCCCCAGGGAAACTCATCAAAAAGGAGAGAGTCAGAAAATGAGCAATAGGGGAAAATAAAGTCAAAAAAGCCTAAAATTACTGAATATCTCAGAAAAAAAGTTAAATTTAAAACTTTGAACATAAGCAGATAAACCAACAAGGGAGATATTAATTGAAGGAAAATGGCCTCAAGATCAAGTGAAGGGCTCAGGTATCTATGAATAATTATTATAAGACAGAAAAAAATGAATTAACACCTGATGAGATAAAAGGCTTTGTGGATTCCCAAGAGATCCTAGAAACACAGCAGGATGCTCCTGAATGGTTTAAAAGAGAAATAAGACTTGTGAAAGTAGAATTTATGTCTCATACAGCAGAAATAATTGGCAGAATAGAAAAGCTCAAGTCCACAGTGGTAATTCACACCAAAGAAATAAAGGAGAAAATAATTGATTAGGAATGCAAATACATGGAAGGGAAGGACATTATGGGAGAAGAGAATCAAAAAACATTATAGTAGTCCCTCTCTTATCTGAGGTTTCACTTTCCTCATTTCAGTTATCCAAAATTAACCAAGAAACACTGGAGGTGAGCCCTAGACAGTGTGGTAGAAGTTTCTCAGTCTATTGATCCTTTTGCTTTCATTTTAACTTTTTTCACTTAAAATTTTTTAGGATTGTGTGTGTGTGTGTGTGTGTTTGTGTGTGTGTGTGTGTGTAGGAGGCCATAGGAAGCCCTGGAGCACCAAGCAGAGGGGCAGGAGCAGGGAGAGAGAATATCTATATCTATACCTGTATCTTTCTACCTATCTACTTATCTACCTATCTATCTATTCATCATGTTCACATAGATCCACAGTTTCAGTTATTCACCATAAGTCTTGGAACTTTCCACTCTTCCTCCATATAGGGGTCCTATTGTAACATTAAAAGAACATTATCTCCTCATAGAAGCAATACAGGTCTTGAAAACATGCATAGAGAGTCTAAGATTATAGGCCAACCAAAAGAACATAAGTCAAAAAACCCTAAAAACCATCATGCAAGAAATAATGTAAGAAAACTGCCCAAACATCTGAACAAAGAACTAAGTATTAAACAAAACAATCCACAGACTGCCTCTAGCAAAAACAAACAAACAAACCAAAACCCATGCTGCAAACTCCAATAGATATGTTGGTTAAATTTAACATTTTCACTGATAAACAATAAATTCTGCAAATGACCAGGAGAAAGACCTTTAGTAATAAAGGAAAGGCAATTAGGATAACAGGAGATTATTCTGCACCAGAAATCACACAAGGGAAGGTAATAATGTGTTCCAAAGAGTAAAGTAGATCAAGATGCAATGAGAGGTAACTGCAAATCTGAGCCTGATCATTAATTTAAAAAAAGATGCATATTCAATTTAAAAAGAAGCATTCAGAACATTCCTAGAAATAAGATTAGACTGGAGGAAATGATTTGCTTATTAAACACCCCAGACAACAGAAATGAAACATAAACAAATATAGCAACCAAGGACAACGAACAACAAAATCACAACAGAGAAATCATTCATACATTTTTTTCTAAATGCACCCAAGGAAGCAAAAATAAAAGCAGAATTCAAATAAAAGTGATGGTGGAGAAACAGACCTATGTAATATTATGGATGATCCATATATATATTCATAACATACCAATGAAAGAATATTTTTATAAGAATAAAATAAGAATGGGATGGTAGGGCATGTAAAAGAAGGGAGAGAAGGAAAGAGGAAGAGGGGAATATATCACCAACTATTACAAATTAAGTCAAGCCTAATCATATTAAAACCTAACAAGGAAAGAAAAACAATTCCTATAATCTCATAGGAAGACAGGCAGCTAGGTAACTTCAATGGATAGAGTGTCAGGTGTAGAGACAGGAGGTCCTGGGTTCAAATGTGGCCTTAGATACTTCCTAGCTATGTGACCCTGGGCAAATCACTTAACTCCAATTGTCTAATCCTTACTGTTCTTTTGTTTTGGAACTGATACTTATTATTGATTCTAAGGCATAAAGTAAGAGATTTTTTTAAAAAGAAAGCCTATAATAGAATCAGAGAAGGGGGAAAGGGAGGGATTGAAAAGGGGGAAAGAAACTGAGAAATTTAATTTCATTTGTGGGATGGGGCATTACTTTGTACAGAAACTTTTTAATATAATGTAATCAAAATTATGCATTTTACATTTTGTAGTCTTCTCTATCTCTTGCTTGGTCTTAAATTCCTTCCTCTCCCATAGATCTGATAGGTATTCTGTTCTATGTTAACCTAATTTGTTTATTATTTTGCTCTTTATATTTAAGTCATTTACCCATTCTGAATTAATCTTGGTATAGGGTGTGAGTTGTTGATCTAGACCTAATTTCTCTCATACTGTTTTTCAGTTCTCCTAGCAGATTTTCTCAAATAGTGGGTTCTTGTCTCCAAAGCTGGGATCTTTGGGTTTATCGAACACTATCTTGCTGAGTTCATTTACCCCTAGTCTATTCCATTGTTCCACCCTTCTTTCTCTTAGCCAGTGCCATATTGTTTTGATGACCACTGCTTTATTGTGTATAGTTTGAGATCTGGTAACTCTAGGCCTCCATCCTTCACATTTTTTTTCAGTAGTTTGGGATAGAACATTACTGTTGAATATTCTTGTAGTAGAAAAGAAATATTCTATAAAAGGAGATCTGGACCCTGGGCATCATGGGCATAATCTATAGCTGTATGGTTCTAAAAGAAATGGCTCATCCTGCCACAGGAGAAGGAGAATCAAAGATTCATCAGGAAACCAACATCCAGAAGAGTGAGAGACCCAGAGAAGAGATTTCAAGGCAAATCGGGAAAAAATAAGGAGAGCAAAGGTCAACAGTGAAGTACACAATCAGGGAAAGAAAAATTCCTATCATGAAGTAACGCCTTCTCTTTCATTTATAAGAATGAATATTTCTAAGACTGAGGCATGACAGGAAAAGGGGGCTAGGGTGAGGGAAGGAAGACTAATAAGTCAATAATATAGAAATTATTTAGAAGAAGGAACCCAAAATAGTTAATTTTGAAGCTTTAATTCCATGAGGAATACAAACACTAAAGAGGGACTAAATAAATGCAAAAGTCTAAAAGTCTAGAACAGATGGAAAGGGAAGATAAATAATGAATAGAATGAAAGGGAGAAATCCTTTTTTTTTAGAAAAAAGTTCTGGAAAATTAAAAATCTAATAAACAAGTCAAAGGGGGAGGAGAGCAAGGAAGATTTTTCTTGATTCTTTACAGCTAAGAAGAAAAAATTGTAAATACCTTTAAAAGTTTAAAAATAGGGGCCATATAGGTGGCTAAATGAATTGATAACTGGGTCCAGAGATAGGAGGTCCTGGGTTCAAATTTGGCCTCAGACACTTCCTAGTTGTATGACTTTAACCCCCATATGCAAGACATTTAACCCCCATTGCCTAGTCCTTACAACTCTTCTGCCTTGGAACCAATACACAGTATTGATTCCAAAGTGGAAGGGTAAGGGTTTAAAAAAATTGAAAACAAGAAAGAAAGGAAGCAATTACCCACACTCATAGACTTGGGTTGGTAGGTTTGAGGGTGAAGGGAAGAGAGTTGGTGGGAATACGGTTACCTTAAAATAGGTTTAGCTGAAATAAGTGAAGAAACATATTAGATGAGGAAGAAGGCAATTTTGGGGGGGGAAATCAATTATTAGTGGCAAATGGAGGAAAATATAAATGCAACTCATAAGTTTAAGTGAGAATGGTCTAAACAATACAATAAAATGAAAAAGAATAACAAACTGGATTAAAACAAAACTACAATATGTTGCCTATAAGAAACAAATTTAAAAAACAAAGACATACAGAATGCAAAAGAGGGAGTAGAAAAAATTACTATGCATCAGATGAGTCTGAAAAAAGCAGGATTTGAAATCACACTATCAGACATGTTTTGTTTAAAACAAATGCTCAAAAACATAAAAAGAGATAAACAAGGAAACAACATTGTGTTGAATATAGTTTGGGAAAATACAGCTTCTTCCTCTGACTAAGTAACCTGTTCCTTCTCCTCTGGCCTTTTCCATCAACCAATTAGTCAGCATTATTTCGGACATGAAAAAACTAAGTTAAGGTCCCAGAGGACAGAAGAAGAAACAATGACTGGAAGTTGAACAGACGACCTCAGATAAGCCTTCTGGGTGGTTAGAACCACCATTGAGTGCAATGGGCAACCTCAGAAACAGACTCTCTCTCTTTGGAAGATGTCTAGCAAGGATGACTCCTTGTCCTGTGTAATGTAGAAGAAAGGCTTATGGAAGGATGGGTTGGAGTAGATAGATGACTTCAGAGATCTTTTTTCCATCCTGAGATTCTGTGAGAGGAAGTTAGCAGTCCATGAGACTGGGTCTAAAAGCTAGAGGAGAAACAATTCTTGGGTGAGATTGAAACTTGGACCTCTGCCCCAGGTCAGGAAACTGCACCAAGAGAAGAAGGTACAAGAGCCCATCTCTTGGCAGAACTTTGAAGATAGGAAGACAGTGACAGAAATAAAGAGAGGAGGCAACAGTACCAAGGAGTCATTTGTTGGAGGGAGGGTGGAAGAAGGACAACTGGCTTTAAAAAAACAACAACAACAACAATCAGAAAATAGGCAAGAATAGTGGAGGCTGGATGGTACCGTGGAGAAAGTATGGCTTAAGAGTTATGGGACCTGAGTTAAAATCCTTCCTCTGATTACTATGTGCATTACTTTGGGAAAGTTACTTTCCTTGTCTAGGAATTATTTTCCTCCTCTTTAAAGTCTATTTTTGGTTGAACTATATGATTTCTAGGGTCTTCTCCTGATCTGGATTCACATTCCTACGAATACACTGAGGAATGCTCCAAAATCCTTTTCATATGTACAAAACTGAAGGTCTATGCCCTCATACCACTCTCTGAATTCATCCCAGTCACACGAGATTGGGGCTCACGAATAAAAATTCCTCAGTCTCTCAGGATTACCTGTAGAGCCCTAAGGAGAGAAGTGGTAGTCACTCTTCAGAGATATGACCTATGAGTCTGAATAAAGATTAAGACACTGACTCCAGGGCCAATATTATGCAACCAGTTATGACATTAGACTTAGATTCAGGACCTCACTATTCTGGCCCTGATTGTCACCCTTCATGATTGTACCCTCAATGGATCCATCTCAGTCACTTAGCACAGATCATCTTGTCTTTTGTTTCCCTCATGCCAGTCATCTCCCCTACTGAATTGTAAGCAGGAAGGGAGAGGGGGTGGATTCTGTACTTAGCAGACCTTTAGCAAATATTTGTTTGATAGATGAAAAGGAATGAATGATTAAATATTGTTCAGGCAGATGGTGATTTCTTACAATGTTTGTAAAGAGTCTGAAATCAAGACTCTCTGCCCACTATTCAGGCTAGATGTCAGGAAGATAAATTGAAGTTGACAAAGAAGTAACTAGTCTTAACCACCCACCATGATAGAGCTATAGAATATAATTAGAGACTCTTTATTTCCTCCCTGCTGCAAAATACCAGAAAACACTTTCATTATGGGGGTTGTGTGAATTTTCCTTTATGTCTAGAGTTGTCCCAAGTCTTCTTTAATTGAATTCTGTGTTTACTTCTTTTTTTATTATTTAGACATGCTCAAGATTGCATTTGTCACCAAGGTACTGGAACATGGAAACAGAAAGTTAGTGAATAATAGGAAATGATGGTGGGCTTTTGGGAAATGATATTTACTTTTGTACCGTTTGCCTGGGGTGACTGTCATGGATCCCAAGATATGAGCCACTCTTTCTTTGGACTTGCTTGCTCCTCCAACTTGCTCTCAAACTGGCCAGAAAAGGACTACCACCATGTGTCTGCCTCTAAAGCATTTTCGGGGTTCTAAAGGTAATCCTGCTGTGAATTTTACTCTACCTTAAGAACACCCTAGAAAGTAACAGTATCCACCCTCCCTGAAAGGGAATCTAGCTCCAGACACGTGGTACAATCACCATGATTTTCAGTACTGCCCTGGAGAAAGCCTCCTGTATTGGACTCCTTTCATGGCTTCTCTGTGAGTGTCTTACTGTCCCTTCTATGCTACATCCGCCATTATTTCCAGCAAACATCCTGAGTCACTACTAGGTCACAGAAAAGTCAGGCTCCCACTGCAGTTGCTTCACAGCTGTCCTTCGCTCAGGAAGTGATATTATCTTCTCCACATGTGATTATTAGCAAAGAATGCGACAGTGTGTGGGAATTATGAGACAGGTTGCCACAAGTACCAGACTTGGGTCCACTCACCTTTGATGTTCAGAGGTACAACTGGGATAGAACAATTAGGACTTTGCCCTGGGCACTGAATTTAGTGCCTACAGTTGTTTCAGCAGTGCTGAAACCATAGAGCTTAGCATTTAGGTAGCACGAATAATTGGCAGCTAGGTGGTGCCTTTGGAACCTAGAATCAGGAAAAATCATCTTCCTGCATTCAAATCTGGCCTCAGACACTTACTAGGTGTGTGATCCTGAGCAAGTCATTTCACACACTTTTTCTTCAGTTTCCTCATCTATAAAATGAGCCAGAGAAGGAAATGGCAAACCACTCCAGTATCTTTGCCAAGAAAATCCCATAAGGGGTCACAAAGAGTCTGAAATGACCAAACAACAAAAATAGGAATAATTAATTCGAATGAGAAGCTATCAGATGACGGGCTGGGTGAGCCCTCCCCAACCCTTACATAGTTGTTCTTGACACATTGTGTGTTTTTCTGCCTTGCCCTGACCTCAGAACCTGCCCATTGCTCCTTGCCATAATAATTAATTCCTCATTACTTTCCTGTTGCCCATTTCCTCTGGTACAAAGCTTGGTCCTCATTAAGTTATTTGTGATGCTATTATTAGCTTATGGATTTGAGTAACCCTCAGTGATTATAGCATAAAAAGCTTATACTTATATTTGCTGTCTGTTTGCTCAGGGCTGTGGGGCCCCAATTGTGCTGGTGCATCTGGAAATTAGTGAGTCCCCAAATTGCAAAGGCAGATAGGACTCATCGTTCCTTATCTCTCCTTTGCCAGTAAGTGGCTGGGCTGAATGTATCCTGTCCCTTAGCTCAGCCCAGCTCCAGCCAGAGAGCCTATTGCTGTTACTGATGTGACAGGCCCAGCTGACAGTCAGACAACTGCCATCTGCCCTTCTCTCTCACTCTACATAGCTGTTCTCTCCACATCGGCTCCCCTACAGCAGATTCTATTCATTCCCTGTCTCAGGAGAACCAGTTACCTAACCTGATCCATTTGGGACAAGTCTCTCTGGGTGTTTTTTGCAAGCTAGAAAAAAATACACCTTTGTTATTTGGAAGCCCCTTTTGGGGGGTCCTTCATAGTTCTAGCCCTTATGTGGTTGGCTTCTTAAAGAAGTAGAGGACTGTAGTAACTTTTTTTTCTTGTATCCCTCAAGTACATCTCTTTCTTGAACTCCACATAGCCTTTACCATCTCAGTTGTGTCTTATTAGAGTCTGGGCGGCTTATCTCCCACTCATGCCAGCATCCCTCCCCAGATCTTGGGGATATGCCACCCTCCTCTCTTAACTTGTTCTTTTCTTTCCCATTTCCCACATGAGGGCAGTTTGGCCAGGTCTCTCAAGTATCTGGTGACTGTTTCTAGAAGGGAGAGGAGGGAGAGTCTGCCTCTTGAAGCTCTTTCTCTTTTCTCAGCTATCCCCAGGAGGGTATCCTTCTCCTCCTATAGGATCAGGGAAACTGTAAGATGACAGGGGCCAGTGGCAATCAAATCTCCCTAATCCCTGGTCTTTGGAGAGACATTCCCACACAGTCTTGACTGAAAGGGAGGGGCAGGAACTTGTGGAAGTGCTCCTTCACCTCCCTGACCCCCGACCCCCCACTAAGCAGTTGGAAAGTCAGTTAACGGTTTGGTAATGGTGGACAATCTGGCTTGATAATTTCTGGGCCAAAATGGTAAGGGGGAAAGGCTAAACTCCTTATGATGATATCTTTCTCTGAATTATTTCCCCACAAGATACAATAGGTGAAGCTTGATGTCTTAAAGCTCATTGGCTCAGAGGTTAGGATTGATTAACTTCAGGTGCCACCCGTAAGAGGAATTTGGCTTATGGAGGATGTGAGTATATTTCCCAAATTATCAATATCCAGACACTGTTCCTAGTTAATAAGGGTTTAATGATATCAGGAAATGGGAAAGGGGAATAAGGCTTAGGGTTGATAGGTGAGGAGGAAACTACCTAAACAGTTATGTCTAAAACAGCCCCTCCCCCCAAGATGGGAAATGTATCTTGAATGGCTGATCTGCTCTCTAACCCTATAAATATTCTTCTTCTAAACCTAGATAGCTAAACTAAGGTAAACAGTGATATTGTCTATCCAAAGTAAAACAGGTTTGGCAGTCAGAAACTGAATGGCTCATCTCAGAGTCACACAGCTTGCAGAGACAGCTCCAAGATCAGGATCAAGACCCAAGACCCAAGACCTAAGACCTAAGACCCAAGACTCAAGATCCAAAATCCCACAAGCAGGGAGACCTGCCTTTTTATACTAGGACTCCAACTGCCTCTAACTGCCTCCTCTCTCAGAGTTCTGGGAGGGCACTATGGAATTCTGTGCTGCAGCCTGAACCCATCTGAGCAATATGGATCCCACACTCCTCTCTAGGGCCTCTCTCTATATGTTGTTGTCCCCAATTAGAATAGAAATTTATTTATATCAGTGATTCCCAAAGTGGACACCACCAACCCCTGATGGGTGCTGCAGTGATCTAGGGAGGCAGTGATCTAGGGAAAGTCAGTCCATGAGGGATGAGAGATGCTCAAAAGTCAGATTATGAAGACACAAAGAGAAATAACTAAAAAGGAGTTAATGCCCAATGAAGAAGTTAGAGGATACCTTTTTTGACAAGATTAGTTACTAAACTAGTGGACAAGACAATGCTGTGGATATGTTGCCTAGACTTCATTAAAGGGCTTGATAAAATATCTGTCCATTCTTATGGAGAAGACATATATTTAGAATGATTCAAAACTGGTTGGATGGGCAAACTCAAAAAGTAGCTGTTAAAGGTTTATTATCAATCAGGAGGTCTTCAATAGAGTACCTTAAGGATCAATGCTTGGCCTTGGGCTGTTAACTATTTTTATCAATGACATATAAAGGCGCAGATCAGCTAGATGCTTAATAAATTTGCAGATGTCAAACTGGGAAGGAGAGTTCACATTCTAAATGACAGGATCCTTATAAGATTCTTGACAGCTAAAACATTGAGTTCAATCAAATAAGATTAAATTAAATAGGATAAATTTAAAGTCTTACACTTGAGTGTAATCATCTTCACAGGTAAAAGATGGGGGAAGGCACGGATAGACAGCAGTTGCTCTGAAAAAGGTGGGATGGAGGTGGCGTTAGTGGACTTCAAGTCCAAAAGGAGTCAGCTGTAAGATGCAGCAGCCGAGAAAACTAAGGGTATGGATGAATTAATGAACGAATTAATGAACAAGCTTTTATTAAACACATTCTATGTGCCAGGCAATATGATGAGCTCTCAGGATTTGAGATAGTTCCAGCTCTCAAGAGCTCATGCTTTAATTGGCAGAGACAATACATTAAAGAGAGTTCAGTTGCAGGGCAGATAGAAATGTCTGAAAGTCCAAAGGGTGAAGAGATAGGATGAATGGCAAGTCTGAGGGATTCTTAGAGCATGTCAGCAGACCAGATCACAGTACCGGGGGGTGTGGAAACCATAAAAGCAGGGAAGATGGTACGGTCTGAAGGATGTTAGGAAGTAATGACAAGACATATAAGTCCTGGTGGTCCTCCATCTGTAGGAATTTGTTTTTCATATACTGTATTAATTTTTAAAACAACATCTTAGAGTAGAAAGGCCTAAATTCCTGTATATTATAGAGAATTGCTGTATATTTCTGTGACTGGGGTCTAGAACAGAGATTCCATCCAGTCTATTGCTTTTTACATTTTCTTTTCTCTTAGGAATCTCAAAGAATGTCTTTCCCTTTAATAGAATTTGGTTAATAATAAATGAAGGGGACAAGGGTTTTTGTTTTTTTTTCCCCTGTGTATATATATTCTCCAGGATGTGGAAATGGAGAGGGATGGATATTTTGATGGACCACCTCCTAATTAGCTATTTACCAGTTAGAGTTGTCTTGGGATGTTCAAGGGAGGAGCTTAGTAGTGAGTTCCTAAAATCCTATTTATTGAGCTTCTGACCAAGCTTCAGGGTCTCTGGTCATTGAGAAAGGTCCATTGACTCATGTCACTTTATTAGTTAAGATGCTGGCCTAACCAATGAACTGATACAACCAATAAACTAACATTCTTACCCCAAAGCACTCTTGGAATAATTTTAATTGTAATGAATCTCACTTGACTGAATAGAGTTGGTGATTCCCAGTTTGTTCAAGTAGTATTGATGGGGTGAGCAGTGATGAAGATGGGACCCTGTGCTTTGGGATGAGACCCTGCACTTTTTACCAGTTAGCAAATGTTCCAAACTAGAAGGTTGTATGTGTTTTCCACCCATGGTTCATACCACCTTGTGCTTTCCCTATGCCTTCCACCCAGCTGATAAAAGCTTGCCAAACATTCCAGATCTGCAGAGAGTACCTAAGACATCTCACAGGTTAATAGTTGATGTTAAGCAAGACTCAGGAGAGAACATACTACATGTGCACTGGGGTCTTTACAGTCAAGGGAAATTCCCCAAACCTGAGCATTTGTGTGTGTGTGTGTGTGTGTGTGTGTGTGTGTGTGAGAGAGAGAGAGAGAGTGTGTGTGTATCTTAAATTCATCTTATAACATGTAGACCCTTAAAAAAATGTACCTCTACCTGAAAGAATACCTGCCTCCTCAACACCCATTTTCTGGGGCTTTTAACCTAGTACATCCCAAAACACCCAAAGGAGGAAAGTCCTGAGAAAAGATGAAGAGTTCCCAAGAATGGGAGGAGGCAATCCCCTAAATCCTCAATAAATCTAGAAACCTTGATCCTTGCAATTGCTCTTCTATTACCCTGGCTACACATTCTGTATCTTCCTTGAATAAACACTTTCAGGCTTTCAAATGAATGGAGTCTGAACTTCCAATTCTTTGGGCAAGAACCTGCTTTCTCTTTCCCACAATAAATTTGCTCTCCCACAACAGTATCAACAGCCATCTTGCTCTTCCTGCCCAGGCAGTCCCTTGTGCTTCAGACTGCTGCCCAGAGTTGGGGCAAGGGAGAAGGGTAGACAAAGGGAAAGAGCTGGATTAAGGGGGAAATAGCTTCCAGAATTGGGGAGGCAATAGTCCCACCATTCTCTGCTCTCATCAGACTTCATCTAGAGAATTGTTTGGGCACCACACTTTAGGAAGGATATAGTTACTAAATTAGAGAATGTCCAGAGGAGGACAAGAGCTCAGGATGTAGAAAGGTCTTGAGTCCATGTCTCAAGCCAACAATATTTATGAGGATCATTTGAGAGAATTGAGAGTGTTCAGCCTGAAAAAAGTTAAGACTTGGTGGGGATAACCATGATAATTATCCTTAAGCATTTGAAGAGCTGTCATAGAGATGACAGATTAAATTAGTTCTATTTGATCCCTGAGGTCAGAACCAGGAACAATGGGTAGGAGGTACAAAGAGATCAATTTAGTTCTGACATGCATAAAAACTTCCTAACAATTTAAGGTATCCAAAAGGAAAAAGGGCTGTGTCAAGAGATGAAGGGTTCCACTTACCTAGAGGTCTTCAAGCAGAGATCAGACAAGCGCTTGTTCCTATGTCTTATAGCAAGGACTTCTTTTAAATATGGGTTGAACTAGTAGCAAGTGAGGTTGTTGCTATTATTTGGTTGTATCCAACTGTGCTAAGAAAGAGGAAAAGATTATTTCAGGGTCACTACAGGTGATATTTAGCAAAGGTGAAATTTGAATTCATCTGACTCCAAATTCCATTGTATTGTTGTTTAGTTATTTTCAGTTATATCTGACTGTCCCTGATCCTTTTGAAGATTTTCTTGGCAGAGACATTAGAATGGTTTGCCTTTTCCTTCAGCTCATTTTACAGATGAGGAAACTGAGGCCAACAGGATTAAGTGATTTGCCCAGAGTTACATAGCTACAAGTATCTGAGGTCAGATTTAAATGTAGGAAGACTCCAGGCCTGGCACTGTATTCACTGGGCCACCTAGATCCCCCTTCCAACTCCCTAATTATATGATCCTGAAGCTGAATGACTTCCAAGGTCAGGCAGAATTTGAACAGGATTTTTTTTTTCACAAAGTTTTCTACTATACTGAATGAAGCTCCTGGACCTTTTATCAGATACAAAATCCTAAACTAGGATGGATGGCTGAAGTTGACCCCTAAGGGCTTCCAGGGTCACCAGGCTCTGCCCTCATCATATTCTCTGAAACTGTACCCAAGGCTTTTTAAAGAAGGTTAATTTCAGTTATAGAATTTTAGGTTGCTTGATCTCAGAGTGATGAATTTGATATCAGAGAACCTAAATTCTTAATCCTAACTTAATTTTTTTGGCCTTTTTCATAAAATGAAGGAATTTGACTAGATGACCTCTGAGGTCAATTTCAGGCCCAACTCTTTGATCTTAAGGCTCTTTAGTCATATATTTTGTCTGATCATTTTTAAATCCTCTGTTCTAAAACCAAGAATGAATTCAGGGGGCAACTGGGTGGCTCAGTGGATTGAAAGCTAGGCCTACAGATGGGAGGTCCTAGGTTCAAATCTGGTCTCAGACACTTCCTGGATGTGTGATCCTGAGCAAGTCATTTAACCCCTATTGCCTAGCTTTTACTGCTCTTCTGCCTTGGAACCAATACACATTATTGGTTCTAAGATAGAAGATAAGGGTGAAAAAAACAAAAGAAAAAAAAAAAGAATTAATTCAGACCATGCTGAGCTTTCTTTCCTTCTAAGGAGAATTTCATTCCACCAAAGGTTCCCATTATTTCTTTCTTTTGTCTTTTCTTTTTTTAAAACCCTTACTTTATGTCTTGGGATTAATACTAAGTATTGGTTCCAAAACAGAAGAACTATAAGGGCTGGGGTTTAGGGATTAAATGACTTGCGTAGGGTGACACAGATAGGAAATGTCTGAGGCCAGATTTGATCCCAGGATCTCCCTTCTCCAGGCCTGGCTCTTTATCCACTGAGCTACCTAACTTTCCTTGTTCCCATCATTTCTACTTTAGCAACTAGCTGTCCCTTGTTGCTAAGAAACAGGACCAGGAGAAGACTTTCCTCCACTGCTTCCTCTACCTTTTGAAGTCTAGTATCCTCTTTGACCTCTACCACCCTTTGGGCATGCTTAGTTGGTGTTCCAGACAAATATGAAAATTTGAAGTGGACTTACATCCTGGAATGGAGAGGACTCCGCTCCCCCCTTTTCAGAAAATGCAAAATATTTCCCCAATGACTCTGGGGTTTGTGATGTTTAATTGGCTGCTGACTCAGAACTCTATCGATATCCTAAATGGCAGTCTTGTCCCTATAAACTCCTTTTTATGATGACTTCAAAGTGCAAGGATGACTCTCTGAGCTGCCAAGAGGCTTGGAAATGGGGAATATTTACCCCTATCTGCACAAAAGCCTTGAACTAATGGCCTCATAAACAAGTCTGTTCCCTGAATGAGGTCACTCCCCATTTATGTCTTCTTTCCTGGTGGTCACATGGCACAGTGGACAGTGTCCTGGGTTTGGAGTTCAGAAGACTTGAATTAAAATCAGGCTTCAGACAATTACTAGCTGTGTGACCTTGAGCAAGTAACTTAACTACTATCAGTCTCAGTTTCCTCATCTGTAAAATGAGGAGAATAATTACATCTACCTCCTAGGGTTGTTATGAGACTCAACTGAGATGATATTTGTAAAGCACTTAGCACATGATAGGTACTTAATAAATGTTTATTCCCTTCCTTCTCTTTCCTTGGGCTTAGGACCTTGTAAATCTTGGAAGGCAGCTGATACCTTCTCCTTCCCAGGCATCTTGCCAGCAGGGTAGTGGCTATTAGAGAGACAACAATAACAGAAGGAAATTGGGTGCTGCTCTCTCCAGTTAGCTTGCTGGTTAGTCTTCCTGCCACAAATTTCTCAGTCCATTCTCCATTCATTTGTGCAAAATGATATTCCTAGGACATAGGTCTGTCCACATCACCCCCCTCCCCCGTGCTCAAACAAATCCAATGTCTGTCTTCCCTCTCCCCACCCAGGATCAAACATAAAATCCTGTTTGCCATTCAAACCCCTTCAAAAATCTGATCTTCCCTCATCCTTCCAATCTTCTTACATCCTCCTTACTCCCATATATGCTGGGATCCAGCGATCCTGGCCTCCTTCAACAAAACACTCCATCTCCAGACTCTGGGCATTTTCCTTGGCTATCTCCATGCCTGAAATTCTCTTCTTCCTCACTGAAATCTCCTGGCATCTCCAGCTTCCTTCCAAGTGCCAACTGAAATCCCATCTGCAAGAAGTCTTTGCCAGTTCTCTATTTAAAAAGCCCTTTCTGTCTTAGTATCAGTTCTTTCCTTTTTTAAATCCTTATTTTCTGTCTTACAATACAATACTTCCAAGATAGAAGAGTGGTAAGGGCTAGGCAATAGGGGCTGAGTGACTTGCCCAGAGTCACACAGCTAGGAGGAGTCTAAGGTCATATTTGAACCCAGGTCCTCCCTATTCCATGCCTGGTGCTCTTATCCACTTTGCTACCTAGCTGTCTTACCAATCCTCTTTAAATATGAGAGCCTTTCTTCTAAGATTTCTGCATAATGTTCGAACATTGTCTCCTTCATTAGACCATAAGCACCACAACAGCAAAGTTTGTCTTCTACCTTTTTGGGGGGGGGGGGCAGTATATCGGGCACTTAGCTCAGAGCAAGGTAAGTAAGCACTTAATACATGTTTTATTGGCAATCTGCCTTTTTTGGAACTTTCACTCATGGCTCCTAATTCTGTCATCAAGCGTCAACCAGAAAAAACCAAATAACCAAATTTGAGAGTCAGGAAGAACCTCAGGGGTCCTCATCCAATCTAAAACACAAAAACAGAACCTACTATAATATCCAGGATACTTGGTTATCCAGCTCCTACTAAAAGACCTCCTAGGAAGGAGAATCTACTCCCTCCAGGGCAGCCCTTCGGTCAACTCTAATTGTTAGGGAGATTTTCCTAACATAAAGCCTAAATTTGGCCTTTCCACCTTCCACCTGGCCCCTGGTTCTACCTTCTGAAGCCCTATATCTCAACACCATTCCCTCTTCCACACAACAAGCCTTGGGATAATCAAACATGCCATAGTATTTCCCTGAAGTCTTCTCTTTTTCAGACTAAACATCTCCAGTTCCTTCAATAGATCCTTTGGCAGATCTCAAATCCCTTCTGCATTGTGGTTGCCTTTCTCTACATGCTATTCAATTTATCACTGCCTTCCCTAAAATGTGGTGTCCACTTTTTAAAGTATCAAAAAACTAGAAACAAAGGAGATACCCAGAAATTGGCTAAAAGCTAGACATGTTGTAGCAAATGAATTTTGTGATGGAATTTAGAGAAACATGAGAAGACTTATGGAATCTACCTTTTGAGCATCACCAAATTAAAAGAGAACTGTCCATCAAAGGACAGATTTTTCCCCAGCATCATTCCCTAATATCTGAGGGGGTTTCCGATTTTACCTGTGGTTGGGCTAACCACAGTGTCACTGAGTCTGAACTCGGGAAAGGATTTGTCTGTAATAAGAATCCAGCAGCCAAGCAAGATGGAGCAATGAGGAGAGAAAGTGAATAGGAAGAAGGAAGCCATTACTCAGTGGCCCACTAGTTATGATTAAAAGTAACCAGCTTCTGAAAGCCAAGTCATATGGACCTGTTTGGAGGTGAGACTGATATCTTCCTCTGCCCTTATACCATTCAGAAGAGTAGGGGAATAAAGGGGGTGACAGTACTGATATTCTGGCCCCTTACACCTTCTGAGAAAATTGTTTGTCACTTTTTCAATTAGCTAGGTGTGTGAACTTGTTTGTTCCTTATCGTTAAAAAAATTCTAATTTAACCCTTTTGGTCTGCAGAAATTCTAAGTTTGTGTATACAATAGAACCTCATTTTACATGACGCACAAGTAAGTTGAAAATAGCACATAATAGTGAACCCCATTATTTAATAAGTTTTTCTCATATGAACATACCTTGGCACTTTATGACTTTTCTTAGGCTTATCAGCTACCAGCATCACTACTCTTGTATTTGGGCCATTATCAATAACTAAATAGCATTAATGACACTAATTATTTAATTATTATTAAATAATAATTATTTTTAATTATTAAATAATAATTCATATTAAATAATAATAACCATAATTATTATTAAATAATAATTTTTATTGTTATTCTTAAATAATAAATTAAAGAGAAGCTCTTCTTTGATGTGGACATGTCTTGTTATAAATGAGGACTCTGGAAGACAGATGTATGATCTAACGTTTGGCACAAGACAATGTAACGGCTCACACTAACGCTTCTCAGAGTGAGAATGATTGGGAGAACAACTGTGAGACTTTACACCACTTGAGAAAATAGCATAGATTTAGCACATAATTGAAATTTTTATATTCTATATGTTTTTCTACCTTTTTTTAAATCTCCAGTTGAGTTCACATAAAACAAGATCCTACGGTATAATTTATCTAATGTCTACAAATAAAGAGACAATAAAAAAAGAAAATTCTCTGCTTTACAGACATAAAAAATCTGGTCCAGACATGATGACTGAACTAAGGAGTGAAAAATGTTAGGACAAGGCTGTATAACAGTACTGAACTCTAATAAGTCTGACAAGGAATTCTAAAGCCCAGATACTTAAAAGCATATGCTGATAGTACCTCCTTGGGGGTCAACAAAGGGCTGTCATTTTCCTTCCTCTTTTTTCTTCCCTAGCAGCAGCCATTAGGCACAAAGAAAGACCTGAACCCTCAAAGAGAGGGAAAGTGAGGTGATTGTAAAGGAAAGGCCAACCCTTTGAAAGGAGGCATCTCTGAAAGAAAACCTTACTCATTAGAAGGAGACTGTTGTTCAGTCGTTTTTCAATTGTCTTGACTCTTCGTGACCCTATTTGAAGTTTTCTTGGCAAAGATACTGGAGCAGTTTGCCATTTCCTTCTCCAACTCATTTTTTAGATGAGGAAACTGAGGCAAACAGGGTCACAGAGCTAGTAAATGTCTGAAGCCAGATTTGAACTCAGGAAGTTGAATCTTTCTACTCCAGGTCCAACGCTATCCACTGCACCATCTTGTTGTTCAGAAGGTTGGAGAATAAATTATCTGAGCATGCTCAGATGGATCCTGTGGCCTGGAAGATGATTGACAGCTCAGTCTACCTTATTCACCAGTGCCACCTGGTGGCTGATGCTTTTGTAAACTGATGCAGAAAGAAGCAAGCAGAGCCAGGAAAATGAGACATTCACTACAACACTGCAAAGGAAATAAAGCCCAAATCCCAGAAGTGAGTGCTATGTGATGACAGTGATAAAGCTGGCACCAAATACAAGATGAGGATGTGCACCTCCTCCCATTCTTTGTTGAAGTGAGAGTCTATGGCTGTGGAATAGTTCATACTCTTTCAGACTCAGCAGAGTACTAATTAATTTTGCTAAACTACCCTTTCCTCCCTCTTCCTTTTTTATTCTTTGTTTTAGGGAACATGCACCCAGGGAAGGGTTGGGGAATATATTTAGAAATTAATGTGATGCAAAACAAAATAGCAATCATTTTTTTAGTAGAAGAAAATGTAGTGCCTAGACCTGGATACTGTGAAGATAGGATTAACTTTCCCCTTGTCTATTTTTAGCTAAAAATATAAAAACTTAAAGTACCCCTATTGAAACTAAGTAAGAGAGTTCTCAAGCTCACACCACCAAAGATCACTGTATCACCCCCTCCTTGGGCAGTGCTAGGAAATTGAAAGATCAGTTCCTATAAAGTGGGAAAGTGACAGGAAGTTATGACAAGAAAACTGCTTTAAAAAGGCCAGCCTGAGAACTGATTCACTCTCTCTGCCTCAGTGAGCCAGCCTGGAGGAGGAGATCCTATTTCTTGTGTTGGCTCTTGGGCGAGGAGACCCTCTCTGCTTGTTGGCACTTTGGTGGGACATTCCCTTCAATACAATAATACTGTAGTAAGTAAAATGAATAAATAAAGTAATTAAAGTAGGGAAACTGGAATAAATAATAAATAAACACAACTTACTAAAGAAGACCAGAATAAATAAATAGACACACAGGTAACACACTGAGCTGGGGAATAGCTAGGGTAATAGATTAGATGAATAACAACCAGGGAAAACAGCTTGGATAAATAGTGGGTTCAATTTATCAACCTATGTATCTGGGAAAGGACAGACAAGGAAGGAGTATGGTAACTGAGATATTTAATGATTTAATTGGGATGGGTAATGAAAGGGTATAGGTGAACTGACTCGAAGATCTATGGATATCCACCCAGGGGTATAGGGATGGATAAATCTACTCTACTGGCTAAATTTAATAGCTGACAGCTTAATAGTGTTATGAAAAAAGGCAAAATGCTGATAAGGAGGGATAATAATGTTATGCAGATAGTCAAGGGCAGGTCTCAGGCAATCTGAGTAGTGAGGAGGGATAAGGTGATATTAAGGTAACAGGAGGAGGAATGAGGGATATAAAGAAGAATGAAGGGGATAGCTGAGTGTAGGGATAAGTGAGGTTGTATATATGAGGGTAAGGGAATGGATGGGAGTGTTCAGGAGGGGCTGCTCAAACAGGCTAGTCACAGGAGGCTAGAGACAGAGGATACTGGGGAAGATAGGCTAGACCCTTCAAGCAGGGAAGTTACCTCTATGGTACAAGAGGAACTGTCCAGTCAGAAATGTTTTAGATCTGGTTGAGGTTTCTCTTGTTAATTTCTAAAGTCCCTTGAGGGAGGAGACAAAAGGCTCCTTCCTGCCAGTGAAACTGATGGCTGCAAGAAGTCTTGGGTAGGTACTTCCTGCCAAGATGCATGTCTGGGGTTCCCTCAAGAAATAAACAGAAAGTAATTCCTTCCCTCTTCAGCCCTTGCCTTAATATTCAATACAATGATTCACCAGAGGCTTTGAGTAGGTAACAAAAGGGATTTATTAATGTCAGGGATAATCAGAGGGAAAGAGGAGTTTAGGGTTTTGTAACAAGTGCTAGGGAGAAAGCTGATGGTGGGGGAAGGGTCACAGGAGAGGGTCAGACTGAGAGAGGCCTGCTCTACCACTCAGGAAGATTTGACTGCCTTGAAGTAAAGTATTTACCAGATCAATAAAATAAGGGACAGTTTGATTTAAGGATGTCCTACTTGCCTACAGAAAATTAAACCCATGATGTCTACCCACCAAACCACCCTTCCTCCCAGGGCCCAAAGGGAAATTCAGGGAAAATAGCAAGGATGTAATATGGAGAGATCAGGGAGAGGTCCAGAGAAATCAGCTAGGTTCAAATTGCCCAAAGACAAAGGCACAGGCCAACTCAAAGCCAAAACCTAAAGAAGAGCCCTCAGTTGGAACTTCAGCACTCTTTAAGCCTCAGGCTCCAACTGACTTTTTGTGAACATTCTGAACTCCTAACTGCCAGGGCTGCTTACAGTTGAATTTTGCAAAAGCAAAAGCCTCTGTTGCATCCTTGCATTACAGTCTGCTCATTTGTCTTTTGGAAATTTTCACCTTGCAACATTTCCTGGTTGCTAAGATCTAAAGGGTTTCTACTCTTACTCTAAGCTAAATTATAACTATGCTTTTATCCCTAAGTTTTGTAAAATAAGAAAAGGGTTACTAGCTCCTAAACTATGCTAAGACTAACCTTAAGCTAAAACTAAGATGGGTTATGGTAAAGGCACAAGAAAGAAATGGGGATTTAAGTTTTGCAAAAATTTTTGAATAGAAAGGAAAAGTAGATTAAATGCAAACATTCACAAACAATCTTAAAGCTAACATTTGTTAACTAAAACAAAGTAATAAATTCTATCTATGTACTTATCTAATTTCATGAACTAACAACTAAAGTATCAATTAAAAAATTTTGCAATCTAAGCTTCTAAATTCTAATTCATTTTCCTAAACTTAGTATATAAATATGTTAGTACACTTATGCCTATGTTAGAAACATTAGTAAGAATAAGTAGGCTTAATATTATTTATAAGTCTTTGGGGTTAAACTATAGACTTAAGCTATGTACAATATTTATAAAGAAAGTTTAGAAAATTCTGTCCCTGTTCTAACTTATCGGACTAAGTAACTGTCCCTGTGTGTTAGTAAGACTTATTGCTAAGGGTTAGTAAGCAAGCATTTACATATTTACATTCTTTACAAGAAATGTCAGGTGATTTGAGTAGAAGGTGTCCGAACCAAAGTAAGAGAAAAACTCAATGCTAAGGCAGACAAATCCTTTTCTCTTAAGTGTAAGTTTAATGTTTCACATGTGGATGTGAAGACAGAAAATGTTCTATGTGTTGTCTAGTGTGACCTACCCGTGTGATGAATTGTTACATACTTACTCCACTGGAATTTTTCTGCAAATTGCATGTACTGTGTGGATGGAATCTAAAGTGTTGGGAGCAGTGAGAATTCTGTTGGGTTTAAGTTGTGTTCTCCAAATGCATGGGTCCAACGTTGATCCAATGCTCCTCTTCACAGTGTGGTTGTCCCATACACCAATTGTGTATTCAGTCACAGATGTCTTTTGTAGTCCTTGGGTTTGCTGTCCTTGCAATGATCCGCAAAGTCAGTAACGCCTTCCTTGTGTTGTTTGCTGTTATCCCGCACTTGTCAACTTGCACTGGAACTGATGTTCTGGTGTGTTGACTTGTGTCAGGAACAAAGTTTAAATGTCCGTGAAACTTGATTAATCTTTTCTTCTTTCTTTTTTCTTTGCGGTTTAATAAACATGATTATAGGTAACAAGAGTTCGTAATAATGTCTTTTGTGCTTTTATTTATTCATCGATGTCAGTGTCTAGATCTTGGATTGATTGCAAATCAAATATTGTGTCTTCTTCTGCCATTGATTCTTTTTCATTGTCATAATGGTTTAAGGATGAGTCTTCTAAGTTGCAACTGGGATTGGGATAATTGTTTGGGTGTAAAATTTGGTGTAATATCTGATTGTTTACTGGCTCTTGGTCTAATTGTGGTTCTGATTCATGCTCTGATTGTTGTTCTGATTGACGCTCTGGTTCTGTGGTCTCATGTATAGGCTATGGACTTTCTGTGGACTTATTTGATTGATTGGTTGGTGCTAATTGATCTTTGTGCTATATAATGACTGGGTCTTGTAGTTGTTGTTGGGACATATCTTTTGCTGGCTTGACATGAGTGACATGGAACAAAGGATCCCTCCCTTTAACTTTGATTGCACTAGGAGTTGTCAAATTTATTTGCTACGGACTATGCCACTTAGGTTCTAACACAGACTTCCTAGTGAAGTTTCTGATGTAAACATAATCTCCAGGTTGGAAGTTATGCAGACTAAAATCAAAGGGTACTCTTTGATGTATCAAGCCTAGTTTATGAAGTTGATTTAAGCGCTGTTTGAGTAATTTAATGTACTCATAGAATTTGCATTCCATACCCAGGTGTGATCATTTGTGAATGATTTGAGGTGACTTGCCATGGAAAGGTAGATGGCCATACAGCATTTCAAATGGTGATAAGTGAGTAATGCTGTTGGGTTGGCATCTGAGATGGAATAGTGTCAACGGTAATGCATCTGGCCATTTCATGTGAGATTTTGCACAGATTTTGCCTACTAGAGTCTTCAAAGATCTATTCACTCATTCAATCTGTCCACTTGATTGAGGTCTATATATCGAGTGTAGATGTTGTTTGACTCCTAAGGTCTCATAAACTTTAGCTAAAATCTTATTTGTGAAGTGGGACCCAGAATCTGAAGCAATATGTAATGGAATAGAGAATCTGGGTATTAATTCTTTCAGTAAGACTTTCACAACAAACGCTGAAGTGTTATGTTTGGCTGGGAAAGCTTCTGGCCACTTAGTTAATCTATCCACTATCACTAATGCATATCTGTAACCTTGACATCTTGGCATGGTGATGTAGTCGATTTGTAAGCATTTGAATGGTGTATAGACCAGTGGTTTGTCTCCCAGACTATGGACTTTCATAATTGTCTGGTTGAGTTGCATACAAATTCTGCACCTCTGTGAAACTCTCATAGCAACTTCATATATACCCCTTGCATTCCATTACCTAGTTACAGAATCTGCCATGCCCAGACTTCCATAATGCCCTTTTTGGTGTAATGCATTGCAAAAGGTGAAATACAGGGACCTAGGCAACATAGGTTTCCATTTGCCCCCAGTAAAACTCCATTAACTAAGTATGCACCGTGATGTTTCTTTCAATCCTTCACTTCCTTTGGGGAGTAGACGTTTTTGAGATCATTTTCCTCCACCAAAGATAAGTTTAGAATTGTACTTGGTCCATACCTCGCCACAAATTTGGCTGTGATATCTTCACGTTTGTTCCCTGATTCCACTAGCCCTTGGATTTTGGTATGAGCCTTGCAATGAATGACAGACACTTGGACTGGTAATTGGATTGCATCCAACAATTGATTAATTAAATTCCCATACACTCTCTGTTTCCCATTGGGTGTAATGAAGCTTCAATTTTTCCAGATTTCGCCAGAATGATGCACAACTCCAAAAGCATACTTTGAATCAGTAAAAACATTCACTTTCTGGTTTTCTGCAAACTTCAGAGAGTGAATCAATCCGACTAGTTCTGCCCCTTGGGCACTCATGGTGGATGGCAATGATGAGTACTAACGGGTCCCGGAGGCTGTCACCATGGCTGTTCTGGTAAATCTCTGATTGTCTACTATGTATGATGATCCATCTGTGAATAATGTTAAATCAGGGTTCTCCATGGGCTCGTCAGATAAATCTGCCCTTGTTTTATGCACGATGTTAAGTGCATCCTCACAGATGTGTAGACTTTCTCCCTCCAGAGGTAAATCTGGGATCAGAGTCATAGGATTTAAGTTTCTGCACTGGTGAAAACTTATGTTTTCATTAGCCAACAGGATTGCTTGGTATTGTGATAGTCTTTGGGAGGTGAACGCTTGTAGTGTGGTGTTTCTTAAAGTAGATTCCACCTGGTGTGAGGAAAATACTTTTAGTTCACCTCCTAATACCAAGGAAGATGCTTTTCTAATCATGATAGCTACAGCAGCAATAGCTCTCAAAAAGCTTGGCATTCCACAGATTACTGAATCTAGTTTCGAGCTGTAATAGGCAACTGGTCTAAGGGTATTCCTGAATGATTGTGTGAGAACATTAGAGGCTATCCCTTTATCCTTGTTAACATAAAGGAGGAATGGTTTGTCATGATTAGGGATACCTAGGGCTAGTGCTGATAGAGTGAGTGATTTTAATTTCTCTATAGCATGGACATGGTCTTTTGATAGTTTTAACAGTTCTGGAACTTCCTTCCTGGTTAGCTCTATCAAAGGTTTAGCAATGAGAGCATAACCTGGAATCCAGTTTCTACAGAAGCTCATTACTCCTATGATTGCCCTGAGCTACCTCTTGGTCTTAGGCAAACTCAAATTCTGAATATCTTATGTTCTCTTTTGGGAAATCTTTCTGGAGCCTCTCTCTAGGATGAATCCTAAATAATTTAATTTTTTCCTCACAAATTGAAGTTTTGTTTTGGAAATTTTATGGCCCCTTTTGCCTAGTTCTTTGATTAAGTGTACACTATCAGTATAACAGACTTCAGCAGATGGTGACATTAGCAGGATGTCATCAACATAATGTACCATTTTGCTGTCTTGGAAAGTGATCGACTCAAGGTCTCTCATTAAGATTTGACAGAAGACCGAAGCTGAATCTGAAAAACCCTGGGGCAAACAGGTCCATTGGATGGGTTTTCCTTTCCATGTGAAAGCAAACAGCTTCTGGCTGTCTCTGTGCAGAGGAACAGAGAAGTACACAGAGCTCAGGTACAGAACAGTAAACCAAGCAGCTTCAGGTGGTATGGCTGCTATGGTTTGTGATGGACTTGGTACCATGGCATAGGTCTTTTGCACATGGCCATTAATTGCTCTGAGATCTTGTACTAAATGCCATTGAGTCTTCCCATCTGGAGATAGTTTGGCTTTCTTCACAGGCATAATTGGTGTGTTATATTATGAGAAGCCATATCTTAATATACCCTGCTGCAATAAGCTCTCTATGGTGGGTTTCACTCCCTCTATTGCCTTTTGGCTAAGTCTAAACTGAGGAATTCTTGGAGGTAAGCCTTCTTTTACCTCTATCTTTACTAGTTCTGCTGATAAAATCCTGCCCACCTCATTAGGATTTTTAGCCCACACATAATCAGAGATATCATCAGGATCCTCATAGATGTTGTCATTTGATTGATAAGTGGGTTCCTCACTACATAGGTCTAAAAATAAAATGGGATGGTGTTTCAGAGATCTCTTGTGTAGGTGGAGATAGATCTGCCCATACGGTTGACATTGGATGGTGGCAGCCAATTTACATAAGAGATCTTGCCCCACAAGGTTCAAAGGACACGATGGCATCAATAAGGTGTGATCGAGAATTATAGGGCCAAATTTTACCATTTTAACTTTTAGCTTTGGGACTTGTTGGGCTGTCCTAGAAGCTCCTTTCACTCTCAAACTACCCTGATATTGGCATCCTTCGGGTGCCTCGTGTAAAATGGAATATGTTGCACCAGTGTCCAGTAATCCTTCATAATGAACCCCCCTCATTTCTAAGGTAGGTAGTGGTTCCCCATTGTTATTGGACTTCACTGGTACTAGGGGTAATAAAGAATCCTCAGTTTTGTGCGTGCACTTATTATCAATCCAGTATCACATATGGTCATTTGTATCTAAACCAGAACTTCCTGTAGCACCATCAGGCAAATTGAGTTCAGAGTCAGAAGAACAGAAAGCAGGGTTAGAGGAATGAACTCTCTCTCATTGAGAGCTGGAGAGTCATTATCAGTTTTTACTAAGCTGTGCTGTGCGGAGCACACAGTATCTTCAGGTTGGCACTTGCAATGGCTGCAGAAGTAGAGGTTTGGTCTAATCTACCATCCACTCTGATATTTAGAGAACGGTCAAGCTCCAAATCAGAAGTTTTCCCATTGGTTGCATCTGGGAATGTTTGGTAGATAGTTTGTGTTCCCTTCAACACCTCTGGTACAACTGCTGACCCATAAGCTGATTGAAGTTCACTTTCTTGCCCTGAAGTTTGTGTGGCTGAAGTCAGATGGTTTGTGTCTCCAATCACTGAATAAACTTCATTGATGTTAATAGCAAGCTCACTGGCTACTGGGGATGACAACTACTCCCTCTCCCTTCCCCAAGCTTCTGGTTTGAATTCTTTAGCTAAGGGGTTGAGAAAGGTGGGTGTAGCATTTCCTAAGCAGCTGCCAGCACCCTGCAACTCAGTGAGTTGTACCTTTAAAATTAAGTCTTTGCCAACATTCTGATTTGATTGCTCTCTAACCTCATTCTATGACATTGTGTCTGAAGCAAGTGAATGGTTTTGGACTTTGGGGTCTAACTCCTCCAAGGTTACCAATAACATTCCTTTCTGAATACATTGTAAATCCTTGCCATAATGTTCTTTATCCAAGCTGCCCTGTTGTTTTAGACTTGGAATAAAGAGAGGAGTTTGAGGTTTTGATGACTTTGAACAAGATTGCAAAGCTTTTTGATGCAAGCTGTTGCAAGTGCTTGTACAGTCCTTATGTTTCTCATCCAATGTTTTTGTGATGGAATGAGAAAGCTGATCCCTTATGTAGTCATCCTCACTAGTCCCATATGTTTCTCTGCACATCTGCATTATGTCCTCCCATTGCTGATCATCTGCCACAGACATATCTTTGTATTCTGTGCAGCTTACTTGAGATATCTATTCTGTAGTGCCCAGTTTTCCAATATTATTTTCCTCACTCAGACTACACATCCTCACACCCAAATTACAATCACTAGACCTTTTTAAATTAGGAACCTCAATTCATAACGATTTTGGCTTGGTTCCCATCTGTATGTATCTCTCCATTTCTTCGAGGATGGAGATTGACTAAATTTTTTGCATGAATGGCTACAGCATGGACCATCATGCTTGTTTTCCTCACTTCTCTTGGTATCATTGTTTTTGCACCATTTTGAATTATAATAGGTCCTTCTTGTTCCTTTGTCTCTTTGACTATGATTGTCATTTTTGGTAAAGTCAATTTGTTGTTTAAATTTACAAAACCTAAGAATATGGCCTATTTTCCCACAAAGATAACAGCAAGGGGAAAAGGTTTTTGGTCTTGGGGTGATATTTGTAGGTTGCCTGGATTGACTACGGCTTCTACTACCTTGAAGGGCAAAATTTTTATTTCTTCCAATTCTTTTTCCTTTTTGGCCTATTTTAACTGCTTTCTCAAGTCTGCCGTCAATTCATCCTTATCTGAGTCTGTCTTGCTGCCCTTGCTTCCTTTCGTTTTGAATCATGCATGTAGGAAGCATGCTATCTTACATTCTCCAGTGGCATTGATTTCCACTGTGGACAGTTGTGTTTAAAATAATTTTGGATGGGGATTGATGTTCTTTTAACAAATTGCCTATGGATGTGATCTATCATCTCCTGGGTATGTGTGTCACACAATCCTAGGATAGTCTCAGCTGCCTCTATTGCTCTATCAAGGAAGCTGCTAGGATGTTCTTCTTATCCCTGTCTTAATTTCTTGAACTTTTGCCATGAATTTGTCCTCTTTGCATGGATCCACATTGCTTCTAACAAATCAGTTCTGCTTTGGATCAGATACCTAAGGTTAGCATGCTGTGTGAAATCTAAATCCTTATGATTAGTGGCCAGGCTGTTAAATTGGGGTTCAACCTCGTTTTGTCTAGGAATTTTTCCTTTTCTGAGGGAGAGTAAAATTCCCCTAAAAGAAATTCCACAACGTTGAAAATTGGATTGAACAACGTAAAAATTCTTTTCAATTCTTTGATACTTTTGAAGGTATGCTGGAAGAACTTAGAGAAACGTCTCTTCAGCACCTCCATATCACTTGGGGTGAAAGCTTTGTATGTCCTTACATGTACTACCCCTTCACCAGGCTGTCCAATTGTCCTGTCTATGATTGGTAATACTGAAACTATGGAATCTGAAAATGCTTGGTTGTTATTGGCCATAGATTTGTTAGTGCTGTTATTCCCTAGGTACTTGGACTCCACAATCTCTAGCTGGAGAATTGTGTGTTTGTCCAGTTCCTTTCTTTCCCTTATTTGCTTTAGTACTTGGAATAGTAGTCTTATGTTATCTACTAGTTCCCCAGAATCAGTATCTTTCTTTGTTGTTGTAACTGAGCCAAACCATTGCCACAAGTGAAAGAAAACATTCTTTGAGACCACAAGGAATTGCCAGATTGTTAGGATTATGGCTATGGCTGTTGGGATGAAGCAAATACACTCAGAAAGGGTCAGAGCACACCATTTATAATAATGATAGATATCTAGAAATTGTGGTACTAGATTAGGGACATTTATGAACCAAAAATCCACAATACCTTGCATTAGGGACCATGAAATCATTGAAATGCTAGATAGGATAAATGTTATCCTAGCTAACTTCATTTTGGTTGGATCAGAAGATTCTAGGTTCAACTCCTACTTGGCTCGCCAAATAATGTTATGAAAAAAGGCAAAATGCTGATAAGGAGGGATAATAATGTTATGCAGATAGTCAAGGGCAGGTCTCAGGCAATCTGAGTAGTGAGGAGGGATAAGGTGATATTAAGGTAACAGGAGGAGGAATGAGGGATATAAAGAAGAATGAAGGGGATAGCTGAGTGTAGGGATAAGTGAGGTTGTATATATGAGGGTAAGGGAATGGATGGGAGTGTTCAGGAGGGGCTGCTCAAACAGGCTAGTCACAGGAGGCTAGAGACAGAGGATACTGGGGAAGATAGGCTAGACCCTTCAAGCAGGGAAGTTACCTCTATGGTACAAGAGGAACTGTCCAGTCAGAAATGTTTTAGATCTGGTTGAGGTTTCTCTTGTTAATTTCTAAAGTCCCTTGAGGGAGGAGACAAAAGGCTCCTTCCTGCCAGTGAAACTGATGGCTGCAAGAAGTCTTGGGTAGGTACTTCCTGCCAAGATGCATGTCTGGGGTTCCCTCAAGAAATAAACAGAAAGTAATTCCTTCCCTCTTCAGCCCTTGCCTTAATATTCAATACAATGATTCACCAGAGGCTTTGAGTAGGTAACAAAGGGGATTTATTAATGTCAGGGATAATCAGAGGGAAAGAGGAGTTTAGGGTTTTGTAACAAGTGCTAGGGAGAAAGCTGATGGTGGGGGAAGGGTCACAGGAGAGGGTCAGACTGAGAGAGGCCTGCTCTACCACTCAGGAAGATTTGACTGCCTTGAAGTAAAGTATTTACCAGATCAATAAAATAAGGGACAGTTTGATTTAAGGATGTCCTACTTGCCTACAGAAAATTAAACCCATGATGTCTACCCACCAAACCACCCTTCCTCCCAGGGCCCAAAGGGAAATTCAGGGAAAATAGCAAGGATGTAATATGGAGAGATCAGGGAGAGGTCCAGAGAAATCAGCTAGGTTCAAATTGCCCAAAGACAAAGGCACAGGCCAACTCAAAGCCAAAACCTAAAGAAGAGCCCTCAGTTGGAACTTTAGCACTCTTTAAGCCTCAGGCTCCAACTGACTTTTTGTGAACATTCTGAACTCCTAACTGCCAGGGCTGCTTACAGTTGAATTTTGCAAAAGCAAAAGCCTCTGTTGCATCCTTGCATTACAATAGCAAGATCTTGTTGGGAGGAGGGGATTTCACACAAATGTCCAATGTTGATGTCTTCAAAGCTTGTCACAGGAGACTTGAAACATAGCAAGATAATCAAAAAGTTAGGAGAGGGAGAAGGGATGGTCTTTATGTCCATCACAAAGCCACAACCACTTCTCTACCTTTCTCCCTCACTGAGATGCTTGATAGAAGATGTTACTTAATCCAAAATCTAGAGAAACAGCTTCATAGATGGTCTGTCTCACCAAATCCACCATTAACCTTCAGACCTCAGGTCCTCAGGGCCAGGTTCAAACTGTCACTCTGTCACTCTCACTCTCAAGATTCTGGAATTCTCTTGCCACCCAGTCTGCCCTGCTAACTAAAATCTATATTTCTACAACAATACCCATGTGGTCATCAGAAAGCTTGGTTTTATTATTGCCATGAATGGTGTTTCAAGTTTAAGGGCATCCCTGGAAAATGAAGGAAATCTGTATTCTTCTTTTGTGGAAGTGTCCACCATTAACCTGCTAGAGAACTCATCAGATCTCACATCAAATCTGTGGGAAACTTACATCAAACCATTCCCCAATTGATAAATGGACAAGGGACATGAATAGGCAATTTTCAGATAAAGAAATCAAAACTATCAATTAGCACATGTAATGCAGGGTTTTTGCATTGCAATATTAGCTTAGGCAAACCTGTCAGTTGCCCTGGATGGAATGTTGATGATGGCATGCACCATGGGCCAGGTGCCAGCTGGCAGTTGGGCTGAGACTATAAAAGCCCCTGGAAACCCAAGCCTCGGTTCTGTTTTCCCCTGACTTCATCCCGATCACTCAACTATCCCCTTCCCCTCAGTCCCTGGGTTGAAGGGTGGTGAAGAGTGGTGAAAGGTGGTGAATTGTGGATAGGAAATTAGGATAGCCTAGATATTTGGACCTTCTTTTTTTAAAAAACATTTATTAATATTCATTTTTAACATGGTTACATGATTCATGCTCCTACTTTCCCCTTCACCCCCCATACTCCCCCCCCCCATGGATGATACACGTTTCCACTGGTTTTAACATGTGTCATTGATCAAGACCTATTTCCAAATTGTTGATAGTTGCATTGGTGTGGTAGATTCGAGTCTGCATCTCCAATCATGTCCACCCCAACCCATGCGTTCAAGCAGTTGTTTTTCTTATATGTTTCCTCTCCTGCAGTCCTTCCTCTGAATGTGGGTAGCGTTCTTTTCCATAAATCCCTCAGAGCTGTCCTGTGTCATTACATTGCTGCTAGTACAGAAGTCCATTACATTCGATTTTACCACAGTATATCAGTCTCTGTGTACAATATTCTTCTGGCTCTGCTCCTTTCACTCTGCATCAGTTCCTGGAGGTCTTTCCAGTTCACCTGGAACTCCTCCAGTTTATTATTCCTTTTAGCAAAATAGTATTCCATCACCAGCATATACCACAATTTGTTCAGCCATTCCCCAATTGAAGGACATACCCTCCTTTTCCAGTTTTTACCACCACAAAAAGTGCAGCTATAAATATTTTCGTACAAGTCTATTTATTTATGATCTCTTTGGGTTACAAACCCAACAATGGTATGGCTGGATCAGAGGGCAGGCATTTTTTTGTAGCCCTTTGAGCATAGTTCCAAATTGCCCTCCAGAATGGTTGGATCAGTTCACAACTCCACCAGCAATGCATTAATGTCCTAATTTTGCCACATCCCCTCCAACATTCATTACTCTCCCCTTCTTTCATTTTAGCCAATCTGCTAGGTGTGAGGTGATACCTCAGAGTTGTTTTGATTTGCATTTCTCTAATTATTAGAGATTTAGAACACTTTCTCATGTGCTTATTGATACTTTTGATTTCTTTACCTGAAAATTACCTATTCATGTCTCTTGCCCATTTATCAATTGGGGAATGGCTTGATTTTTTATACAATTGATTTAACTCCTTGTATATTTGAGTAATTAGACCCTTGTCAGAGTTTTTTGTTATAAAGATTTTTCTCAATTTGTTGTTTCCCTTCTGATTTTGACTACATTGTTTTTGTTTGTACAAAAGCTTTTTCGTTTAATATAATCAAAACCATTTAATTTACATTTTGTAATTTTCTCTAACTCTTGCTTGGTTTTAAAATCTTTCCTTTCCCAGAGATCTGACAAGAATACTATTCTGTGTTCACTTAACTTATTTATAGTTTCCCCTCTTTATATTCAAGTCATTCACCCATTCTGAATTTATCTTGGTGTAGGGTGTGAGATGTTGATCTAGACCTAATCTCTCCCATATTGTTTTCCAAATTTTCCAGCAGTTTTTGTCAAATAGTGGATTCATGTCCCAAAAGTTGGGCTCTTTGGGTTTGTCATACACTGTCTTGCTGATGTCATTTACCCTGAGTCTATTCCACTGATCCTCCCTTCTGCCTCTTAGCCAGTACCATATTGTTTTGATGACTGCTGCTTTATAGTATAGTTTAATATCTGGTGCTGCTAGGCCCCCTTCCTTCACATTTTTTTTTCATTATTTCTCTTGATATTCTTGATCTATTTGGACCTTTTTGAAGAGCATCTCAATAATATCTATTTCATTATCGTCAAGGTTAGCTAATAGATCTGGTCAATTTCTTAATCAGAGACTGTTTTGCTCTGACCGAGGGCACCCAGCCCTCAGTCTGCCAAGACCAACTAGGAGCTTCCATAAGCCTCAGCCATTTTGTCAATTACATTGTATAGTGTTGCCAAACCCTCTTACCTTTTGCCTTGTTCCTTCCCAGTTACCAAATAAACCCATAGCCTTTAGTCTGAGAATCCTGTGGTTATTTCTTTACCACCATAGGCTAGGGAGATCAAGCAACAAGGTGAGAATTCTAAGCTATTGAGGTTGAACCAAATCTCCATTGGTAAGGGCAAGAAGCTCAAGCAACCACTTCCTACCAATCTTCCATCATCCAATCGGAGGCAGTTACCTTAGAAGGGAGGGGCCTGACATCTTAAAGGAGCCAATGCAGCTAGCAGTGAGGTTCACTGACCACTCAGCTTTGGGTTTGGACTTTGAACTTAAAGCAAGTCCATTCCAACTGAGTTTTCTCATTCCTTCAAACATCCAGCTCCAATCTCCCGCTGGACTTGTAACCAGCTCAAGGCCCATAGTGACCATTCACTTCCCCATAACACACATGAGAAAGTGCTCTAAATCTCTAATAATTAGAGAAATGCAAATCAAAACAACTCTGAGGTATCACCTCACACCTAGCAGATTGGCTAAAATGACAACAGGGGAGAGTAATGAATGTTGGAGAGGATGTGGCAAAACTGGGACATTAATGCATTACTGGTGGAGTTGTGAATTGATCCAACCATTCTTGATGGCAATTTGGAACTATGCTCAAAGGGTTTTAAAAGACTATCTCCCTTTTGATCCAGTCATAGCACTGCTTGGTTTATATCCCAAAGAGGTAATAAGGAAAAAGACATGTACAAAAATATTTATAGTGGGAGCAGCTGGGTAGCTCAGTGGAGTGAGAGTCAGGCCTAGAGACAGGAGGTCCTAGGTTCAAACCCGGCCTCAGCCACTTCCCAGCTGTGTGACCCTGGGCAAGTCACTTGACCCCCATTGCCCACCCTTACCAGTCTTCCACCTATGAGACAATACACTGAAGTACAAGGGTTAAAAAAAATATATATATTTATAGCCACACTCTATATGGTGGCAAAAAATTGGAAAATGAGAGAATATCCTTTGATTGGGGAATGGCTGAACAAATTGTGGTATATGCTGGTGATGGAATACTATTGTGCTCAGAGGAATAAAGAACTGGAGGAATTCCATATGAACTAGAATGACTTCCAGGAATTGATGCAGAGTGAAAGGAGCAGAACCAGGAGAACATTGTTCACAGAGACTGATACACTGTAGAAAAATCAAACATAACAGACTTCTCTACTAGCAGCAATGCAAGAATCCAGGGCAAGGCTGAGCGACTTATGAGAAAGAAAACTAGCCACATTCAGAGAAAGAACTGTGAGAGGAGAAACACAGAAGAAAAACAACTGCTTGAACACATGGGCTGATGGGGATATTATTGGGGATGTTCACACTAAACAATAACTCTAGTCCAACTATCAATAATATGGAATTAGGTCTTGATCAATGATACATGTAAAACCCAATGGAATTGCATGTTAGCTAAGGGGTGTTAGGGGAGATTTGGGTAGAGGGAAAGAACATGAAATATGTAACTAATGGAAAATATTCAAAATAAAAACTTTAAAAAAAGACTTTAGAACATGGAATGTTCTGGGAGGGAACTTAGGATCTATAACATCCTGGAAAGGACCTTAGGACCTAGAACACCAGAGCTAGAATTCCCACATTAGAGGCCAAAAATGTTTTCTGTCTATGATATTATGAAAGAGAATACTGTAAATTTTATTATCTCTATTTCACAGATAGGAATAAAAAACAATCTGAGTCTCAAAGAGGGTTAATAACTTACCTATGATCACATAGCTACTAAATGGGAGAGTCAGAATTTGAATCCATGTCTCTTGACTCCAAGTTTATTTTTTTCACTGTACCACTCCAGTCTCCTGCTCTGATCTTTGTAACCTTAGAGACTATCTACTCCAGAGCCCTCATTGAAATAGGGCTCAAACTTCCAAGGACCCCAAAGTCTCTCCCCTAGAGGAAATTCTAGGCTCAGGATCAATGGGGATATTATTAAAGGGAAATATGGCTCCAGCTATGGGTTCTCCCACTTTTAGAGTCTTGGAACTTGGAGAAATAATGGAATAGGGGAAGTGGGATACATGATCTCAGTGTCATACAATTCCTTGACAAAGTTTTTCATCATAATCTCTCATTGTTCTTATCTATTTTACCACTTGTTTGCTTGGCTATGATCCAATCCATTTTCCAGGGCATTTTGCCATACTGCCTTGAATGTGGACGCCACCCACTGTCTTACTGAGTTATCTTTCCTCTCAATCAGTCCTTGGAGGCATTTTGGCCTTTATTCCCTGTTCCAATCTCACCCCATGCCTTGGGAAATGGGCAAACTGTAGCCCAAATCTAACAGAATGATAGAATAGCCGAGCTGAAAAGGTGCTCAGAAACCATCTAGCCACTGGAGAATTCTTAGCCTTTTTTGGGTCATGGACTCTGGACAGTGAAACAAAACCTCTAGACCCTTTCTCAGAATTATATTTTAAATTAATATATTAATATCAATATAATTTATATAAAAATTAATATATTACACAAAATTATGTGCATATAATGTAAATTTCAATAAATTAATATATCAGTCAACAAAATACAATACATAAGAGTACAAAGAAAATAAAAGATTAGTGACAATAAAATGCATTTTTCCATATCCAAGTTCATAACCCCCTGAAATGTATTCATAAAAATCCCTTGGTTGGTTATCTATAGACCCAAAGGTAAGAACCCTTGATCTAATCTAATTCCACCATTCTGCAGAGGAGGAATCTAAGATCTAGAGAAGATTACAGGAGTCATCTCAGAAAGAAATTTTGAGGTCATACAGTTCACTACCCTCCCCCCAACTTTATATTTGAGGAGTCTCAGGCCCAGGAAGGGGAGTGATTTGGTTAATAAGTGGCAAAGCTAGGGCTTGATCTTGGACCCACTGACTACAATTCCAGTGTTCTTCCCACTAAACCATACTTCTTCATGGAATAGGAAAGGTATTGAATCTATTGCCTCTCTGGGATCAGGAAACTTCATTCCATTTGAAAGCTATTCTAGGGACACACTTTATTGGATCTAGTAATTACCTGACTGTAAACTGTCAGCAAACTCAAAATACATGAAACTAGGTATTCATTAATTCAGGATTTTTCTTCTGATTAAGATCCTAAGCTGCCCATATCTGTCTATATCTTCCAATGCAGTTTTTGTCTATATTGTTGCAGACATTGGCCACTTAGGATCCATCCAACATGGCAGAGATTCTTCTCATTTTTTTTCTGACATTGATAGAATGCCAGCAGGGCACTTTTACTGTCTACCTGCTATCTTTCACTCTCACTATTTGATGAACTCTTCTTCTCTGCCTCTTATATCATTCCTGGATGGCATTTTTCAATCCTATTTGCCTTTGAAGTTACTCATTGGTTTCTCTAACCTCTATGTGTCTCTCTGTTGCCCTGTGCATGATGCTTCTACTTAGTTCTTTGAAAGCAGTGATGTTCCATGTCTTACTGCTGCACAGCAACATCGGACTGTTAGGGGAGATTGATTCCATGCAATTTTATGCTCCTGAGCCCCATAGCCTTGGTCTTTAAAAGGTAGAAGACAAAATCAGGAAAGGCAGAGGTAATGGTGGAATTATGAGGAGTTCCTAAACCTAGCTGAGAGCAGCAAGGTGAAAATCAGTGGAGGAAAAGGATTATTTGATTCTGTGCCGATCTGAAGTTCTTTGTATTTGTATATGCATGTGTGTATGTGCATGTGTGTGTGGTTGAGTACAAAGAAAGTCAACTTTAGAGTAGTACCATGAGCCTAGAGGGCTGTATTATCTTCTGAAAGAAGTACAAGCCAACGAAGAGAGGATAATTGTTTTTTCTGTTTGTGGTCTTGGGTGCAAGTCTTTTCTTTTGAGGATTTCCTGAGAGTGAAATAAAGTTTGTCCTGAACTTGATGTATTGTTAGCCTTAGTGTTTATAAGGAAACTGAGAGTCTTTTCCCCTTTTAGGGACGGCTTGGATATGAGTTATATTCTGATGTTCCCAGAGGAAACCCTGATTTGGGGTCATAAAGTGAAAATTGATTACGATATGTGAGAACCTTCTGGTTCATACATCACTCCCTGCTCCTCAATTAGTTGCTGGGTTTCCAAGGCAGGTTGGAGTTTCTTAACAATAACATTCCATATCCAAGAAACAGTTCTAGGCTTAGGACAACTGTATCCAACTCAGCTTAATTACAATCTCTATTTAAGTTTGAGCTCTATTATTAATATTTTTCCATCACTTTCTTAAGTCTAGAAACCAATAAAACAATAGATCTAGCCCTGATTTGTAGTGAATGCAGATTTCTGTGGCATAAATATCCACACTGAACATTTAACAATTTTGAAGACTGTTTGAATGGATATCAATATACTCCTGAATAGAATGGGATATTATTTTGTCATATAAAATGAATAAGAAGCCTAGAAAGATCAATAGGACAATTTAAACAATAAAAACATTATAAATAAAAGAGTTACTTTGAATGATACAAGAATCAAAGCAGTGCAATAACTTACCATGATTCCAGAGGATGGAGGATGAAACACATTATCCACTTCCTATCAGATAGCTGATAGATTCAGAGTACAAAATTATATATATATATATATATATATATATATATATATACACACATATATATAGATGTGCAAAATGTGGAAATTTGCTTTAGTTGACATCATATACTTGTTAGGTGGGATTTCTTTTTCTTGTCTTTTATTTTCTTTCAATAGGGAGAGGAAGACAGGGAGGGGAGAAAATTAATGTCTGCTAACTGTTTAAAAATCAAATTAATTTTTATGTTAATGTTATAAAAATACAATTAAAAGAAGAGTAGGGTTAGAAGAAGGTAAGGCATAGGGAGATATGGAATGATATAGGGTTATTTACCAAATAGTGTGAAAAGGGAAAAAAGGAGGTTTTTTGTTGGATATAATATTTAAAGGAGTGGTTGCCAAGAATTGGACAATTATAAATTCTAAAATGATTTTTAGTAATTTATTTATAAAATATAGGAGAGAGTGGAAGTAGAGAGATGAGAAGAGGGTAGAGTAAGAGATCTAGTTTAAAAAACTACATTTGTATTCAAGTCTTGGCTTTACTCCAGCAGGGCTCCAGAGGGCCAGCCAGAGAGCCTACAAGTCTATTAACAATGGTTTTAGCCATGAGGGCTCTTCCTATTCAAGGGAGTCTCCCAGAGGCTAGTACCTCCAAGGAAGCTAAAGTAATCAGCCTTTTTCACTCACCATGTGTAGTTCTAAGGGAGAAATTTAAGAACAGTCTCACCAAGGTCTCAGGGTCTCAGCCAGCCAGCCAGAGCTTCTTTAGGTCCAAGACACGAATAAGAAAAGAAGTTACAGAAAGTTGTCACTCCCTTTTAAAGGCGCTTCTTTTTCATCACTTCCTGTGCCTTCCTCCTAGTTTACATGTCCAAACACAACAGATGCTCTGCTTAGGACTGCCCAGAGGGCAGTCAGTCAATTCTGATTTGTCACCCACTTTTGCACACATGGGTTACAGACTTCCCCACTTGTGAATTAAGTGGTGGTGTTTACATCTTTAGTGATTAAAACTAAGAATGGGCAGGGTAGATTTAATTTCATTATCACAATAGATGAATAGCAATATATCTGACCATGGAACACCTGTGAGTGATGGTGTGTATGTATTGGTTCTAAGGCAGAAGAGTGATAAGGGCTAGGCAATGGGGGTCAAGTGACTTGCCCAGGGTCACACAGCTAGGAAGTGCCTGAGGCCAGATTCAAACCCAGGACCTCCCATCTCTGGACCTGCTTCTCAATACACTGAGCCACCCAGCTGCCCCCTCAATATGATTTTTCTAAAGTACTATACAGACCATTCCCCATCCCCTATTCTACCCTCAATCTCCCTATATAGTAAGCTCCTGTGGTTACCTATTGCCTCTAGGATCAAATTATATACACGTATGTATATAAAATTACAATTTTTTGGAACTTTGGCATTTCTAGTTCTTCATAAATTGGCCCCTTCCTACCCTTTCCATTCTTTTTATACTTATAATACTACCTATACTCTACAATCTAACTACCTTGGCCTACTTGCTATTCCTTGAGCACAACACTCCCTTTCCTATGACCATGCCTTTGTGCCCAGAATTCTCTGCCCTCTTCTGCCTTAGTTTCCTTGACTTTCTTCAAGATTCAGCTCAAATGTTATCTTCTACAGGAGGCTTTTTCTAATTCTCCCCAGTTGCTAATGTTTTATCCTCTCAGATTACTTTCCTTCTAATCTATATATTGTATTGCATCTTCCCCATTAGAATATAAACTCCTTAAAGTTAGGGGATTGTTTTTGTCTCTTCTTTGTACTTTGCTTTGTATAGTTCATAGTACTTAGTAAACATTTAATAGATACTAGTTGATTTAGAAATAAAGACAAGTTGATTGATTTTTTAATAAGATATACCCTTCCAGTTAACAAAACCACCTGGGGAAGAAATCAAATCCCATTTTAATTTCAGATTAAAACTGATCAAAGTCATCTTTAATGATTTGCTCCCAAACCAAACAGAGGGATGTAGCATCTTCACCTGAGCAAAGAGCTCTCAAGTGATGTTTTAAGTATTCAGGTTTTATAGTGTATGTATAATTACAGTTTGAATCCTAAAAATATAATTCCGAGCATCCCATATTCCTTCTCATGTTACATAGAGAACATACAAATTTTGGGTAGCCCTGTCTTTCTCTCTCTTCTTGTGATTGCGGCTGGCTGAAACAGGCTTTTTGAGAGAGGAGAGAGAACTATTCATGTGGTCTTATTTTGGTTAGATAATTATATTTTTATACTTCTGTTTCCTTTTTATTCCTTTACCTCAAGTGATTATTAATAAACTTTATAAAATATTATACTTGGAGTATTGGACATGGATTTAATCTTACATTTTAAAGGGGGGGGAGTTTCCTGATAGTTTATTAGATTAAAAACCATGGATACAATCCACATTTCATTAGAGATGTGGAAGGATTAACTCAGAGAACTTAAATTTCTCAAGACATAATTTAACCTTAATTAATCCTGATGTTGCTTACTGAGAGGCTAAGTGCTAGAAAAAAGTTTCCCTCTGAATTGCTGCTCAAAGCTAAACATTTTTGATTTGTACAAAGTAGACAGGGTAATGGAGGGATAGAAGGTAGAACTGCTAAGACTCACAAAAATCACAGAAAATGAGACTTGGGAGAGACTTCTGTCACCGTCTAAATGACCCCATATAAGAAAAGAATCTCAATTGTAATACACTTGACAAGTGATCAGCCAGCATCATATTGAATATCTTGGAGGTGGGAGTGAAGAGGAGGAGCACATTACATCTCAAGGCAACATGGACAGCCGCATGAAAGATTTTTGAAATATATTGGGGGAGACTTCCAGGAGTGGAGCCAAAATGACAGAGTAAAGGAAATACTCAGCCAAATTCCAACATTTCTCTCCCAACAACTTTAAAATGCCACCTGAAATTAAATCCTAGAGGGGCAAAGCCCACAAAAGGTCAGAATGAAACATTCTTCCAGCTATGGATGCATAGATTAAAAATCAATTGGAAACTAAATAATTTAATTCTAAAGAATGAACAATGCAAAGAAAAAGAAGAAAACAATAGAATAGGAAAGACAAGAGATCTCTTCAAGAGTTTTTTGTTGTTAATTGTTTCAGTTATGTCTGACTCTTACTGACCCCATTTAGGGTTTTCTTGGCAAAAATACCATTTTCTTCTCCAGCTCATTTTACAGACGAAGAACCTGAAGTCAACAGGGTAAGTGACTTTCCCAGCTAGTAAGTATCCAAATCCATATTTGAACTCAGAAAGATGAATCTCCTAATTCCAGGATTGGTCTTCTATTCACAGTCCCATCTAGCTGCCCCTCAAAAATATTAGAGATAGAAAGAGAGTGCTTTATGCAAAAATGGACATGATAAAAGATAAAAACAGTAGGGATTTAACACAAATAGAAGAGATTAAGAAGAGACAGCAAGACTATACAGAAGAACTATACAAGAAAATCTTAATATCATTGATAACCATGATGATGTAGTTACTGATCTAGAGCTATGTATCCTAAAGAAGGAAATCAAATGGTCCTTAGGAAGCATTGCTAACAATAAGTCTAGTGGAAGTGATAGAATTCCAGCTGAACCATTTAAAACTCAACATGCTAGCAAATTTGGAAAACTCAAGTGACCATAGAACTGGAAAAGATCCTAAAGAAGGACAAGATCAATGAATGTTCAAATTTCTAAACAACTGCACTCATTTGTGCTTAAGATTCTGCAAGTTTGACCTTTAAAAAATGTGAATCAAGAATTACCAGAGTTCAGGCTGTTTTTCAAAGAGGCAGAGGAACTAGAGACCAAATTGTCAACATTTGCTGAATTATAGAAAAAGCAAGGGAGTTCCAAAAAAACACCTACTTCTGTTTCATTGCTCACACTAAAGCCTTTGACTGTGTGGATCACAACACAATGTGGAAAGTCTTCAAAGAGGTGGGAATACCAGATCATCTTGTCACCTGATGAACTCTATGTGGGTCAAGAACCAAACATGGAACAACTGACTGGTTTAAGATTGGGCACAGACACCACTATTGTGCTGTTTTTTCTTCCCTACCCAGCCCACCTTACAGAGTACCTAAGCCCTGTTGAGCCACAGAGTCCAAGTGCAAGGGTCAACTGGAGCCCAAATAGAAGCCACCACAGCTAGGGCAGCTGCCATATTGGCATCCTGTGGACCTGTTGATGGGCAGTATCTCAGCCACTTTGTCCAAGACTGCAGTGAGGCCGATATGAAGCATGAAGCCATTGTTGCAGGTACAGGCATTGTCCAAGCAGTTCATCCCTTAGGTGCAGTATAAGGGCATCATGGGCCATCTTGTGTGCATCCCAGGGGACAAGAGCTTTTTCAGTTTGGGGCATGGCAGTTTGGCAAGTATTATTTGATATTTTCCAACACAAGCTCTAAATTTCACTTTTAAGGACAAATACAAGCATATTATCATGTTAGGAGTTAACAAAGATAAACAATTCTGAAAGCTAGTCTAGCTTCAGGTGGGGTTCCTGGGGGTAACATCTGTTTGTATAGTATATCCTCTAGATTTTGCCCAAATTTAATTAGAGGCTGGAAATTTTGCCCAAATTTAATTAGAGGCTGGAAAAGGTCCTAAAGAACAACAGTTCAAAGGTTTAGGTGACTGCATTAATAAGATAACAAAGTCTGAAGGTATTACTGGTTTATACCAAGAATTTGAACTTTGTTTTCAGGTTATCATTCTGTAGCAAGACTCTTATTTGGAGCTTATGACACAATCAAGGGCTTATTACCAAATCCAAAGGAAACTCCATTCCTTGTGTTATTTTTAATTGTTCAAGGAGTGAATACCTGCTCTGGGACATAGTCAGAAAGCATATGATGATGCACTTTGGTGAAAAGCCTAGTTCCAGGCTAAGGGAAACTCTTGACTGTTGGTTTTTTTGGGGAGATATATCAACATGAAGGCTTCAAGGCTTTCTTCTGTCGTATCTCCATTTATGTCCTTTGAATAACAGGAGCATGTCAGTGATGGTATTGTATCTTAAAATCAAAGAGCTATTAAATATTGACACCAGAGGCCATTCATCAGAATTATTAGCATGAGTGTAGAGCTTTTTTGTTTGATGTACATGTTACAGAACTATCATTTGTAGAATCTTTGAAGCTTGTTATTACATATAGCAGTATTTTCTTAAACTGCTAATTCTCTAATAAAGCTCTTCCTGTTTTCAAGGAGTTAAATACTATTAGAGAGTTGATGCTTCTTTACCTTCTTTCATGAAACATTTTGCATTTTTTACGCCAGTAGTCCATACTATTTTATCAAGATAAAATATTTTATTTTTATGATAAAAAATAGAAATGTATATGGTTTAAAACCTAACCAATGAAACTATTTTCCTTTCAAATTTGCTATTCTTTTAATATGCCCTTCACAATCTTCTAAAATCATATATAATTAAACATCTTTTTAAAAGTTCATCCAAAAACAAGTCATGATTTAGATCTATTATGCAAGCTTTCTTCAGTGGCATCTCTTCTGGAACATTTCATTTATTATCACATATCTTATACCTTAATAAATCATAGAATTTTGATATCAAGTTACAGTAATCTTAGCCATATAAGCCAGATAATTACTTTGAAGGCAAACTAAACATAATCTTGTGCTTTCGAAAGATATAAGGCTTATCTCCTACACTTTCATCTTTAAAAACTGCTGTTGTATTGCATAGTATATCTTGGGGCAGTGAGTGTCTGCACTTAGTATTGCCAGACAATAAATTTTAAAACAATGATTAAAACAAAGATTGGTAAAGAAATATGACAAGACTGTATATTGTCACTTTATTTATTTAACTTATATGCAAAACATATCATGTGAAATGTCAGGCTGGAAAAAATCAAAAGCCAGAATTAAGATTGTCCAGAGAAATACTGACAGTCTCACATATGCAGACAGTACTCCTCTCACGGAAGAAATTGCTTTCCAAAATGGTGGGATCATTCACAGTTGCAACAGAGTATTAGTGTCTCCGTTTTTCTGTATCCCCTCCAACATTTGTCATTTTGCTCTTTTATCATTTTAGCCAGTCTGATTGGGATAAGGTGATATCTCAGAGTTATTTTGATTTGCATTTCTCTAATCAATAATGATCAAAAGCATTTTTTCATATAGTTATATATACTTTTGATTTTTTCTTTCAAAAATTATCTATTCCTGTCTTTTGACCAAATTGAGAAATGACTCATGTTCTTTTAAATTTGACAAAGTTCTCTATATATTTTAGATATGAGAGTCTCTCTGAGAAAATGTCTATAAATTTTTCCTCCTATTTTTCTGATTTCCTTCTATTCCTGGCCACATTATTTTTATTTATATAAACCCTTTTTAATTTAATGTATTAAACATATATAGAAAATCCTAGAGATTTAACAAAATATTAATTGAAACTATTAATAACTTTAGCAAAGTATCAATATGTAAAATAAATCCACATAAATCATTAGCAATTCTATATATCACCAACAAAGTCAGAGGACCAGAAGCCTGGAGGTGAATAAAGCAAAACTTCACTCACAGAGTCTATTAAGGGAAAGTTCCTTAGGAGAAGTTCAGGAAGATTTAGTCTTTAAACTCACCACATGGACTTCTAAAGAAAATAATTAAAAACCGTCTCACCAAGGTCTCAGCGTTCCAGCCAGCACTCCTCCACAGATCAGAAGAGCTCCTTCAGGAGCAGCCCTCTTCACCTGAAGCTCCTCTCACTCACTCAACTCCCTCTTTTAAAGGGGTCACTTATGCATCACTTCCTGTGCCTTCCCCTAGTTTGTGTGTCCAATCACAACAGACACTTCTCTTAGGATGCCTAGGGGGCATCCTAAGTTGATTCTGATTCGTCACTCACTCTAGCACACGTGGGTTACGGACATTAAATTAAAAAGGGTTTGTACAGAAGTTTTTGATTTTTAAATAATCTTGTGGTTTTAGTAGCCTCCAAGTTTAATGTGATTCAACAGTGTGATATGACAGTCAAATAAGCTAATGTAATCCTGGGTCCTATTAAGAATGAATGAATGAATGAAAAACATTTTGCTAAGAGTCTGCTACGTATACTACTGGGATTGCAGCTATAGGAGCAAAATAGTCCCTGATCTTAAAAAACTTATATTCCTTTTTTAGAGAGTTTTTTTTTTTTTACCAATTACACATAATAACAAATTTCCACATAAGCTTTTCTAAGTTATATGATTGAATTTATCTCCCTCCCTCTTCTCCCTATGATGCATTCATTGGTGAGCAAAGTTAGTGAACTACCTAAAATCTATCTGATCCAACCAAAATGAAGTTAGCTGGGGTAACATTTATCCTATCTAGCATCTCAATGATTTCCTGGTCCCTAATGCAGGGTATGGTGGATTTTTGGTTTATAAGGGTCCCTAATTTAGTGCAACAACTACTGAACATGTATGATTATTATAAATGGTGTGCTCTGACCCTGGCTGAATGTATTTGCTTCATCCCAACAGCCATAGCCATAATCCTAACAATCTGGCAATTCCTTATGGTCTTGAAAAATGTTTTCTCTCACCTGTGGCAATGGTTTGACTCAATTACTTCACAAAAGAAAGATACTGATTCTGGGGAACTAGTAGATAACATCAGACTACTATTCCAAGTATTGAAACAAATAAGGGAAGGAAAGGAACTGGACAAGCATACAATTCTCCAACTAGAGATTGTGGAGTCCAAATACCTAGGAAATAGTGCCTCTAACAAATCAAAGCCCAATAACAAACAACCATCCACAAATTCCATAGTCTCTCTTTTACCAATTGTAGATAGAACCATCGTGCAGCCTGGGGAAGAGGTGGTACATGTGAAATCATATAAAGCATTCACCCCAAGTGATATGAAGGTGCTAAAGAGACACTTTCCCAAGTATTTTGAAAAACCTTTCAAAAGTATAAAAGAATTAAAGAGGGTGTTCACGCTATTTAATCCTAGTTTTGATGACGTAGAATTTCTTTTAGGGGAATTTTACTCTTCTCCAGAAAAGGAAAACTTTCTAAACGAAATGAGGACAAACCCAAATTTAACAGCCTGGCCATTAGTCCACCAGGATTTAGATTTTACCCAACGTCAAATCTTAGGTACCTGATCCAATGTAGAACTGATTTATTAGAAGCAATGAGAATCCATGCTAAAAGACCAAATTTGTGGCAAAAATTCAAGAAATTAAGACAGGGAGAAGAGGAACATCTTAGTAGTTTCCTCAATAGAGTAATAGAGGCAGCCTAGACAATCCTGGGATTATGTGATACACATGCCCAAGACACCATAGATCATATCCGTAGACAATTTGTAAAGGGAACATCAATCCCAATACAAAATTACCTTAGGCAAAACTGTCCACAGTAGGAATCACTGCCACTGGAGGATATAAGACAACATGCTTCCTACATCCATGATTCAAAGCAGAAGGAAGCAAGGGTAGCAAGACAAACTGACTCAGATAAGGATGAACTGATAGCTGATTTGAGAAGGCAATTGAAACAGACCAAAAGAGAAAAAGAATTGGAGGACCAAAACAGTAGGAGCCAAAATCAATATAGACAACCTACAATTAACACCCAAAGACCAAACATCCAAAGACCAAAATCATTTTCCCCACGGTGCTTTCTTTGTGGATGTCCAGGTCATATTTTAAAATTTTGTAGATTTAGGCAACAAATTGATTTTTCCAAAAATGACAATTATAATCAAAGAGACAAAGATATGAGAAGGACCTATTACAACACAAAATGGTTCAAAAACAATAATGATACAAAGAGAAATGAGGAAAGTAAACATGATGGTTTGTGCTCTAGCCATGCATGCAAGAAATTTAGCCAATTGCCATCCCTAGAAGAAATGGAAAAGTACATAAAGATGGGAATGAAGCCAAAGTCACTATGAATCAAGGTTCCTAACTTAAAAAGGTCTAATTATAATTTGGGTGTGAGTGTGTGTAGCCTGAGTGAGAAAAATAATATTGAAATACTGGGCAAAACAAAACAGGTGTCTAAAGCAAGCTACACAGAATATCAAGATAGGTCTGTGGTAGATAATCAACAATGGGAAGAAATAATGCAGATGCGCAGAGAAATATATGGCAATAGTGAGGATGACCATATAAGGGATTAGCTTTCTCATTCCATCATAAAAACATTGAATGAGAAGCATAAGGATCATACAACCACTTGCAAAAGCTTGCATCAAAAAAGCTTTGCAGTCTTGTTCAAAGTCATCAAAACCTCAAACTCCTCTCTTTATTCCGAGTATAAAACAAAGGGGCAACTTGGATAAAGAACATTATGGCAAGGATTTACAGTGTATCCAGAAAAGAATGCATTCAGTAACCTCAGGGGAGTTAAATGCCTAAATTCTATCCCATTCAGTTGCTTCAGACACGTCACAGAAAGAGGTTAGAGAGCAAACAAATCAGTACGTTGGCAAAGACTTGATTTTAAAGACATAACCCACTGAGTTGCCAGATGATATCAGCTGTTTAGGAATTTCTACATCCACCTTTCTCAACCCCTTAGCTGAAGAATTCCAACCAAAAGCATGGGGAAGGGAAAGGGAACAGTTGTTATCCCCAGTAACCAGTATGGTGAATAACATCAATAATGAAGCTTGTTCAGTAATTGAAGACAAAAGCCATCTGACTTCAGTCACACAAACTTCAGGGCAAGGTAGGGAACATCAGTCAGCTTTTAAATCAGTAGTCGTACCTGAGGTGTTGAAGGGAACACAAACTATCTACCAAACATTCCCAGATACAATCAAAGGGAAAATTTCTGAAATGAGGCATAACAATTCTTTAAATGTCAGAGTGGATGGTGAATCAGATCAAACCTCCATTTCTGCAGCCCTAAGCAAAAGCCAACATGAAGTTTGCACAACTGATAATGACTCACCAACTCTCAATGAGGGAATGCTCTTTAAGCCTGATTTATGTATTTCTGATTCTAAACTTAACTTGCCTGATGGTGCTACAAGAAGTTCTGGTTTAGATACAAATCACCATACGCAATATTGGATCGATAATAAGTTCAACTTGTAAAAAAAAATGTAGATTATTTAGAATTGATCCTTGGTTCCATGTCACTCATGTCAAGCCAGCAAAAGACATGTCCCAACAACAACCACAAGACCCAGTTATTATACAGCACAAAGATCAATTAGCACCAACCAATCGATCAAATAAATCCTTAGAAAGTCCACAGCCTATACATGAGACCATAGAACCAGAGCAGCAATTAGAACAACAATCAGAGCATGAATCAGAACCACAATTAGACCAAGAACCAGTGATCAATCAGATATTACACCAAATTTTACACTCAAATGATTATCCCAATCCCAATTACATCTTAAAAGAATCACCCGTAAAACATGATGACAATGAAAAAGAATCAATGGCAGAAGAAGACACAACATTTGCTTTGCAATCAATCCAAGACCTAGACACTGACGTTGACAAGTAATTGAAAACACAAAAGACCTTATCATGAACTCTTGCTACCTGTAATCATCTTTATTAAACCAAAAAAAAAAAAGAAAAAAGAGAGAAAGAAGAAAGATTAATCACATTTCATAGACATTTGAACTTTGTTCCTGACACAAGTCAACACACCAGAACATCAGTTCCAGTGCAAGATGACAAGCACATGGGTAACATCAAACGACACAAGTAAGGCGTTGCTGACTTCACAGATCATCACAAGGACAACAAACCTGAAGACTACAAAAGACATCCGTGATCGAATATACAATTGGTGTATGGGACAACAAACCACACTGTGAAGAGGAGCATCAGAGCAGTGTTGGACACATGCATTTGAAAAACATAACTTACACCCAACAGAATTCTCACTGCATCCAACACTTTAGATTCCATCCACAAAGTACATACACTTTGCAGAAGAATTCCAGTGGAGTAAGTGTGTAACACTTCATTACATGGAAAGGTCACACTAGACAACACATAGAACATCCCTCCCCACTCCCAGTGCTGGCAGGCCATTCTATATGGGTTATACATGCATTATCATACAAAACATATTTTTATATTGTTCATTTTTGTGAGTAATCTGATAAAACCAAAATCCCCAAACATAAATACAGATAAACAATTGAAAAATTGTATACTTTCATGGGTTCTGATTCCAACAGTTCTTTCTCTGGAGGTGGATAGCATTCTATGTCATAAGTCCCTCTGAATTGTCCAAGATCATTGTATTGCTGATAATAGCTAAATCTATCACAGACGACCCTTCCACAATATTGTTAAAAGTTTTATTGATATGTTTTGTTTTAACTCTATAGACACATACAGAATTGCTCTCACTTCATGAGAGGTTTTTTATAACATATTAAAACAATGAAATATAACTAACTAGTACAGTGACCTCATTTAAAAGTGTATCAACATTTCATATTTGTGTTACCTCCCCCATATCTCTCTCTCCCACCCTCTTCTTCTTTCTCTCTCTCCCTCCCTCTCTCTTGAATGAATGAATGAATGAATGAATGAACAGAAATCTATTTTCTCTCTCTCACACCCTTACCCCAATTGGGGGAAAAAAGAAAAGAAAAACAAATTCCTCATAACAGATATGTATAGGCAAAAACATATGATTTATTGAATTGTTAGCCCCAGGAGGGGGGAGGGAAGAAGGGAGGGAGACAATATAAACCATTTAACTTCAGAAAGCTTATGTGGGAATTTATTCTTAAAATTAAAAAAGAAAAAGAAAAATTTTTTTTAAAAACTGATATGCATAGTCAGGTAAAACTTAATTCTCTCAGTGGTTATACATATATATGTATGTATCTATTCACATGCATGCAGAATTACACATATACATTATATACATAGATATATATAAATACATATATATACTTATCTCAAAAGCTTACATCTTTAATTTTGTCAAACACAAAGTTACTATACTCTTTTACTACTTTTTGTTGTATAACTGTTCTGCTCCACTAATATAGATAGATATGCATATACTATATTTACAGATATACACACTATATGTGTAATGTATGTTCATTACATGTACATGTATGTATGTAATATGTAGTTCTGCATGTATGTGCAGAGATGCAAGCATATGCATTATATATTTTTCTGTATCCTAAATCTATCATCTCTCTCTAATAGATAGTAGGTTTGATGATCAAATTCTAGAGGCCTAAATGATCCAATATATTGATCACAGTGCTCACACAGAAGTGAGAAGAATTGATACAATGACACTCCAAAGGTCTCTCTGAAGAACTGTGGTATTGATTGTGAGACATGGGAGGCAATGGACCACCCAGAATGGCATGCCCACATCAAAGAAGGCTTTGTACTCTGTGAATAAAGCAAAATTGAGGTAGCTCAAAAGAAATGTGAGATGCACAAATTTAGACACATTTCTGACCCAAATGTTCATATGGGTTATTTGTGCTTAACTTTCAGTAGAGCCTTCCAAGCTCATCTTGGGCTCATCAGCCACAGTCAGAGACACTATACTCATTTTGGTCCTCTGAGTATGAAGGACAACAAACAACAAACAAACAGGTTCTGACAGCTTTTAAAATTGTTCTCATTATATAAATTGTTCTCCTGGTTTCATTTTTCATAGGCTCATAAAAGTGCTCAGAATGTTTCATTTTCACAAAATTGATGTTATAATATCAATTGTTCTTCTGGCTCTGCTTACTCCAATGTTGGTCTTTCTATCTCTCTTTGAAATCATCTATTTCTTCATTTGTTACAGCACAATAGGATTCTATCACATTCTTAGTCCACAATCTTAACTGATGGGCTTCCCCTTAATTTCCAGTTTTTTGCCACCATAGAAAGAACTACTATAAATATTCTCATACATAAAGGTTTTTTTTTTCTTTCTTTGACCTCCTTTGAGTATAGCTCCAGATATGGGATAGCTAGGTGAAAGGTCAAGCTCTCTTTAATAACTTTTGGAATATAATTCCAAATGGCTTTTGTAACATGGAAATGGCAGGGTGGAATTCTGGGTGAGGCTTGACCCTGTATCTTGCAGGAATTCCACCCTGCCATTTCCATGTTACACTTTCCAGCATGGTTGCACCTATTCATAGTTCTACCAACAGATCATCAGTGTGCCTGTTTTCCCATGGCTCTTCCAACATATATCATTTTCCTTTTTGGCTATCTTTTCCATTCTGATGGGTGTGAGATGGGATCTCAAAAGTGCTTTAATTTGTATTTCTCTAATTAGTTGTGATTTTGGAGCATTTTTTTCTTTTGACTATAGTCTGGATTCCTTCCCTCAATAACTATCTGTTCATATCCTTAGAGCATTTATCAATTAGAGAATGGTTCTTTTTCTGACAATTAGTAGAGAATGATAGAAGGAGACAATTTATGAGTGGTGACTACAGAAGAGTGTTTCAGTTTGGTTGTCTCTCCTGGATTTGTTTTCCATGTCGATTGTTTTTTCAATGGAATATTTCATATTTTCTTCTATTTTTTCATTACCTTGATTTTCTTTTATTATTTCTTGATATTTCATGAAGTCATTAGCTTCTCTTTGCCAATTTATAATTTTTAGAATATGATTTTCTTCCATGACCTTTCGATTCCCTTTTTCCATTTGGCCCATTCTACTTTTCATGGTACTCTTTTCTTCAGTGGATATTTTTGCCTATTTTTCTAGTTAATAAATTCAGTTTTTAAAAAAATTCTTTTCTTCATTGGAGTTTTGTGCCTCTTTTTCCACTTGACAAATTTTGCTTTTTAAGCTTTCATTTTCTTTTTGCATTACTTTTATTTCTTTTTCCCATTTTTCTTCTACCTCTCTTATTTGAATTTTGAATTCCTTTTTGAGTTCTTTCAGTGCCCGAGACCAGTTTCCATTTTGGTTTGAAGTTTTACATGGGGTTGCTTTTATCTCACTGTCTCCTACTAAATCTGTTCTTTACTCTTTGTCTCCATAGAAATTTTCTAAGGTTAGGTGCTTCTGTTTCTGTTTGCTCATTTTCCCAGCCTTTTTTTTTTTTTTTTGCCCGTGGACTAGGAATAGTGAAAACTTCTGATTCTGTCTTCTTTGGCTTACAGGACTCAGCACTATGAGCAATTTTGCCTTCAGGGCCTCACTGCTGGCTGGTCTCCAAAGGGTAGAATTTTTCTGCTGTTGGCTTAGGCAGGATTCTGGGGTCCTAAAGTTGGCCTATTCCTGGACTCTGAACCTGATGCAGAAGGTGGGAGGGGCCAGTCAACTTGTACTCTTCTGTGTACAGTTTTACTTCTGGTTCTCCCTTATCCCATTAAAATCAACTGTCTCTGCCTACCTTTCAATTTTTTTCTATAAGAGTGCCCCCTCACTCTAGCTAATAGTTGATTTTATGACTCCTGTCATTTTGAGGCACAATTTTAAGGCTGGTTTGGGAGGATTCTCAGAGTAGTTCCAGCTTTTGCTGCTACTAAACTGCCATCTTGGCTCTGTTTCCAAGAGTATTTTAGTTTAAAAAATCAAAAAGATGATGAATGGAACACTCTTCCTGGTAACAATAGGTATGTTGATATGATCCAGAGACAAGATAATGATAATAACTAGCATTTACATAGTGCTTTATAGTTTGCAAAGTGTTTTATAAATATTATTTTAATTTATCTTCTTAGCAACATTGGGAATATATTTCTTTTTCCTGGAAATCTTAAAGGAAAGACTGGATGACCATCAGTCAAATGTATCAAAGAGAGGATTCTTTTTTTTTTTCACTAGATGATAATTGAGCTTCCTTTAAACTCTGGAATTTTGTGATGCTATAATCTAAATATAGCACAATGTGATGTTAAATCATAATGATAAGATTCAAATGTAGCAGCTCTACTCTCATTGCTGAAAAAAAAATTTTGTTATAGGAATGCTAAAAGATCTATTCCATTTTTCATCTGTTCATTGTCCATCTTCCAAGTAGAGTCTTAAATGACTTTAAGACTGTTTGGCTTCATTAGATGGTATATAGTATACCAAGCTTTCTGCAAATGCATTCCTTACACCAGTGCTTCATGCTATTTTGGGTGATATTGCTTATGAACTTAAAGCATTTTATACTTTAAGATTTTGCCAATTAACTCACTCAATGTTGTTTCAGACTTCCAACTCACTGGTTCATATGTTATTTCTGGCTAAAGTTATATCTTTGCTCTTTAGGCTGTTATGAATAAAAGCTAACCTTTGGAGACTTGATACTAAATTTGTAAGTATTTATTAGTAAAGAGGGAAAAAAAGAGAGAGAAATAAGGTTTCCAGCCTTTCTAACTTAAAGTAAATCCCCACCTGCTGAGTTACTTCTCTTCTATCAGGTCCTACATTCTCCATGGGCCCTTGTCCATTTCACAAGTGGGGAGCCAGAGGCCCCCCATTACCCACATGGTTGAGCCAGACAAATTAAGGCCAACCAAGAAGCAGGGCTGTCAGGAAAGGACCAGAGCCCAAGAGACCAAGTTCTCGGACTTCCAGCCATACATGGTCCTGCTGCAAGACCACTTGCCAAAGATGGCTTACAAAGAAAAGCTGGGACAACTGAAAGAGAGTGGGCTCCTTTAAAAAACCCAAAGGAATGGAAGAAGTCATAGAAGTCAGAGAATGTGACATATGGGGACTGGGGTGAAACCCTGAGCTAACTGAAGTATCCTGTGGGACAGCTTAGACTGAGCTTGAAAAGCCAGGGTGTGAAGCTCTCTTGATCTCTCTGCATATCCTTTGATTCACTAATGTCACTACGAGGTCTGTATCCCAAAGACATTTTTTTAAAAAAGGGAAGGAAGGGCCCACTTGTACAAAAATATTTATAGCAGCACTTTTTGTGGTGGCAAAGCAATGGAAATCAAGGGGATGTCCATCAATTGGGGAATGCCTGAAAAAATTGTGGTATATGTTGGTGATGTAACACTATTGTGCTGTAAGAATGATGAACAGAATGATTTCAGAAAGAGCTGGAAAGACCTACATGAACAGTGTAATAAGCAGAACCAGGAGAACATTGTACATACTAACAGCAATATTGTGGAATGATCAATTGTGAAGAACTTAGTTATTCTCAGCAACACAATGACCCAGGACAATTCTGAACTAAGAATGCTATCTACTTCCTGAGAAAGAACTGTTGGAGTCAGAATGCAGATCAAATCATGCAATTTTTCACTTTAGGTTTTTGGATTTTTATCTCTGGGTTTTGGTTTTACGTGATTATTCCCTTACAAAAATGAAAACAATATGGAAATATGTTTTGAATGATAATTTATGCATAACCTAGATCAAATTGCTTACCAGTACCAGGAAGGGGGAAGTAAGGGAAAGAGGGAGACAGTTTGGATCATATAACTTCAGAAAATTCATGTGAGAAATTGTTATTACATGTAATTGGTGAAATAAAATATCTTCATTTTTAATTAAAATTATTTTAATATTTTAAAAATAGTTTTATTTTTATTTACCCATTTAAATATTTTGTTATAATAAAATTTAATATTAATTTTATTTTTAATTTAATATTTTAATATAAAAATACATATGCTACCTTTATTTCAATATAATTGGCTTCCTTTACAAGTTTATGTATTTTATGAATTTAAAAACATGATTCTAAGACAGAATCCATAGACTTCAGACTGCCAAAAAGTCCATGAAAAAAAATGGAAGAATGCTAGTTCTTGATGACTCCTGACCTAGCTTACAAAATGCTTTAAAAAATAGTTAACAAATGGTTGGATAAGAACAAGTGGAGAAACAGACTAATAAGCAATAAGGTTGGAAAGATAGGGTGGTGACTTTAATGCCCATCAGAAGTGTTTGAACTTTACTCAGTTAATGATAAGAAGTCACTGTGAGTCTTTGAGCAAAACTGCAGCATTACTGGTTCTAAGCACAGGGAAAGTATCTGGTAGGGTATGGAAAGTGGGTTGGAGAACTGGAGATCCTGCACCCCACTTACGTTAGGAGATTTCCTGAGGAAGTCGCTTGGTAAACCAACAGACAGAAACTTTGTCCATTGATGCCTCATGAGGAAAATCAGCAACAGCTCAGGTCAAAGCTTAGACTATCAAACAACAGACTAGCTCTTGATAAACATTTTACATCTTTCTGGCAGAGATAAAGCTGGACTTGAGTATATGTTCCTTGCTTCTCATTTCTCTGGGTCAAGTTGTTTCCCCCACCATGGCCTTGCCCCTTAATTCCTGTGTCATCTAAGGCAAATGGCTTAGTCCAGTGATGGGCAAACTTTTTAAAGAGGAGCCAAAGGGAAGGAAATGCTCATCTGTCAGTCTGGTTCTAAGGCAAGTCTCATTGTATTGTATCCTACTCATTGTATTTGTCAGATTAGAAATAATGTCCCACAGCTGGATAGAACATTTCAGGGGGCAGCATCTGGCCGGTGGGCCTTAGTTGCCCATCGCTGGGCCTTAATCCAAAGCTGTTGACTACCGTGTTGTACTTGCCCTTGAGATAAAAATGGAATTAGGAAATATCTAACAAAAATTTTGAAAATACAAGAGAATATAGATAATATTAAAGTGTTTTCCCAAGTCAATATGTGGCTGAAAGGATCTTTATGTAGGTTTCAGTAGGCCTTCTTTGTATTTGAGTTTGACCCCAGTTTCTGGACCTCAGTTTCTCATCTGTAAAAGGAAAGGGTTGGACTCAATATTGGTTAAAATTCAGTGATTATGCATGTAGTAGAAAGCCTTTTGACTTAGGCTCAGGTTCTAATCCTGAGGCTGCCACTAATTTACTACATAACTTTAAACTATGTTTCCCCTCTCTGAGCCTCAATTTTTTCACCCATAAAAGAATAGGTTAGTCTCTAAGGTCTATTTTAAGAGCTCAAGCTATATTAGTAAGTGTCATGACTTCATCTATACCCATAATCCCTCTTCCAGGAATCCTTCCATTCAAGTGTGCTCCTCTCTGGATATCCCTCAGTGCTCATGGGCTCCACTTGCATAGAAGCAGCCTGCTTTGCATTTCCTGAGAGGTCATGCTTTTGAAGTCTTTTATATGCATGTTCAAATGCTCCCCTACTCTTCATTCAAATCAGGACTTTCTGAGGGATGAACATATCTGCTCTTTGCTCCATCCAGTTCACTTCCACCTCTAACTCCCACAGTTGTCCTTTGGCCATGCAAAAGCAGCTTTTCATAGAAGGCATTTAGTCCAAAGCAGGAAATGTGACTGGGGAGGACCTGAGGCTGACAGGAACACACCCTATTATGGGTCAAATGAGTCATTCATGGGTCAATGAATGTTTTAACAAAAGGAGGCTCATCTAGTCCTATGCAACAAGAATCTTCATCCATAGATCCTTAGATCCAGCCCCACTCCTGTCTCCATTGAGAAAGGAGGACAAGGTATGGTGAGCCACATGTTCTTCTGGCATCTACCAAGTCTAAAAGACCCTGACCGTGTATGAAAGGGACCATTTATACCTCAGGTGACCAGGAAACCATGTCAACACAACAGAGTTCACCACCAGGAAGCTATGTTGGCGGCACCACTTTAACCTCTTTCACTCCCAGAATAGTCAATTGTTAACTTGGGGAAAAACACAGAAATATTAAAGGTCCTGGCACTCTGGCAAACAGTATCCCTGGGAGTATCACCACCTGAAAAGATAGTTCCTATGAAAAATAGAATTTAGGGAATTTATATGCCTCTTGTGGAACTAGGGACAGGGGAGTATAGTTCATTGGCTTTACAATAGCTACAAAGAAATGAGAAATTCAACACGGGATTATCCAGGAGAGGCTGATGCTTTACAATGGACACAAAAGGGAAAGATCCAGCCAAGGGTTGAGCTACCTGAGAAAGGACTTTGACACAATGGGAGAAACTACCAGGACAAAAGGGTATTTAACATCTGATTAGATCAGCTAGCCCCACCTAACTGGGACCACTAAGTACTCTAAAGTCTGTTATTAGTCTGAAACTGGTGAATCTGGGATCTCTGGGATCTCCCTCAGGAGAAACTTCTCATGCTACTAGGTCAAACTTGGGATTTCTATATTTCAAGTTGACACAGTCAATAAACATTTCTTAAGTGCCCAATACATGCCAGGCACTGTGCTAAGGACTGGGGATACAAACTGTTTTCATTCATCCTTCATTTTCAAAGAGGACCAATGACTAGGGGGTGATGTCTTGACATGCACATGAGTTGGATTTAAGTGTTGACAAAATCATCAGCCTCACTCTTTGCCAGTCACCGAAATACAGTGGCAGGGCAAATACAAAAAAAAAAAAAAAAAAAAAAAAAAAAAAAAAAAAGATAGTCCCTCCCTCAAGAAGTTTGTAATCTAAGGAGGGAAGATAACAAAGAAAAGGAAATTAAAAGGGGATAGGTATCTGGTGTACATGGGTCATAAAAAGATGACTAGCCTGGAAGTTTCCTTCCTTCCTTCCTTTCTTTTTATTTGTTTGTTTGTTGGTTACATTAACATTCTCAGATATTTCCCACCCCTCTCTAAAGAAGGCATCTTTTCACAAAAATTATATATATATATGTAAACTATGTCTTTTGTGTTCTTTAGTGGTGGAATAGTAAGAGGGAAAAAGGGTTTTTTTTTTTGGTTGGGTATTAATATTTAAAGGTGTGGTCACCAAAAAACTGAATAAATACCAATTCCTAAAATGATTGTAGTAATTTATTTACAAAATATAGGGGAGAGTGGAAGTAGAGAGATAAGAAGAGGGTAGAGTAAGAGATCTAACTTAAATAGATTCGTATTCAAGTCTGGGCTTTACTCCAGTAGGGCTCCAGAGGCCTAGCCAGAGAGCCTAAAAGTCAATTAACAATGGGTTTAGTCACGAGGGCTTCTTCCAATCAAGGGCCCCTCCAGAGGCTAAGGTAGTCAGCCTTCTTCACTCACCACATGTAGTTCTAAGGGAAAGATTTAAGAACAGTCTCACCAAGGTCTCAGGGTCCCAGGTCCAGCACTCCTCTAGGTCCAAGCCACAAGCAAGAAGAGCTCCTTCAGATCCAAGACATGAACCAGAAGAGACAAGCTGAACTCACTGAATTCTCTTTTAAAGGGGCTTCTTTTGCATCACTTCCTGTGCCTTCCTCCTAGTTTACGTGTCCAATCACAACGGATGCTTTTCTTAGGACTGCCCAGGAGGCAGTCGGTAAATTCTGATTCCTCACTCACTCCAGCACACATGGGTCACAGACCTCCCAACGTGTGAATTAAGTGGAGTTGTTTACACTTTTGGTGATTAGATTTGAGAATGGGCAAGGTAGATTTAATCTCATTATCACAATAGGCATGTTATTCTTCAAACATTAATTCTGTAGCTGCATATGATGTTTTATTGGTTCTACTGATTTTGCTTTTCATAATTTCATATAGCTCTTTCCATGTGTGTGTTGTTGTTGTTTTTTTTAATCCTTATCATCTGTCTTAGAATTGATATAAGCACTGGTTCCAAGGTAGAAGAATGATAAGGGTTAGGCAATTAGTGTTTAAGTGACTTGTTCAATGTCACACAGCTAGGAAATGTCTGAATACAGATTGGAACCCAGGACCTCCCAACTCTAGGCCTGGCTCTCTATCCACTGAATCACCTAGCTGCCTCCATGTTTTTTTTTTTTTAATTAATCTGCTCATCATTTCTTGTGGCACAGTAATATTCCAGTGAAATATTACTCTAGTTCCAAGGACTTTTGAACATAGCCTAAAGCATATACTTACTGACTGATTTCACCCAATAAAGCTATCAGGGCATCATATCATTTAATTCAGATAGTTTGGGATAGCTTGATTAAGGCAAAGTTTTAGAGGGTCTGATGGTGGGTTAGGGTGTGGGGTAACAAAGCAAATGGGAAGATGCTGATTAGGCCTTGATGACCTGGTAGAATGTTTGGAATTAGTAATTAGGAGGCTATCAGAAGGGTGATAGTAGAAATGGAGAAGGAACAGCTGTGCTAAATAATGAGGAAGCAAAATTAATAAGATTCAGCCCTTTGTTCTAGGCTCCTATACCTTCTTTGGAATTAGCTGGATCTTTATTAGGAGTGTGGATGGAAATCTAAAGGTCCCCAAACTTGTAACCTAGAAAGATTTAAAGATCTCCAGTTTACTTAGCTTAAAGGTGAAAGCCCCAGGTTTCACCTTGTCACATGAGAGTTTCTCCCTGAGGGAAAGTCCAATTTCACTTGTCTCAGACTAACAATAGACATTAAAGCATTTTAGGTAGGGATAGTTCAGGATCCCATCTCTGTGAGGCCTAATTTTAGTGCTAAACTCCTTTCCTTAATTAAAGAGTGCTTTTTCTGACTATTTAATCATCCTGTGGTTTTTTCTAGTTAACAGGAGGCCAGTTGTGAAAGTGACTAAATGGCTCAAGTCACTGCAGATGTCTCTATCCCATAAAAAAAGGGTCAGGAACTGGTTAGGGATTTCCCTATATCTTACATACATACAGGAATGATATTTCTTTGCAGAAGACGAGTCAAACTCTGACTCAAATACTTATCAGCTTTATGACCCTGAGTAAGTTACTTAAGTTCTCTCCATATTACGTTCTTCTGTAAAATGCAAATAATGAGCACCTACTTCACAGGACTGTTATAAGGATCAAAAGATATAACAAGTAAAGTCCACTAAAAGCACGTAGAAATGCTCTATTATCATTACAATTATTGGTATCCATCATCTCTGTTGATCTTCACAATAGTCCACAGAAAGAGATAAAAATGTTTTGGACCAGGAAAGGACACACAGAGTTAGTTAATGACCAAGCCAGTCTGATTCTCACTCTAGTACTCTGTCCATTGTTCCATGATGGGCCCCTGAGCTTTGGAATCCATAGGCTGGGCCTCTTAGACAAACAAACCCACCTCCATACACATACATGCAAATGTAAATAATGACATTCACAGAGACTTACATGTTCATCAGTCTGTTGGTTTCTACTGGAAAAGGAAAAAAGGTATTTTTCCCAGTCCCCCTCCTTCTAACTCCTCTAAAGTTGGGAAAGGTGGTCCCAATATCAAGGATTTGAGGAGGCCTGCGTCTCCAAATTCATCTTCTTTCTGTCTTTGATCTACCAGAGAAATCTATCATTGGGCAACAGATATGATTGGGCACCCAGAAAATGGGAATAAAGGGACAGGGATGTTATGAGTAGTGGGGATGGATGTTGTGATAAAGGTTGAGGAGATGGGAGTATGATTAAAGGTTAAAGAGTTATGGGTAAAAAAAAAGAAGTTGGGGTATGAGTTTAATAGCTAACATTTATTTAACTCTTACTATACGCTAGGCACTTTGCTAAATATTTTATAATTATTGTTTTATTTGCTAATCACAACAACCCTGAGAGATAGAAACTTTTATTATCCCCATTTTACAGATCAGGAAACCAAGGTGAAAAGATAGATCCCAGGCCAATAAGAGGACAAAGGCTCAGGCTGTCTCTCTCTCTCTCTCTCTCTCTCTCTCTCTCTCTCTCTCTCTCTCTGAAATTGATGAGCTAGAGAGTAAAGAGACGAAGTATATAGGTTTGATAAAAAAATGAGATTGAATAGATCAGAATGGTAGAGCTGAGAGGATTGGGCCTGGGGAGATGGGAAAGGGTTAGGAATGGATACATATAGGACTGAGATGGCTGAGTATGGAAATGAAAGAGTAGTGGCTAAAGAGATTAGAGCAGGGGTCTGCAACGTATGGCTCTCAAGCCATATTTGGCTCCACCTCCCAACCAGCCAGTCCAGGCAGAGCCCCAGGATGTGACCCAGGGGGCCCTTCAGCCCCCACCCCATATTCCTGTGTCTTCTGCCTCCATCCTCCTCCTTCCACAGGCGTTTATGGCTCTCAAGGTCAAAAAGGTTGCCGACAGTTGGATTAGAGAGTGAGGAAAAGAATACAATGTTTTGGGATACGGAAGTACAGAGTTGATGGGTCAGAGAATGAAATGGGAATATGGGTTTGAGAAGAAGGAGAGCAGATGGGATGAGAGACCTGAGAGAATGGGGACCAAGAAGACAATATTTTGGGGATGAAGGGACAGAGGCTGGGGAGATAGGTTGAGAAAATAAGATTGTATGGAAAAGAGAATAATAACTGTGCCTGTGGAATCATCATTCCATATCCTAGGGATTCGTTCATTCAAGTGGATCACCCATCAGATAATGGATGTCTTCCCCAACTCTCAAGAGGATACTAATATGTAGTTTCTTCTTCCTCCAGGAGAACACTGTACATAGAGACTGATACATTGTGGTGAAATCAAATGTAATGGACTTCTGTACTAGCAGCAATGCAGTGACCCAGGACAGTTCTGAGGGACTTATGGAAAAGAACGCTACCCACATTCAGAGGAAGAACTACAGGAGTGGAAACACAGAAGAAAAACAACTGCTTGAACACATGAGTTGATGCGAACATGATTTGGGATGTAAACTAAATGACTACCCTAGAACAACTATCAATAATAGGGAAATAGGTCTTGATTGGTGATACTTCAAGAAAACACTTGAAGAAAAAGCATGTCGGCTATGGGAGATGGGGCAGGGGGGATGGGGGGAGGGAGAGCAAAAACATGAATCATGTAACCATGGAAAAAAGTTTTCTAAAAAATTAAAAAATATATTAGAGAAAAAAAATCCTCTCTATATAAACCATGTCTTAGTACTGGTTTTCCATATGAAGCTGATGACTAGGCCCTTCTCATGGTCCACTTCTCCAGTTCTCCATTGTTCTGCTTCAGGAAGGGAAAGGGAGCAGTTGTCATCTCCAGTAACCAGTGTGATTAGTAACAACATCAATGAAGTTTGTTCAGTAATTGAAGACACAAAACATCTGACTTCAGCCACACAAACTTCAGGGCAAGATAGGGAACATCAGTCAGCTTCTGAGTCAGCAGTCATATCAGAGGTGTTGAAAGGAACACAAACTAACTACCATACATTCCTGGATACAACCAATAGGAAAACTTCTGATTTGGGGCTTGACAATTCTTTAAATGTCTCAATGAGAGAGAGAGATCACTCTCTAAGCCTGCTTTCTGTTCTTCTTCTGATTCTGAACTTAACTTGCCTGATGATGGTAAAGGAAGTTCTGCTTTAGATACAAATGACCATACAAGCCACTGGACTGATAATAAGTACACACACAAAACTGAGGATTCTTTATTACCCCTAGTACCAATGAAGTCCAATGACAGTGGAGAACCACTAATTACGTTAGAAATGGGGTGGGGGAGGCGGGGGAGGTACAGTATGAAGGACTATTAGACACTGGTGCAACTTGTTCTGTTTTACATGAGGCACCTGAAGGATGCCAATATCAGGGTAGTTTGAGAGTGAAAGGAGCTTCTAGGTTAGCCCAACAAGTCCCAAAGCTAAAAGTTAAAATGGTAAAATTCAGCCTTCTAAATCTCAAACACACCTTTTTATTGATGCTATCGTATCCTTCGAACCTTGTGGGGCAAGATCTCTTATGTAAATTGGCTGCCACCATCCAATGTCAACCATATGGGCAGATCTATCTCCACCTACACAAGAGATCTCTGAAACACCATCCCATTTTATTTTTAGACCCATGTAGTGAGGAACCTACTTACTAATCGAATGGCAACATCTATGAGGTTCCTGATGATATCTCTGATTATGTGTGGGCTAAAAATTCTAATGAGGTGGGCAGGATTTTATCAGCAGGACTAGTAAAGATAGAGGTAAAAGAAGGCTTACCTCCAAGAATTCCTCAGTTTAGACTTAGCCAAGAGGCGATAGAGGGAGTGAAACCCATCATGGAGACCTTATTGCAGCAGGGTATATTAAGATATGGCTTCTCATAATACAACACACCAGTCATGCCTGTGAAGAAAGCCAAACTATCTCCAGATGGGAAGACTCAATGGCGTTTAGTACAAGATCTCAGAGCAATTAATGGCCATGTGCAAAAGACCTATGCCATGGTACCAAGTCCATCACAAACCATAGCAGCCATACCACCAGAAGTTGCTTGGTTTACTGTTCTGGACCTGAGCTCTGTGTACTTCTCTGTTCCCCTGCACAGAGACAGCCAGAAGCTGTTTGTTTTCACATGGGAAGGCAAATCCATCCAATGGACCCGTTTGCCCCAGGGTTTTTCAGATTCAGCTTTAGTCTTCTGTCAAATCCTAGTGAGAGACCTTGAGTCGATCACTTTCCAAGACAGCAAAATGGTACATTATGTTGATGACATCCTGCTAATGTCACCATCTGCTGAAGTCTGTTATACTGATAGTGTACACTTAATCAAAGAGCTAGGCAAAAGGGGCCATAAAATTTCCAAAACAAAACTTCAATTTGTGAGGAAAAAAGTAAATTATTTAGGATTCATCCTAGAAAAAGGCTTCAGAAATATTTCCCAAAAGAGAACATAAGATATTCAGAATTTGAGTTTGCCTAAGACCAAGAGGTAGCTCAGGGCAATTATAGGAGTAATAGTAGTTTCTGTAGAAACTGGATTCTAAGTTATGCTCTCATTGCTAAACCTCTGATAGAGCTAACCAGGAAGGAAGTTCCAGAACCATTAAAACTATCAAAAGACCATGTCCATGCTATAGAGGAATTAAAATCACTCACTGTATCAGCACCAGCCCTAGGTATCCCTGATCATGACAAACCATTCCTCCTTTATGCACACGAGGATAAAGGGATATTCTCTAGTGTTCTCACACAATCATTCAGGAATACCCTAAGACCAGTTGCCTATTATAGCTGGAAACTAGATTCAGTAATCTGTGGAATGCCAAGCTGTTTAAGAGCTATTGCTGCTGTAGCCATCATGATTAGAAAAGCATCTTTTGACCTTATTCACAGATGGATCTTCATATATAGTAGACAATCAGAGATATACCAGAGCAGCCATAGTGACAGCCTCTGAGATCCTTTGGTACTCATCATTACCATCATCCATGAGTGCCCAAGGGGCAGAACTAGTCAAATTGATTCATGCTCTGAAGCTTGCTGAAAACCGAAAAGCGAACATTTTTACCGATTCTCGTTATGCTTTTGGGGTTGTGCATCATTCTGGTGAACTCTGGAAAAATCAAGGCTTCATTACATCAAATGGCAAACAGATAGCATATGGGAATTCAATTAATCAGTTGTTGGACACAATCCAATTACCAGCCCAAGTGTCTGTCATTCATTACAAGGCTCATACTAAGATCCAAGGGCCAGTGGAATCAGGGAACAAACGTGAAGATATCACAGCCAAATTCGTGGTGAGGTATGGACCAAGTACAATTCTAAAATTATCTTTGGTGGAGGAAAATGATCTCAAAAATGCCTACTCCCCAAAAGAAGTGAAGAATTGGAAGAAATATCACAGTGCATACTTAGCTAATGGAATTTGGCTGGGGGCAAATGGAAACCTATGTTGCCTAGGTCCATGTATTTTACCTTTTGCAATGCATGACACCAAAAAGGGCACTATGGAAGTCTGGGCATGGCAGATTCTATAACTAAGTATTGGAATGCAAGGGGCATATATGAAGTTGCTATGAGAATTTCACAGGTGCAGAATTTGTATGCAACTCAACCAGACAATTATGAAAGTCCACAGTCTGGGAGACAAACCACTAGTCTATACACCATTCAAATGCTTACAAATCAATTACATCACTATGTCAAGGAGTCAAGTTTACAGATATGCATTAGTAATAGTGGATAGATTAACTAAGTGGCCAGAAGCTTTCCCAGCCAAATGTAACACTTCAGTGTTCGTTGTGAAAGTCTTACTGAGAGAATTAATACCTAGATTCTCTATTCCTTTACATATTGCTTCAGATTCTGGATCCTATTTCACTAATAAGATTTTAGCTACAGTTTATGAGACCTTAGGAGTCAAACAACATCTACACTCGATATACAGACCACAGTCCAATGGACAGATTGAATGAGTGAATAGATCGTTGAAGACTCTAGTAGCTAAAATCTGTGCAGAATCTCATATGAAATGGCCTGATGCTTTACCGTTGGCACTATTCCACCCCACATGCCAACACAACAGCATTATACACTTATCACCATTCAAAATGCTATATGGCCATCCACCTTTCCATAGCAAGTCACCTCAAAGCATTCACAAATTATCACATCTGGGTATGGAATGCAAACTCTATGAGTACATTAAATTACTCAAGCAACGCTTAAAGCAACTTCATAAAATAGGCTTGATACATCAAAGAGTACCCTTTGATTTTAGTCTGCACAACTTCCAACCTGGAGATTATATTTACATCAGAAATTTCACTAGGAAGTCTGTGTTAGAACCCAAGTGGCAAGGTCCATTCCAGATAATTCTGACAACTCCTAGTGCAGTCAAAGTTAAAGGGAGGGATCCTTGGTTCCATGTCACTCATGTCAAGCCAGCAAAAGATATGTCCCAACAACAACTACAAGACCCAGTTATTATATAGCACAAAGATCAATTAGCACCAACCAATCAATCAAATAAGTCCACAGAAAGTCCACAGCCTATACATGAGACCACAGAACCAGAGCATCAATCAGAACAACAATCAGAGCATGAATCAGAACCACAATTAGACCAAGAGCCAGTAAACAATCAGATATTACACCAAATTTTACACCCAAACAATTATCCCAATCCCAATTGCAACTTAGAAGAATCATCCTTAAACCATTATGACAATGAAAAAGAATCAATGGCAGAAGAAGACTTTTGATGTGCAATCAATCCAAGACCTAGACACTGACATTGATGAATAAATGAAAGCACAAAAGACTTTATCACGAACTCTCTTGTTACCTGTAATCATCTTTATTAAACTGCAAAGAAAAATAAAGAAGAAAAGATTAATCACGTTTCATGGACATATTTAAACTTTGTTCCTGACACAAGTCAACACACTAGAACATCAGTTCCAGTGCAAGTTGACAAGTACGGGATAACATCAAACAACACAAGTGATGCATTGCTGACTTCCCAGATCATCATAAGGATAGCAAACCTGAGGACTACAAAAAACATCTGTGACCGAATACACAATTGGTGTATGGGACAACCACACTGTGAAGAGGAGCATCAGATCAATGTTGGACCCATGCATTTGGAGAAAACATAACTTACACCCAACAGGATTCTCACTGCATCCAACACTTTAGATTCCATACACACAGTACATACACTTTGCAGAAGAATTCCAGTGGAGTAAGTATGTAACACTTCATTACACAGATAAGTCACACTAGACAACACATAGAACATTTTTCTAACTTCACATCTACATGTGAAACATAAACTTACACTTAAGAGAGAAATTTGTCTGCCTTAGCATAGAATTTTCCTCCTACTTTGGTTCAGACACCTTCTACTCAAATCACCTGACATTTCTTGTAAAAAATGTAAATATGTAAATGTTTGCTTACTAACCCTTAGCAATAAGTTTTACTAACACACAGGGACAGTTACTTAGTCTGATAAGTTAGAACAGGGACAGAATTTTCTAAACTTTCTTTGTAAATATTATACATAGCTTAAGTCTATAGTTTAACCAAAAGACTTACAAATAATATTAGTCTTACTTATTCTTACTAACGTTTCTAACATAGACATAAGTGAACTAACATATACATTTATTAACTTTAGAAAGTGAATTAGAATTTAGAAGCTTAGATTGCAGAAATTTTCTTAATTGATACTTTAGTTATTAGTTTATTAAATTAGATAGGTACATAAATAAAATGTATTACTTTGTTTTAGTTAGCAAATGTTAGCCTTTAAGACTGTTTGTGAATGTTTGCATTTAATCTGCTTTTCCTTTCTGTTCAAAAACTTTTGCAAAACTTAAATCCCCATTCCTTTCCTATGCCTTTCCTATAACCTGTCTTAGTTTTAGCTTAGATTAGTCTTAGCATAATTTAGGAGTAATTAACCCTTTTATTATTTTGCAAAACTTAGATAGGGATAAAAGCATAGTTAGAATTTAGCTTAGAATAAGAGTAGTAACCCTTTAGATCTTAGCAACCAAGAAATGTTGCAAGGTGCAAATTTCAAAAAGACAAATGAGCAAATTATAATGCAAGGATGCAGCAGAAGCTTTTGCTCTTGCAAAAGTCAACTATAAACAGTCCTGGCAGTTAGGTTTTAGAATCTTCACAAAAAGTCAGTTGAAGTCTGAGGCTTGAAGAGTGCTGAAGTTCCAACTGAGGCTGTGCTTTGGCTTTGGGCTTGGCTTGGCCTGTGCCTTTGTCTCTGGGCAATTTGAACCTAGCTGATTTCTCTGGACCTCTCCCTGACCTTCTCCATATTACTTTCCTGTTATTTTCTCTGAATTTCCCTTTGGGCTCTTGGAGGAAGGGTGGTTTGGTGATTAGACATTTGTGGGTTTAGTTTTCTGTAGGAAAGTAGGACATCTTTAAATCAAGCTATCCCTTATTTTATTGATCTAGTAAATACCTTACTTTAAGGCAGTCAAATCTTCCTGACTGGGAGAGCAGGCTCTAGTCTAACCCTCTCCTGTGACCCTTCCCCCACCTTCAGCTTTCTCCCTAGCAGTTGTTACAAACCCTAAACCCCTCTCTCCTTCTGATTAACCTTTTTATTAATAAATCCCCTTTGTTACCTACTCAAAGCCTCTGGGGAATATTTTATTTCTTGAAGGAACTGCAGGCATCCATCTTGGCAAGAAGTCCTTACTGGAGACTTCCTGTACCCATTCAATTTGACTGGTAGGAAGGAGCCCTCTCGACTCCTCCCTCAAGGGACTTTAGAAACTAACAAGAGAAGTCCTCTAGGCAGATTTAAACATTTCTGACTGGCCCAACTCCTTTGTGTCTATAGAGATACCTTTCCTGCCTTGAAGGGTTCAGCCTATCTCTCCCAGTGTCCTCTGTCTCTAGCCTCCTGTGACTAGCCTGTTTGGGCAGCCCCTCCTCAATACTCCCATCTACTCCCTTACCATCCAATATACCACCTCATTCATCCCTTCCCTAAACTCAGCTATGCCCTTCATTCCTCCTCCATATCATTTCATCACCTTTATCACTCTATTTAACCAAAAGATTACTCACTTCTCTATAACACTGTCCACCAGTTGGCTAATCAAAAGACATTTATCAAGCACTTACTTTGTGGCAGGAATGGTATTTAGTGCTAGAGATACAAGAAAAGGCAAGAATAGTTCCTGTCTTCAATGAGCTTATATTCTAATGGGAAAGATAGCATATGCAGAATATATATATATATATACAAAATAAACAAAGCAGATAGTAAGAAAGAACCAGGAAAGACCTTCTGGAAGACGTAATGTTTTACCTAAGCAGTCTCTCTATTTATTATATTCATATATGATAACATGCATATATAAAATATAATCTATATACACATATCTATAAATTATTATTATATATATATATATATACACACTTATATTATATACTATATGTACCTATACTGGTAGGGCAAGAAGATGGTATAGTGGATAGAGCCCTAAACCTGTAGTCAAGAAGATCTGAGTTGAAGGAGCAGCTGGGTGGCTCAGTGGATTGAGAGCCAGGCCTAGAGATGAGAGGTCCTGGGTTCAAATCTGGCCTCAGACAATTCCTATCTGGGTGACCCTGGGCAAATCATTTAACCCCCATGGCCTAGCCCTTACCACTCTTCTGCCTTGAAACCAATACATAGTATTAATTCTAAGACAGAAGGTAAGGGTTTAAAAAAAAAAAAGAAAGAAAGAAAATCTGAGTTGAAATCTGACCTCATATAGTTACCAGCTATGTGACATTGAGCAAGTCACTTAACCATGTTTGCCTCAGTTTACTCATCTTTAAAATGAGCTAGAGAAGGAAATGGCATACCACATTGCTAGGAAAACTTCTAATGGAGTGAAGAAGAGCTTGACATGACTGAAATGATTCTACAACAACAAAAATATATACTTGCATATATTTTGTATGAAATCTCTGTAACACTTCAAAGACTTATGGAAGTTGTTACTATTATTGTAGTTTTAAGTGTCAAGTGGATTCTTGAGGAATAAGCAGTTGTGAGTGACAGTTTTTGAGAGACTGAGAGGAGAAAAATAAAGGAGATGGTTTGAAGAAACAGGAGAAAACAAAGAAAGAAGATAAGGACAAATTTCTTTCAGCTGTTATTTTATGAAGAAACATGAAAAGAATTTTAGAGGTGAGTCTGGAGAGAGAATGTTAAGGTTTATAGCTTGAGAGAAATTGGAGAAGAAAAAGAAAGAAAGAAAGAAAGAAAGAAAGAAAGAAAGAAAGAAAGAAAGAAAGAAAGAAAGAAAGAAAGAAAGAAAGAAAGAGA